>NC_137466.1:132645206-133245206 GCF_964235325.1 Thermobia domestica | reverse complement strand
ATTTTGAACATGATGCAGAAAGTCAAAAGTTAGGAGTCGAGTTTGTTGATCGAGGTGATAGTCAAACTGAGATTGGTACCAATCAACCATTTCCGGTCAAAAGTTAGGAGTCGAGTTTGTTGATCGAGGTGATAGTCAAACTGAGATTGGTACCAATCAACCATTTCCGGTCAAAAGTTAGGAGTCGAGTTTGTTGATCGAGGTGATAGTCAAACTGAGATTGGTACAAATCAACCATTTCCGGTCAAAAGTTAGGAGTCGAGTTTGTTGATCGAGGTGATAGTCAAACTGAGATTGGTACAAATCAACCATTTCCGGTCAAAAGTTAGGAGTCGAGTTTGTTGATCGAGGTGATAGTCAAACTGAGATTGGTACAAATCAACCATTTCCGGTCAAAAGTTAGGAGTCGAGTTTGTTGATCGAGGTGATAGTCAAACTGAGATTGGTACAAATCAACCATTTCCGGTCAAAAGTTAGGAGTCGAGTTTGTTGATCGAGGTGATAGTCAAACTGAGATTGGTACAAATCAACCATTTCCGGTCAAAAGTTAGGAGTCGAGTTTGTTGATCGAGGTGATAGTCAAACTGAGATTGGTACAAATCAACCATTTCCGGTCAAAAGTTAGGAGTCGAGTTTGTTGATCGAGGTGATAGTCAAACTGAGATTGGTACAAATCAACCATTTCCGGTCAAAAGTTAGGAGTCGAGTTTGTTGATCGAGGTGATAGTCAAACTGAGATTGGTACAAATCAACCATTTCCGGTCAAAAGTTAGGAGTCGAGTTTGTTGATCGAGGTGATAGTCAAACTGAGATTGGTACCAATCAACCATTTCCGGTCAAAAGTTAGGAGTCGAGTTTGTTGATCGAGGTGATAGTCAAACTGAGATTGGTACAAATCAACCATTTCCGGTCAAAAGTTAGGAGTCGAGTTTGTTGATCGAGGTGATAGTCAAACTGAGATTGGTACCAATCAACCATTTCCGGTCAAAAGTTAGGAGTCGAGTTTGTTAACGAGGTGATAGTCAAACTGAGATTGGTACAAATCAACCATTTCCGGTTTTACCGTTGATCATTATAGAACAAAAAACCGTAATAGATAGCTAGGAGTGTTGTTTTCTACAATCGATAGTGTGTCCCAAGAATGCATTTCATCTCCATCTTAACCCTCTACTAAAAACCGGAAGTGATAGAAATCTGTCTTCCGGTTTCAATATTAGATCTACATACAGAAAACCTGAGCTACTGATAAGCTGTTTCTTGGAATCGATTTAGCGGTCTAGGAATAAGTATCATTTCTCTTAAGCCTCTATTCAAACTATAAGTGGCAGAAATCAACCACTTTTGGATTTAATGTTTATGCTATAGAGTAAACAAACTGTAATAGACAGTGAGATTGTTTTTTTGTTATCTAGTAAGCGTCTCAAGAATATATTCCATTTTCACTTTGATCTCTCTACTAAAACCGGACATTGTAGAAATCTTTCCACACTTCCGGTTTCAATTTTAATACAGAAAATATCACCCCATACAAAAAAAAATCTTTACATCGTGTACACTCTGCATTGCTACGTGATTTTTCTTTCAATAAATTTTAATGGTTTGGTTTTACTGGTTTCTCTTTTAAATCTAAGTACAGAAGTTCCTTATTTGAATTTTAATTCTGTGATAATATTTAAATTTAAAAAAGCAAATTTAAATATTACAATATTTTTATATAAACATACATTTATTTCTAGATACAAAGCAAGGATTTGTTTTTGGAAGTTTTTTTTTAATAGTAAAATTAAAAAATTAACATACCTGCTCATTTGAAGACTTTTTTTCAAAACAAAAAACAAATAAATGGACTGACAAACCAATAATTTGGATACGGGTACTCGACATATTTGGAAGCACTGTGTACGGTGTTACATTTCCTAAAAGCTAATCCTAAGAAACAAGTATTAATTAAATATAATATTTTCTGCTATAGTTGGTTGCCTATAGACTGCTAAATCTAACAAATATTGCAAGCAATTTTGATTTAATTGGACCTTAGGAATCTAATAATCTTTCTGATGTTTTGAAACATTAAAAATACCAAAAGTAATTTAAATTAAAACAAAATGAATAGACAGAAGTGCAATACTTAATAATTACTTACTAACACTGTATTCCCGGCGATGTATACCCTTGGAAATACACTTGCAAAGTGACGCGCAAATTTCCCGACTTTATATATACGCCAATTATGATGCGATGACCAGCCACGATGACTTTAACGGCGTAAACAACGTTAGTTTCTTTGCCTGCAGGAACATCTAGTGGCAGGTCTCTGAACTAATCGTATATAATAGTCAACTTGTCTGTACTTTTCCTAATATAAAGAGAATTAAACATTTCGATATTAAATATATATAATGTAGGGTGAACCATGTATCTTGATACGCCCTTATTACTTTTATACTAATGGACAAAAAAAAAAAAAAAATCTTGTACCATGCAAATATCGGCACGGAGACATTCTTTGACATACTCAGTAATACTTCAGGGTTTTACAATGTTGCCAACCCAATATATCTCTTCTTTCTCATCTCAACCATAGGTTGGTTGACAACATGGAAATTTTGGATCTTTTCTCTCCCTTGAGAGAGCTGTTTTATACTTTGATAAGGTCTCTTCTTCGTAACTGCATCTAGATACTCTATCCTTGATCTTCCTCTTCTGGGTCTTCCTTCCGTCTTCCCCTCTATCAACACGGTGATCCAATCGGAGTGCCGAATAGGATGGCCAAGCATGCTGTTTCTTCTTTTTCCTATTATTTTCATGATCTGTCATTCTTCATTAGCTTCTTTTAGTACGTCTTCATTCTTTTTCCTTTCAGTCAATGATATGCTCAGCATTCTGCTCCAACACCACATTTCAAATGCTTCCAGTTTGGATAGATATATAAATAGATAAAAGTCTAAACCTAGCATACTGGGTAATACGAGATAATTCAAGCCTGTAAGAAACAAGATAACCAAGAAAGCTAGGTAGACATAGAAGGAACACTTCCGTAAGTCCTGCTCTCATGGTTTGCTGGTTAGCGTCACGGAACTGCTTATTTTAGTATGGATTCAACATATGTAAGGTGCCTCGGAGTAATTATGAGACTGATTTTCGGGGTAATTTTGAGACGCCTTTGAAGTTTGGCCATTTTTTCCCCAAAGTGATATTTTTGGCTTTAGATATTAAGAACGATCCTTTTTCTATCCATGTAGCACGATTTGTTCCTTTACATCTTAGAAACATATTATATCAAGTCGATTTTAAAAAGTGTTGCAAAAAAAAGTTTTAAACTGCCAAGTTAGAGGTATTAAAATGTAGCCAAAAACAACAGGTATTAAGTCCTACGGTGTTAATCTTTTTTGGCCAGAACAAAATGTGTCAGTGACCTCAGAAATTTGAGATCATTTTTTGAATTTTCGGAGTAATTATGAGACAGATTTTGATCTTCTGTTTATTATTGATGATACTATTATGGCCAAATTCTGAATGTCGAGATATGATGATCAACCTGGAACAATAAAAAGTGTACAGCTACGATTTCTACGTTGGATTGGTGAAAACAAGTTTCAGTGGCCACGTAAGAAGCAGATAAAGGAAGTTCTACCTCATTTATATTTTACGGGCCTATAACTACTGAGTCCGTTGACATATTCATAATTCGTTGTGACTAAGTAGTGAAATCAACCACTGAATTTTTGCAACATTGAAAAAATTAAGAATTGAAGTTTTCTAACTTTCTGAACTCGAGAAAACAAATGATTCCAATCAGGCTTTGAACAGACAACCATATTAGTTGGTTTCTTATGTTAGGAGTAGGCTATTTTAGATTACAATTTCTTACAAAAGTTCGGTCCTGCTTAGTTTTTCTTATCAGTATTATAGTCTAATGTTACAAATACAATAGCTGCAGCGTAATACAAAGTATGTAAATTTACTGTACTTTCTTGTAGTGTATGTGTTTGTGTGTGTTCACTTTCAACGTTATTGTTCTTGGTTTTCGATATTGTCAGTTTTTCACTGAATAAGAAAATTTAACAAAAAAAAAAAAAAATGGTGAACCGGTGTAGTCTTGGGATAGAGGCCTAGCATTTGCTTATGAATATTTGTTTTCACTTTTTTAAAGTAACTTTGTTTCTGTAGCCAAGATATAGCTATGGCTGAAATTTCATTTTTTATGGTGAACTTGGGTTGTTCATGAATGCGTTGTTCATGCGTTGGGTTGTTGTGTATGTAAGTGTTGCTCATGAATATTTGTGTTTACTCGTTAAAGTTACTTCCTTTTTTGTATCTATAAGATTAATCATGTATATTGTTGTCATATGCGGTCTAAAGCATGATAAACTAATTTTTTTTATGTTTTAAATTTTTGAGGGTAAAACTAATATTATCTAACTGGTCCTTTCCAGGGCATTATCGGAAAATGCCAATCTAACTGCTGATATTTAATATTTACTACAATTTCTTTGTTCATAGTAAACAGTCAATAAAAAGTTCATCCTATTCTCCGTAAATCAACTGCTAATACAATGCTATAATAAAACCATATTCACAGACTTTGTATGAAGTGTCTTAATATTCCACCATATCTAGCATAAAGTAGAAACCCTTGTGTCATAATTACATATTCTTTCATCCTAATAAGTGCTTTACAAGCTGAGAAAATCGTGTCTCTCATTACTCCGGAGTGTCTCAAAATTCCCCCGAGCCTAGGTAATTTTGAGATATTGATTTTTCTAATTGTCTCTAGAAACTTGACATACACAAAATTCACTCTAGGTATCTTCATTAATTATTGTGAGAATTAAACTGTCCAAGTTTCGTGAGGTTCTGTCCAGTAGTTTTCGAGATACATCAAAAATTGATTTTTTTTTCTCTCATAATTACCCCGGGTAACTCTATAAACAGATTGAGACCACAACTTTAATTTACTGAGTGTACAAATATGTAGTAGCACGTATACTCCAGTAATTATAATGAAACAAAATACTTCCTCTCTCAATGATGTCATTTAGTCTAAACAATACAAGTAATTACTCCCCTCGAAAGCGAATAATTGAAGAATGTATGGTGTTGAAGACTAGGAGAAAACAGAAGAATCCCTCGAAAATCCACTGAATGATGATGTCCGCCACAAACCAAGAATCTTCCCATTAGAGGTGAGCTCTGTACCACGAAGTAACCGTGCTCCCTTATTTATTTATTTATTTTATTTGTAAGAGTCATTTGGATAAGAACTGCAATTCTAAAATATTCATCCGCATAATACGATACTTTGATAAGGATAGAAAATACTTACATCTGTTTTAGATTTGATTTTGGGTTTTAGCGCCACGTTCTTTTGTAGTAATTTGAATTCCGATTTTAACATTTACAGAGAAAGCTATGTAAGCGTACAAAGGAAATGCAGTCAATATTATCATACCTGAGTTAACATCTTATTCTTGACGTTGTGCTGCTTTAGTACGTTCTTCAATTGAAGCATCATTATTATTATTATTATTATTATTATTATTATTATTATTATTATTATTATTATTATTATTATTATTATTATTATTATTATTATTATTATTATTATTATTATTATTATTATTATTATTTCTCTTCACATATTTTCTACCATGTTTCTCAAAATGCAAACTTCTACTATTCTTCTCAAACAGTTTCATTTTTTCTTTCTAATTCCTTCCAATACTGTTCTTTTCTATTATTCCTAACAGTTCTCATTATTTTTCTTTTCGCTCCAGTTAATTTCTCTATTCTCCATACAAATAATTTGAGGACTCAAATAAAATAGGTTTGACATACTTCATGATGTCCATGTTTCTGATCCGTACAACATACAATGCGTGATGAATCAGTCCTCTGCAAATACAGAATGTTTCAAAAAAACGACAGCGTTTGGGAGGTGATTCCTGACACCAAAATGAGACGAAAAGTATAGACCAACCTGGGTGCACAAATGCTTCCTTTCAGAGTTATAGGCTGCCGAAAACATGAAAAAAAAAAAAAAAAAAAAAAAAAAGAATTTTAAAGGTCCATAGCTCGAATATTGTGGAACCCACTGTAGTTGGGTCAAGACTTTATTTAAGAACTAGTATTGCCCTATCCAAATATCCATGTTTCAGAATCCTGTAGTACTTCCCCAACAATTTTTATAGAGGTAGTTTATGAATACTTTAAATTATATTCCCATAGCCAAACTGCCTCTATAAGAATTGTTGCGTGAGTACCTTATGATTCTGGAACATATATTTTTGGGTAGGGCTAGTGATGTGAGGTGGAAAATTTTCCGCTATATTTTTTCCGGAAAATTTTCCGTTCTAATAAAATATCAGTAATCAAGTAACAATTCCTCAGCAATCATAAAATTGTTTGAATTCATGTATAGAAATGTTAAAAAGTAAAAGATCGTTTAAAGAATCCGAAAATTTTCATGGCTCAGACAATTTTCAGTACTATGTAAGAACAAATGAAACAGTTTTTCATGAATCGAAATATTTTCTCTTATATGGAAAAATTGAATAACTTTTTATGTCGGAAAATTTTCATCATTTTGAACCAAAAAGTAAAACAACTTTTTGTGAATCCGAAAGTTTTATTGGTCTGTAGAAACATGAGGAAAGGAATTTTCATAGATCGGAAAATTTTCATCACGATGTAAAAACAAGTGGATTTTTTTTTTTCATAATCCGGAGAATTTTGGATATTATGTATAGTGATGTTAGGTGGAAAATTTTCCACTATATTTAACTGCACATAGAGCTACAAAATTGAATTTCTGTAGAGAAAAGTTAGTCAGCAACAAATTATAATTTTCCAATTAGCTTTCGGGAACCGGAAAATTTTCTAATATTTCGCTGAGAAGTAAAATTTTACAGTGTTTCTCTCTCTCTCTCTCTCTCTCTCTCTGTCTTCCTCTGCGAGCTCCGTTGCTAAGCGGTTAGCATACGCGCCTTTGGCATGTAAGACCTTTCTTCGATTCCCAGTGGGAGATCATGTAGTTCGGATACCACGTTAATTAGTTGGTCCCGTCTTATATAGTCTCGCTGCTGAGAGAGACGTTAAACTCAAAATCCACTCAATTCAACTTTCTCTCTCTCTCTCTCTCACACACACACACTCGCACTCACACACACACTCAGAGAGAGAGAGAGAGAGAGAGAGAGAGAGAGAGAGAGAGAGAGAGAGAGAGAGAGAGAGAGAGAGAGAGAGAGAGACTATATTTTTACTTTCCAACTTGAAATAGAAAATTTTCTGGTTTCCGAAAGCTAACTGGAAAATGATAATTTGTTGCTGTCTAACTTTCCTCTACAGGAGTTGAATTTTATAGCTGAAGCAGTTAAATATAGTGGAAAATGCTCCACTAAACATCACTATACATAATATCCAAAATTCTCCGGATTATGAAAAGCTTTTTCACTTGTTTCTACATCGTGATGAAAATTTTCCGATTCATGAAAATTCCTTTCACTTGTTTCTACAGAGAAATAAAACTTGCCGATTCACAAAAAGTTGTTTTACTTTTTGCTTCTAAATGATGAAAATTTTCCGACTCATAAGAGTTCTTCAATTTTTCCATACAAGACAGAAAATATTTCGATTCATGTAAAATTTTCACTTGTTCTTACATAGTACGGAAAATTGTCTGAGCCATGAAAATTTTCAGATTCTTTAAACGATCTTTCACTTTTTAACATTTCTATACATGGATTCAATTAATTTTATGAATACTGAGGAATTGTTACTTGATCACTGATATTTACGAACGGAAAATTTTCCAGAAAAATATAGAAGAAAATTTTCCACCTCACATCACGGCTAAACAACGATGTAGGAATAAGTGAAGTATATTTTTATGAATCGAAAAATTTTCCGGAAAATTTATCAGTGGGTAGGGCTCATAGTTTTAGTTCCTAAGTGAAGTCTTGACCAGACTACGGTAGGTCTCAGTTTTGGAGCTGTGGACCTTTAAAGTTCTTTTTTTTTTTTTTTTTTATGTTCTCGGCTGTCTATAACTCCGAAAGGAAGCATTTGTGCACCCAGGTTGGTCTATACTTTTCGTCTTATCTTGGTGTCAGGAACCCCCCCCCCCCCAATGTTGTTGTTGTTTTGAATCACCCGGTATATTCCTCTGTATTGGTTGAACCAAGTTTCATATAATCTTGTAGTACTATTGACAGAAGTTCGTCAGTCTGTCTTTTTTCCAATTTATTTCTTCTAAATATGTTTACGTACTATATGTTGAATAACTTTCTATATCAAACTAAAATACATCTTTCTTTTTCCATGCAGCCCCATAATAGAACTGTGGCTTTGTACGGGGAAAAAAAACTTACTATTAAAGTTGAACTTAGGTATCATAAGTTATGTTGAAAAAACATAACATATACTTTTATTACAGATTCTGCTTTTATTTTTATTACTTTTACTTTTAAGTAAGATTGTGGGAATTACAATCATATGTTCATTTCTTTAAAGCATTTCGTAATGATAACATATACCAAACCCTTTCTCTTATAGGTGTAAGTAAAAGGTTCTTATTAAGTATTATTATTTAAGTATTTTTAAGTATTTTTTTTTTCTTTCTTCGTAGACTTCTGACTTCAGTATGCTTGAAGATGTGGAAGAATTGATCTCATCTTTAACCGATGAAGTTCTCAACCACGTCTCAAATCCAGTGCCTGTTGAAATAGATCCAGTGGAAGATATTATAAGATACTTAGATTCCGAAGTAGGACAAACCAAAGAGGTACGTCGTAATATGAAGATACTAAATGACCATCCGTGGAAGAATCATCAGTTGTGATGTATCAATAAATGTTCCGATTCTAATGTTTTAATAAATAATAATTGAGTGTTAAGGTAATTTTGAAATTGATAAAGATACACTTCCCATAAGTGCAAACATTGAGTGATAATTGTGTAATTAAGATAATAATTTATAGTTTTAACTGAACAAATAACTCAATTTATAATTTAAAGTAGAATATTTCTAATTTGTCGAGCATGGAGGTGACAAGTTCTACATTTAACAAAGTATTCCATATTTCTACATATGTGACAGATTAGTGACAAATCAGAAAATTAACACTAGTCTCAACTGTAATCAATGTAACATAAAATCTTCGTCAAGAAGGATCTGTACTTCTTTTACCTTTACATATAATTTTTTTCGTAACTTCCAAATTTCTCCTTATAAAGTTCTGCAACCTATATAGCATTAAGACAATTCTGATCAGATATCCTACAACATAAAAATTTATAAAATTTTACTATCACATCACATTACATTTTTAAAGATCTTTTAAAAGTACATTGGTAACTTCTTATGGTTTTTATTAAGTCAATCGACTTGGTAACTTATTATGGTTTTCTCAGAAACGGCTTTGCTGATTTGGGCCGAAATTGGCACGGTCATACATGGTCTAAGCGGATTGGATGCTGTATTGGATTTGGTTGAGATTGGTCAAGAAAAGCTTTTTTTCCCTTTTTCAGAAAATATCCAAAGAAAAAATATTTTCAAATACTACATTCTTACGGGCAATCTACCTATAGCTATTTATCAAAACAAGAGTTGTACATTTAGGTATCGTATTGTTAGAGGTTATTCTGGCCACCCAAAAAAAAAAAAAAAAAAAAAAAAAAAAAATTGCTATTGTTCCTCTTCTTCCATTTTAACATGTTCACTGTGCAACCTATACTAAATCCATTGAATGCATATGATGTTCAGGTGTCTCATCTGGAACACTATTTACCTTGTTCTGTTTCATATTAACTAAGCCTTCTGGTAAGCTATTGTAACTTCACATGAATGGCTTCATCTTTTGCTAGAAAAAAAAAAAAAAAATAAGAACGTCACTTTACGTATACAGACTGTATGACGGATTGTTTAGGGAGACGCCCTTGTAACCTTTGAAACTATTAGATAAGAAAACGCTGATTCTTTTTAACGATGAACTATCGAGAATGTGGCGATCGCATTGCCCTTTCTTCAGAACTGCAATAGCCATTTATCGTCCAGGTTGAGGGTTGGAGAAAGCTGGCAGCTCGAATGGAACCAGACTATCAGCAATAAATTACATGTACTCGAACCTACACTTGGTATCTGAACCACCAGCTCAAGATCTTCTCGACAGGAGGAACAAATTCTAACTCGACTTCGCATTGAACATTCACACTTAACACATAGATTTCTTCGTGACTAAGACCCACAATTGTGTGCAGGCTGTGGAGGTAGACAATGTATTCAACATCTGGTTGTGGATTGTTTCCTCATGCTCAGCTTCAAAAACAGCATGCAGATAGATTTACTAACAATGAATTTACCTTACCGGCAAACTTACCAACACTGATTGGAGATTATAAAGTTTTTTTCTTTTTTTCATTACCTCCATGTCCTACTTATATTGTGATTGTCCTATTGTTTATACTTGACTCATTTCTTGCTTTCTCCTATGTTAGTTCCCTGTCTATTATCACTCAACGTATTTTACATGTCCAATTGTGTTGACAATACCGACAGTATTTGATTTTTGTCTTTCATATCAAGTTGGGCTTTAGTTTATCCTTGCCGCGTAGCCCTGACAAAAAGATTAATATCCCATTGTTACTAATTTTACTCTGCTGCTTTTATCACTGTGCTTGCATGTTTGGCAGCAAGGGTAAAAGTGGATCTGAAAAGGTAAGGGAACGGTAGGTAGCGGCATGACATCACGCCATCCCCCTTCCTATCTTTGCCCATTGTATTTTTTTTAGGAACTGAGGGAACGCCGTACATATTTTTTGAAGGTGGGAAGACTGCGTCCCCTCACGTTCCCCCTTACTTTTACCTCTGCATGGCAGATTTATTACTGAATTTTAGACACTGATGAGTGCAAAAACACCTTTGAAGTATAACGCACTCACTACAGTATCTTATTCTTGATGGAAATACCGACAGGGGAAATATTGTTCGACGTACTCTGCAATGTCAGCAGATTAACAGTGTCTCAGATTCAACATACAGTAGGCCCTAATTATATTTTTCAAATGGCACTACGTAAGGTTATTTAGATATTTCTTAAACAAAAACTAACACTACCAAGTGTATTATTCAGTATTGCAAATTAAGGATGCTACAATATTGCAAAAATGCACAAATAGATTTCAGACGCCTCTACAACAGTGATAATGTGAGTAATACGGATGGAGCAATGCATATTCAAAGTATCTTAGTGTCAGATTCTATGATCATGATATAACTTATTTCGAAGAAAAGTTTTTGCGAGTTCATTACATTTCAATCGAGTTATATAAGCTTATGTAATGTAAATTTTCTGACTAGATGGAATGGCTTATGTAACTCATGAGATTTTGAAATTTCCTTCGTTGCTATCTGGAGCGATGTTTCGCCGGCCCATTGGTTTGATAACCGACTCAAACGGTTCCTTTACGGTATGTATATTTGAAATATGTAGTACCTGATATTGTGCCGTTTGAAATAGTAAGACTCTGTATTGGGTTGGCAACTGGTAATCTGGTAGTATTGCAGAGTATTCAAACAATGACCCCTGTTGATATATACATCGTACAACTTTCAGCGTTTTTTCAGACTTATTAGTTTAAATTTTATAAGGGTGTTTCAATATAAACAGTCCATACTGTATGTATGTTTATAATTCCAATCCAAAACCTCCGTATCAGAAAGAAGCGAAGTTCGGAACGAATACAAAGAAGTAAAGCCAAAGAAAGATGCAAGATCAGTTCTCTCAAGTTCTTGAAATAAATTTCCTCATTTTGAAAATATTTGAAGAACTTGACCAATTAGTTACATTAGCAATACAACCATGTTAAGCATGATCTGTTGTACCCAGTTGGCCAAGTTTTTCTAATACTTTCAGAATGAGGAAATTTATTTCAAGAATTTGGAAGAATTGATATCATAACTTACTTTGACTGTATCAATAACTTTACTTTTTCTTTGTATTAATTTGGAATTTGGCTTCCTTTTTTGTCACGGAGTGTTTGGATTGGAATATAAGAACTTTTCGTAGATTTAGTTTGACTAGTTTCTGCACTCTTTATAACTACTTAAGTGTATTTTGTAGTAAATAGTTCAGGAAAATTAACATTTAAATGAAGAGGTTAAAGAAATATAATCACATTCACGATAAGCATTAAATTTCCTACAATTTAACAACCCACATTTTTTTTTTTTTTTTAAATTTTGGCACCATTTCTTCAAAGATTTCATATGACTATGTATATTTTTAATATGTTAATTCGAAGAGTATTGACTTCACTTCAAGGTAGAAATCATTTGTGTGGGAATAAGTTGTATCTTTTTTGTGTGTTTTTCAGAATAACAGCTCACTACTCTTTATATAAATGCTATCTTTAATTTTGTTTGGATTTATTTAAAACTAACTGCAATACAAATTTAGCTAGCATCCATCTACCACGTCAATGTTTATATATTAAAACATATTAGTTGTTAAGTCTAAGCCTTCGGCCTGTTGTACAGTAGGCTAAAATCATGCTTAATTAAAAACTTAAATTCTTTACATTTAGCATCTTTTACTTTATTTATTTCAACTTTGCCCATCAACTACCCCAAATTCATTACTAATATTTTTCTGTTCAATTCAATGACTGCCTTATACACAACAGTCCCACAGGTAGCGACATCTATTAATGCCAGTTCCGGAAAGGAATAGCACGCGTTGCGACATCTATCAGCATGGTTGTTTACTAACAAGAATTTGCATAATGCACTATCAAGTATGTTTATTATTAGATTCTCATTGTACCTATTGCCTTTGTACAACCAGCGTTACAAATGCCTTTAGTAAAGCTGTTAACACTCCTCAGAGTAGTATGTTTCTTTTGTAGTTAGGAGATTGGTTGTTACTTTTATCATCTACAGTTTTAAAACTTAATGCGTGTGTATTTTTTTTTCTCTTTCTAGACGTTATGTTACATATGTGGATACTCTTTCTCCTCAACACAGGATCTGGAAAACCATCTACAATGCGTACACAGTTGTATATTGCCATCACCAATGACAGAAGAGAGATTCTCGCCACCCAGTGAAGACAAATCTAATAGTGTTACTGGTTCCGAGACTGATACAAACCAAGAACTTTCCGTAGGTTCTCATTCTCTGAACCATGCTGAAAGCATTCCAGAAAAATCCAGTGATATTCATGCTAGCCCAGTTGAAAATGATCTGAACTGTGATGATACTCAGATGCTTGCCCCAAGCAACGTCAGAATAAGGTCTATCAAAACAAAACAACGAGGAAAGAAGGAATATATTTGCAGGACATGCAACAAACAATACAAGAGTCGATGTGGTTTTCGGAAACATCTTCAGACAAAACAGGAAATTTACTGTCGCCGATGCCTAGTTGTGTTTGATGACCAAAACAAATTGGAAGAACATATCGTTGATGTTCACAAAAGACGTTACGGTTCAAACTCAAATCAGACTGTGACCTTTTCCGAATCTCCTATAAGTACTAGACAAAAGACAAACTTAACACCTAAAAACTTGAAAAGGGATTATGAATATGAAGGATTCCAAGGTGAAAATGGTTGTGAATACGGTTCTGAGAAGAAAGTTAGTAAAGAATTAAAAACAGTGTCAAACACTGATCCTGGCCAGGAAAATATAAACATCCAGAATCTTCAAAATACTGGAAGTCATAAGGAAGAAGAATCCTCGAAAGCTGTAAACCTTGCAACTACTTTCAATAGCAAAATGTCAATAATTTTTGTCAATGGTTGTAAATCTATTTCGTGTATCTCGAATTCTTACAGACCACGCAAGAATCCTTATCGTTCTTCAAGGAATAGGTTATTACTACCAAAAACAGGAATAATCATAATTTAGGCAGAGGCCTTCCTAGAAATGTTAAATGTTTCAAATACATTATAATTTGTCAATTACTTAGAGGAAAGATGGGTTGGTTATGTTAACATCTTGTTGACGAAGTCTTGGTTTATAGACTATATTTGCTCTTTTATATTTCTCATTTATTATTTACCATAAATAACTACATTATATAGAGTTTCATGTACTGCAAAGATCCCTCGTTTTACCTCAGTAGTTTAATCCATTATTTTTAATTTTTAGACATACTATATTACGTTTATGAATAAATCAAGTGATTACCAACATACAAACACTTTTGTTTTCTTTTATATACTTTTCATCTATATAATCTGTCTTTAACATTTTTTTTTGTTTACGTATAACTTTAATCATTAATAAAATCAATTAATTTTAGGAGCAACCTTTAATGTTATTTTTTACACCATTTTAATTATTCTAAAGCATAAGCATCAGCATATTTTGATCTAAACCAAGTCTACTTTTAACTGCTCTTCAATCTCTCTCTCTCTGTAAATTTTCATATGATCGACAATGCTATGTTTATCATGCGTGTAATTTTAGTATCCCTGTGTAATAATATAATTCTCTCATTCAACCATTTTTGAGTTAGACTAGTGTTCTTTTTTTCTGAAAATGTTTTATATATATATATATATATATATATATATATATATATATATATATATATATATATATATATATATATATATATATATATATATATATATATATAAAAGTATATTGAATGCACAGAGGTTATGATCTTTCTACTAGCTCGCTGTAAATATTTTCTGTTTTAAGCTTTTCTAAATTTGAAAAGAGAATTTGAGATTCAAATTTCACTGCTGTTAGTTATGCAGAAATTGTTCAAATGGTTTGCAACGTGGAAAGTGAAACATTTTACTCAATATTAGGATCATTATCTAGAAATTATATTTCTATAATAAATCTCTGTTTAAAACTTATTTTTCATGGATACAATTTACAATGGTGCATTTCAAAATAAGAATATACTTAAGTTCAACTATTTTAAAAAAAGGAACTAGATCATGAATGCAGAATAGTTCTTTTTAATTTGTATTAATAAGCAAGTGATATAATTCTACCATAGTCTCAAATGGCTGTCATGATTTCTCTCTGTGTGAAAGAGAAATCGTAGCATCAAGAATACATGCGTAGCAGTTTTATCTCTGTATGTAATAGTATGGACCTGGTTTTGTGTGTCCTGCCAGAATTATATAGGGTGTTTGGGAACAACATTAAAAACTTTTAAGAAATAAATCCTCACATGAAAGTGTGAAAATAAATTATAGACCAAGATCAGTGCACAAATGCATAATTTCGGGGCTAATAGCCCACCGAAAATTGATCGAAAAAATATCGAGAGCGAAATCTCGAACCAATGTCGCATAGAAGAAATGAATGAAACATAATGAAATTAAATATTTCAGTGTAACGTTCCATGATTATGCCCTTTTAGGCTAAGGGAGACTATGGTTAAGGCAAGTGAATGATGGAAGAATTGGTGGATTGAAAATTTAGGAGGAAACGGAAGTATTCCTAGAAAACCCGCGGACACGATATTGTCCACCACTCAAGCGCTCTACTTTTGAGTCATTGTGCCCCCTGTGATTATTTTAGACTTAGATTCCATTAATATACCAGCGGATATGGAATGTATCATCAGTTCCTGATGTTTCATTTTTTTGTTTCTAGAATATCTGAATTGTTAATGTAATCTAGAGTCAACTAATAACTATGTTCTTTTACCTGTCCTTAAACCGACATTTCCTTCTCGAATTATGGCCCTTTTCTGATCAATTTTCGGTGGCATACCACTCCGAAATTATGCTTTTGTGCACCCATCTTGCTCTATGTGAGGATTCGTTTTCGGATTTTTTTTAAAGTGAAATGGGTGACATATTTGTACATTATCTATTATGTTACTCTACGACATTTTCTACACCAGTGAAACATACCACGACACTAAACTTTCCTCCTTAAATGTGAGATAAAGAATCAGCCCTCCAATACTAAGGTGACCAAAATTTCATTAGTAGAAAATGGGACACCTAGAAAAAAGTTGCAGCTTATTTTGGAATAAATTCATAATTTTGCAATAAAACACTACAAAATGAAAACTTGAAATAAAACTGTACTTATTGTGCAGTTGGAAACGCAATAAAGTAGTTCGATATAAACATATATAATTATTTTAAAATAAAACTTAATTATGGTGGTAATGGTAAAAAAAAAAAGTCTGTGCCACAATACTGTTACTAGCTCGTTAATCTTACAAGTGATTTGGTTATGTTCATTACTCCAATCATACTTGTTTTAAGCCACTATTACTCAGAGTTACTAACAAAGTAATTGTGGAAGTCACTAGAACTACACTTCCTCTGATAGAAACAGGTGAACAAAATACATTTAATGGTTCTAGTACTGACTCAGTTCCTCACATTTGTCTACTGTGAAGACGTAACATTGAAATCTATAGTGGCATTGAATGCTGACAGTGACAAAAAGTTTTGTCCTATGTGTATATTAACCTTTTCAGGACGAACGGCTCAACCCTTGAGCCAGCTAATTGAATATAAGATACCATTGTGCTAAAGTAAATTCTAAAGATTATTAGTTACCAAATAAAAAAGGACAAAATGGCGTTATTCTTTGAAAAGTTGAGACTACATTTTCTGATCTGACAACTGAGCATCTTCAAATAATCGGCACGTATGGTTAGCATAATTAACATTCAGATTCTGTACTTCCATTCAAGTTGGTTAATCGCCGTGCTCGTGGGCTCTCTCGGAGTTCTCTCGTTCCCTCCCACTTTCTTCATTCCACCATTTCACTCATTTCTCATACTTACCGTCTCCTTTAGCGAGCCAAAGGTGGACATGCTGACAATTAGGTAGGTAGCCATAATGTTCTGGCTGATGTGTGCGTATATTTTGTTTCGACTCGAATTTCGAGACGTCTCATCTCGAATTCGAGTCGAGTCGAGACAAATACATTTTCGAGTAGAGACATTTTCTGGAGACGAGTCGAGACAGGCTTAAATCTCGATTCGACTCGACTCGTGCGCATCCCTAACTGGGAGGGTTCGTTGTTGAAGAGGTATGGAAACTAGTCACCATAAAGACCGCCAAACTTTGCAAGTTATCAGCTACAAGAATGTTCATCAAAGTTAAGTCAGTTTCGTAGAATACTACTGTGTATAATGGGACTTTGATGCAATAGTTGAAATGTGAAAATTTTTGAAGTCTTTAAAAAAGTAAAACTGGGAAAAGGCGGTTTCAGCCTCTACTCGGGGTTACTTTGCACCGATCCAAAATATCCCTTGGATAGGAAATTATTATTACTGAAACCTCCTGCATTCTAAATTTAGGTAAATTTCCTATTTAGATAGATGCTGGAATGAATTTCTTGTTGGAAAATAAATTATGAACAGTGACAGATACTGAAAAGTAGTTTGAGAGGGGCTTCTCTTAGAAAGGCTTCGTTTTTTTTAGAAATCACTAGACTTTTGGGAGGCTTGCAGCTTATACGCTTAAGAATGACTAACGTTAGATTCTTTTAAAAAGAAATCATACAATTTGGGTGGGCTTCAGCCTGAAAGTTCCAAACCCCGTAAATCTTGCGCTGATTACGGTTATGATGATATTCTTGGACATAAGGAATAACCAAGGCAAATCAGTTCACGGGGATTTTTTTTTCTGTTCCTGAGTTGGCATTTTTGTGGGACATATGCTAAACTATTAGAATGTGGTTCCTGTGGCGGACCAGAAAATACATAATTTTCTTTACAAACGTAGATAATTCAAACTAAGTACGGATACCGGTACCATAATTCTCATATCAATATTTGTAGACTGCATGCAGTTTTGTGTAGAAAATAAAGTGTATACCTATTGAAGGAATAACATTGCACAGAAACGTTGTTTGTATGTCATACTCTTTTGTATGTTGTGCAAAGTAACCCCACCTATGGGGTTACTTTGCGCCAAAGTTTATATTTCAGTAACTATGGCCATACTAAATGTTTACTAAAGCACTTGCACTAATGTTTTCCTTATATATCTAACTATTATATGTTTAAAATACAGTTTGTAAATCGTTACGTTTGTAAGTTACATGCGATTTTCTTGCTAAAATTGCTTAAATCTTGTGGAAAATAAGCCCGTCTTATGATACCTTGATTTTAGTATAGTCAACGTCGAAAATCCTGATTCACAGAGATAAGTTGTCCAGAACCGAACAAGAACTTTTAAGACTTCTTTTGCTACTCTTGTGTAAACAGGCAGGAAACAAACCCAAAATTCTTTCAAAGATGTTGACTGAAGGAGTCTTTTGATGCCTGAATTTCATATGGAAGTAAATCTATATCAATGGTAAAATGTACTTTTGCTAATTTGCTCTGCCAGTCTTGGCATAAATCAGGAAAATATCGCTTGAATTCATCATGAGTGTAGTTTGTGTTGATATTCTCTCTCCAAGTGGTTAAATCAAACTCTTTACTGTCAAGAAGGTCATTTAATTGAGGAAAAGATGAAAAGTATTCAGATGGCGTTTCCATAGTAGGATCTTTTTCATGAAAACCTCTGTTCGTGTTTTTGTCTTGGAGATTGAGATAATGTAATACATCAGAAACGTTAGCAAGATATGGAAGAGAAAATACAAATACAACGTATGTCATCAGTAAAAGAAGCATGAAGTTCTTTTCCTACACTTAGGAGAAACATTTCCACATCCGACTTAACATTTCCACTCGTACGGGCTACTTAGCATATTCCTTTTCGACAACCAACGAACTTCGGTAAGGAAATTAAAGTTTTATGTTAAGCACTGAGGTCGTTACACAAAGCCTCAAAGAGACGAATATTCAGAGCACTTGACTTTACAAAATTAACAACTTTAATTTCCAATGATAAAGACCTGCTTTTTGCGGCTAAATCTTGCCTGTGAATTAAGCAGTGCGAACCAATAATAATTGCAGGATTTATATTTTTGCCAGCTTTACAAATCCAGACTGTGAACTTTACATTGCTGGAGTTCTTTACTTGTCTTCATTGTACTTCGAATATAGTCTTATAAGTGGCGAATTTCTATAAGTTTCTGTTCTGGCTATCTTTCAATAAAATAACTTTGTCTTACATTAAAACCAATTCTATTGGAAAAGTGCTGTTTTATGTTATTTCATTTATGACTTTATAAAGAAATAGTTATTCCAAATATTCTCTCCTGTTAGTTAAGATATAAAGCCAAGCTCCTTCAATAGCGCAACATAAGGTATTTTATTTTCATAAGCATACATATTGTACTTTTTTAAAATATAAACATCTTTAAAATTCCTCTTGAATTAATTCAAGCTGTCTCTGGAGATATTTCTGATATGGATTCCATATGAGACCAGTATTCTAATTTTGATTTTACCATAGCGTTGTAGATCACAAAAATGATATATACGTTATGGAAATATTTTGAATTTCTAATTACAATTCCTAATCCCGTATACGCATATTTTATAATTTTGTACGTGGTCGTGATACGACAAATTAGAATTCATAGGTCTTTCATTGAATATACTCTTAATATGGTACTACCATTAATTTTATATATATATATATATATATATATATATATATATATATATATATATATATATATATATATATATATATATATATATATATATATATATATATAGGGTGGCCCATTTTAATCTTTCCACGGAAATATCTCGAAAACGGTTGAACATAAATGAGCTGAACAAAAACTCAAATAGCAAATACCATGGGACAAATCGAATGGTGATGTCACGGTGCCCCCCAGGGCCGCTATTCAAGGGGGGCCGGGGCCCAACTTTAAAATTTTAAAGGGAAACATGGGGCGTGTGATACCTCGTTCAATAGATCTTTAAAAACTAAAAAGCGGTGTGGTAAAAGATTTTTCATATCGGCCACCGTATTCAAAATGGCCGCCAAGATGTGTTACCTGTATCAGATCAATGTCCGGTAGCATTAATATGAAAACGGTTGAACATAAATGAACCAAACAAAAACTCAATAGGAAAGCCATGGGGCAAATCAAATGGTGATGTCGCGGTGCCCCCTCCAGTGCCGCCTTTCATGCGGCCCCATGCCCAACTTAGGAGTTTTAAACGAAAATATGGGTCACGTGATACCTCGTTCGATAGATCTTCATACACTAAACAGCGTTGTGGGAAAAGATTGTTCATATGGGTCACCGTTTTCAAAATGGCCGCCAAGCAGTGACGACGCCAGAAGGGGGCAAGGGGAACGAGCACCCCCCCTAGTAGCTACTTCTGCCTCCCTGACTGCCACCTAGACTGCCCCCCCCAGACTCGTACAATCTTGAAACATTCTACATGTAGTATTTTATATCAGTATCATAACCAATCTCATTGTCAAATTCTAGTCTACTTTTCATTCATTTACTATGTGACAGATTAGTTCTCAAGCTTTCTTCTTTGAGCGTCTGGGTATGCACGCATATTTCTGTTTTCTAATTTAGCGCCTTGTGAGGTAAATTTTAGTTACACTTCTTTCTTATCATTTTTAATTATTGTGCCTAGCGAACAATAGTAGATTTGGTCGACTTGTTTTCTTCTCATTGGATCAACTTCGATTGGAAACAAAAGAAAGGTAAAACCAGTTACGTAACTTGTTTGTATTTATCCAGGTTTGAAGTTTTCAGTTTCATATTTTGCTTTATTTAAAGGTTCTATACTTCTTTTTTCTGAAACATTATTCTCGGCTTTCAATATTCAGAGTATGTGCTTTAACAGCTTAGTTTGCGACTACCAGGGCTTAATTTTTTGAAGGGGATAAAAAGAGTTGTATTTTCCCTTCCTGCAAATGATGATGATAAATTTATGGAATTAAATTGGTTCCCAATAAAACGTATTGTCAGAGTGCTGATCTTTACGTATTGGTATATACTAGTGCTCCCTTACTTATTTTGTTTCAAAGTACTGACGTGACGTCTACCATATTGACTAGGAACTGCTGAAAAATTCGTAGCCCAACCCAGAAGGAGGCACGTGGAATGGTGAAGTTTTACTTCTACACTTCCCCCGAGAGTCAATATTCTACCTTGTACAATGCTCCAGTTTTCGCAGAAAAGTTAATCTGAAGATTTCCTCGCACCACTGTTCGTAGCACTACCCCTATTAGATCTAAAATGGTGTCCTTTCAAGTGTTATTTAGGTTTGGGAAATAAGTACATGTAATAGTTAGATAGAGCTAAATCTGCGGAATAAGAATGATGATCTAGACATTGAAATCCTAGATTATGCAATGTCAGTTGTGTTCGCAGGGGCTTGATGGGCAGGCGTATTCTCCTGAAGGAACAGAATTCCTTTCTTTTCATTTTCCGCCGCGTTGAACTTTGAATTTTTCTTTCAATTTTGTAAGTAATGTAGAGATTCTTGATTACATATCTGACCGTTGCGGAGGTAGTCTATGAGTACGACTCCATACTTATCCCAGAAGAATGTTGCAAACAGTTTCTCAACCAACTTCTGTGTCTTGAACTTCTTGGGGCGATGAAGAAATGAGTGCTACTACTCCATTAACTATTGTTTCGATTCAGGATCATAGTGGTAAAACCATATTTCATCTATGGGTACTATTCTTGAGCGAAATTGATCAGCATTACGGTCAAATTGGAAGAAGACTTATCTTAATGCCGTCACTCTTTTATTCTCCTGACAGATATTTTCAGAACCCATTATGCCGAGAACTTGCGTATAACCAAGCCATTCTGAATTATGCTGCTGACGATTTCCAAAGAAATGCCCAGAATCTCTGACACAAGTTTTGCTGAGAAGGTAAAAACAAAGTCGGGTGCAGCCAGACCTCATACTATAATAAGTATATCGTGAGTTTGCTATACACTTTAAAAACTATATAAATAATAGCTTAAATTATTTTTGTCACTCAAAAACTGGGATGGCCTAGGCCCTCCGGCCCCGGGCTATATCCACCACTGGCTGAAATGCTGCAATTTTCAAGAATAATGTCACAAATTGCATCCATGATTTCGGGAAGATTCATTGCTTTTAACCATCCTGGATGTAAAACATAATTTGTTGAGAAATCGCCACGTTTATACGAAGCCATTTACTTCTTCAACACTGTATATAACGGAGGAGTGTCCCGTGATGTTTCACTGATTTCCTAATTAATATAGTTCGGTGACTTTCCTTGGTGGAACAAAAATATTATAAGTTAGGATCTAGATGTTCGTGAAATTATCTGTTTGGACACACACAATCACTTCAGAGGCCTGAGAAACAATAAGGATTTCATTATTAATATGGAAATTTGTATTTGTACATACAGAGATATGTTTTTCTAAACTACGGTTTCATTTTTTTACCTAGTACCCACACTCCTTCTGGATTGGACTACGACATTTTCAGCAGCTCCTCCTAAATTCTCTCTCCCTCCCTCCCTCCCTCTCTCTCTCTCTCTCTCTCTCTCTCTCTCTCTCTCTCTCTCTCTCTATATATATATATATATATATATATATATATATATATATATTATATTATATATACCGGGTGCACCATTTATAATGTCCCACCTTTATAACAGAGGAACCAAGAGAGAGAGAGAAGCGAAACTTTGCACAAAGCAACTACAGGAAGGGGGACATCTATCGATGTATTGGGTAACATCACCAGGTGAACAGTGTTGCCAACCCAATATAAAGTTATGATTTTTTAAATGGAATGACCTAAATTTAATTTCATAATTCGAATTAGCAATGAAAGCAAAGACAAAAGAGATGACACTCGCAGATCAGTGTTGCATACTTTTTGAGAAATATTGTAAAACATGTGTCAAGTTTAAACGCCTTTAACACATACAAGAAATGAAGTAGTAACTATTTGTGCACATTAAATGAAATACTGGGAAGAACTCTTTAAAATGACTTCAAGTTTACAAGGATCAGTTAAACAGTGTTGCCACAATAGAAGAGAGAAAAGTTGAATTTGGAAATAGTGCAATAACTTGAAAAAGGTCCCTAGTACAGTATGATTTAAAATTCATAGAGCAAATCAGTGTGTCATAAGGAGCATTGTCACGTTTATTTGAGATCGATAAGTACTTACCAAGATATTCGGTACTCTGTAAAAGCTGAGAATTTTGTGCTGTACAAGATGGTAACGCTGTTTCAAAATTCCCTTTCTTCCCTCTGCGTGGGAGAAATATTAAAGTATTAATCTGTGACATAAGTTATATTCTGTGATATGCCGAATTAAAGGAAACAGAATATGTATTCTGTTTCATGAATTTTGTAATGTATGTTACGAATAATTGTTTCTTGATAATCATAAACATATATTTCTTTAATTTAATTTCTTTCTTCTGAATATAAGTTAGAAAAGACAATAAAACGTAGATATTAATAGTTGTAAAATTTGAATTGAAAATACATAGGCTAAGTTCTCTTAAATGGTAGCAAAATTTTTCAAATCACCCAATATTTATCCAATTTTAGGGGACCATACACAACTTATTTTGTATTTCATTCACCACGAAATTAACTACAAATAATGTATAAATATTGTTTTTTAAGAAGTGAGTTGCATTTATGGATTCATAGGTGCCGATTCCTTTATGAGGACTCAAACGTGATGAGTAAAAGTACAGCACGTAGAAATATCTCATAAAAGCTATAGTGGAACAAACACCAAACAACCCCTGTTAAGTGGCCATTAATAACAAGAAATGTGTGTGATCGGTTAAGAAATGGAGAACCTGGTGGGACCATGAACGGTTGGATCCGTAGTGAGTTGACGAGTAAACGAGTACAGTATAAAAAAAAATCAAATCTATGCTGGATGGCCACAAAAAGCAAGGAAGTATTTAACCAAGTCAGGGCAGGGCCAAAGTAGTGGAAACTCAAGTAATCTATAGGGGCCAGGCACGTTAGTAAAGGTGGGTAACTTGTAAACAAAATAATGTAAACATACTGTGTAAAGAATATTCCATAGTTCTTCTGCAAATTATATACTAGATCGTATTCCTTAGCGCAGCGTAACTTTCTGTATAACGTCCCACGTTTATGCCATTTAGGCTAAGGGGGACAATGATTAAGGCAATTGACTGATGATAGAAGAATTAATGGGATGAGAATGTGAGAGAAAGCGAGAGTACCCGACAACCCCATGGACACGATGTTATCCGCCACAAACATACTGGATCGGAAATCGTATCAGGGACTCCACGCACCAGAGGTAAGTGCTGTACCACTGAGCAACCGTGCCCTCGCAGTTTAACTTTAAGAAGGTATAACCACACAATTTTCCTATTATAATTCAATCAAAATCTTTTGTTTTTTGTACAGTGGTTCACAATAATTGAATATAGATTTGTGATATACTGCAAAATGATATATCTGAAAAGCGATTATTCTCGGAAAAATACGTACAAACCTTTGCATGGTGGTCACTAGAAACTATCATTTCATCTATTTGAACAGAACGAAGTTGGAAACTCACACGGGCTTTTGGTCGTGTAGAGGAGGCATGTCAGCGACAGTGTATATGCGCGTAAAGGAAGACAAGGGAGAGAGACAAGAACCATCCTGTGCTACGTGGGACTGTATCCGTAGAAAACACGTCACCACGTGAAAGTAAAACCGAAATGCTTATTCGCTTTGTGTTGACGCAAACCGTTACGAAATGAGAGGGTCCAGGTATAAATACGAGGATCATTTCAAAAGTCTTGCACACAGCCTATACACGACCGTTTGAGTGGTTTGATCAAGTTCACTTTTAGGTCAGTTGTGGGTCAGAGTTTGGGCTTGACGATTGTTTCTATGTTTTCTGGTTTGCTTAGCTGTGTTGTGAGAAATTCAGTGGTGAACGTGCCTGAAATTGGGTTACACATGATGATAAGCATTCCTATATCAACATCGAAACTCTATGTGGAAAGAATACAACTGAAATTTACAATACTTTGCGGGAGAATTGTCGAAATAGTGTAGTGGATCATAGCACTGTATTTCGGTGCTCAGCTCGTTTCCGTGAAGGTCGTGTAAGCACTGCGGACACCCCAAGAAGTGAAAGACCATCAACTGCAACAGACTACACTCCTAAGATTATTGTGAATGACATTTTGAGAGAGGGTCGACGAAAACATGTACGAAAATTGCATATGAGGCCAAAATATCTGTCACTTCACTTTACAGAATCATTACTGAGAAGCTGAAGATGAAGACGAGATGGGTTCCGCATGATCTGAGTAAAGAGCAGAAAGCATATTGCAAAAGAATGTCAGAAAAATTGCTTCAACGTTATCAAACAGAAGAAGATAAGTTTTTCCAAACGACTGTTGCAGTTGATGAAACCTGGATACGAGAGTTTGAACCAGAATTGAAGTTTCAGTCGTCACAATAAAACAATTCTGACTCTTCACGCCCGAAGAAATTCCGCTAGCAACAATCAAACGTTTAACTCACGATGATCTTCGCGTATGATACGAATCGAGAGATGGCTACAATAGAGTGACACAGGGGACGTCTATAGCAGGCGTATACTACAAGCTGTTTCTGCAAAATGTTTTGCGCCCGAAAATTATTGAAAGAAATCCCGACATGCTTGCAGCTGGCGTCTTCATTCTGAACGATAATGCAAGGCCGCATTCTGCTCTAGAAGTAAGGGTGACAATTAACAAGTATGGATGGGAAAAACTTTCCTTCCCAATATAGTCCTGATTTGACCCCACCAGACTTTGATTTGTTTCCCAAATTAAAAGAACTACGCTGTGGAAAATTTTTTGATCAGATTTACGAAGCTTTCAGTCAGGTGACCCGAGTGATCAGACACCTCAACAATGAAGGTGCAATATCCAGAATACAGAATTTGTCAAATGTTGGGAATCTGTCATAAACAAGTATGGAGATTGTATTGACGGCCTGTAAAGGTATTTTGTACAATAAATTATTGGCTTGCATAACATCTTTCAGTGTGCAGAACTTTTGAAATGATTGTCGTACAATATATTGCAAAAAATATTCCGAACAGTTGCTAGGACATGATATTGTACGTAACGGTACATATAAACACTAAATGCAAACATTAGAAGCTATTGGTACCATAACAAATAACAGTCTATGTGCCACGCTAAATAACAGTATATGAGTCTATTTTCGTAATAATGTTCGCAAAATTTCCGGATCGCAAACGAACACAAACAATGCAATGAATAATTATAATTGCATACCGAGAATCGTTAAAAAAAAAAAAAAAAAGTCATACTTTACATTTCGTTAACACAATCCACTGCAGAATGAAGCCGTATGAAACATTTTAAGACATTCATTAATTACGGCCTAGCAGTTGTGTATGTAGAGAAAACATGAACCTATGATTTTTGTGATATTAATGCACAATTCACAAATTTTTACGTTTGCTGCAGTATTATAGAAGAAATTTACCAAATGTATACTAAACTAAGCTAACCAAAGCCAACCTACGTATCCTAACTCATATTTTATGTTCAAGGAAAAAAGAAAGAAAAAACACCTAAGTAAAATTTTAATGAACCCCATCAGCACTATATTACAAAAGTTAAACATATCATGCATTGTTGTGCGTGAGCCAGTGTATAGTACATTACGTCATTCTTAGTACTTGCTACTACTTGCATTTTGGTCAACTTATTTACCTTTGAGTTTATAGTAAATATGGTGCTTTTTTACTTTTGGCGCACCAAATTTTGAAAGATTTACATGTAAAATTCCGTACTTCGCATGAAAAGACAAAAAATGTTCTGCAAGCGATAGAGTTAAATACAAAGTAATACACCTGTATTTCATGTTTAGATGTGTAGGTTACCATAGTCCGCGTCCCTCGAATTGGCGTGTGGCATCAGCCAACAAGCTCGCAGTGCGCTGTTACTATACCTTCAGGGAAGAACTTAACTTTCAAACTTATTCGATGATTTGTAACTATACATTCAATAAATGAGCTGACAAATACAGAAGATAACGTACAGTTTGACAAGTTGGCGGCAAAGTAGAAATTTAAAAAAAAAAAAAAACACGAATTTTATGGTACAAATAATTAGTGGTCCAAATTCAACTTTTCTCTCTTCTATTGTGGCAACACTGTTTAACTGATCCTTGTAAACTTGAAGTCATTTTAAAGAGTTCTTCCCAGTATTTCATTTAATGTGCACAAATAGTTACTACTTCATTTCTTGTATGTGTTAAAGGCGTTTAAACTTGACACACGTTTTACAATATTTCTCAAAAAGTATGCAACACTGATCTGCGAGTGTCATCTCTTTTGTCTTTGTTTTTATTGCTAATTCGAATTATGAAATTAAATTTAGGTCATTCCATTTAAAAAATCATAACTTTATATTGGGTTGGCAACACTGTTCACCTGGTGATGTTACCCAATACATCGATAGATGTCCCCCTTCCTGTAGTTGCTTTGTGCAAAGTTTCGCTTCTCTCTCTCTCTTGGTTCCTCTGTTATAAAGGTGGGACATTATAAATGGTGCACCCGGTATATATATATATATATATATATATATATATATATATATATATATATATATATATATATAGAGAGAGAGAGAGAGAGAGAGAGAGAGAGAGAGAGAGAGAGAGACGTAGCATATAATAGCCTACTAGACGAATATGTTACTTGTAGCATATGCGAAAGTAATTCAATTTAAGTTTAGGCTTCAAAAGTTTCATTGAAAATACTTCTTGTGCAGACGTTACTTATTTGTTAGTTACAAATTTTACTTGAAATAAGTTTAATTTATAATTATTTAGGTCTAATATGAAAACAGCAACGAAATACACAATGTAATGTAAAATAAGTCAAAGGTAATAAATATGTCATTTTTGGTATGGCAAATAGCCGCCCCCCCGAAAATGTATCTGCCCCTCCTTTGCCCCCCTAAGAACTTAAGACTGGCGTCGTCACTGCCGGCAAGACATTGTGTCTGTATCAGGTAAAACGTCCAGTACCACTAATGAAAACGATTGAAAAAAATAACGGATGAATAGAATAAAACTCGTATAGGAAATCACAAAGAGTATTTATCATTCCACGGCTCGAAAATGTTGCAACAGAGATGATGATGATTAGGGTAAAAGTGCCATAATGCAGAGGAAGAAATCTAATTCCTAGCAAATCATCGTTCCAATGTCCTCCGTAAATGGGTGAAGCGGGACGGGAAGGAACGGTGAAGTTGCAAATGAGAACCTTAGTTTTTTGCAAATTGTATCTTCACAATAAAATTATGATGTCTGTAATGGAAAAAAAAGTAGGTAAAATTCTTGTTAAATAGTACCTTCCATTTTGATTGCAGGCAATGATTTGTGCAAAAATGAATCAACTGAACTGCGAAACCAATTTGTCGAACAATGCAATTTTAGAAGAATGCCTACAAACGTTGAGTTTGCTCAAAAGTCGTCTACGCAATATTGGTTCATCACAGTACCAGTCACTTGTACACCCAAGTGTTTCAGACAAACCATATCTATTGCAAGTAAAACTGGGGTTCTCATTTGGGATGTTACCACTCATTCCCGCTTCACCCACTTACGGAGGGAGGTCGGAAAGATAATTTTCTAAGAATTAATTTCCTCTTTAGCATTATACCACTTATACTTTAATAATCTTTTTCTCCGTTGCCTTATTCTCGAGGCGTGGAATGATAAATATACTTTGTGATTTCCTGTATGAGTTTTATCCTGTTCATTTATCTCCAACCGTTTTCATATTTGTGGTACTTGACGTTTTATCTGATACAATGTCTTGGCGGCCATTTTGAAAACGGTGACCCATATGAACAATCTTTTGCCACAACGCTGAAGATCTATCGAACGAAGTATCACTTGATCCATATTTTCGTTTAAAATTTCTAAGTTGGGCCTGGGCTCCGATGAAAGGCGGCCCTGGGGGACACCGCAACATCATCATTCGATTTGCCCCATGGCTTTCCTATTGAGTTTTTGAATGGTTCATTTATGCATATGTTCAACCGTTTTCATATTAGTGCTACTATACGTTTATCTGATACAGGTAACATATCTTGGCGGTCATTTTGAATACGGTGACCGATATGAAAAATCTTTGCCACACCGCTTTTTAGTTTTTAAAGATCTTTCGAACGAGGTGTCACTCGTCCCATGTTTGCATTTACAATTTTAAAGTTGGGGCCCGGACCCTCTTGAATAGCGACCCTGGGGAACACCGCGACATCACCATTCGATTTGTTCCATGGTATTTGCTATTTGAGTTTTTGTTCAGCTCATTTATGTTCAACTGTTTTCGAGATATTTCCGTGGAAATATTAAAATGGGACACCCGTATATATAGATATTTCATTATATGTTTTACTTACATACCTTAAGTAATAACACTTTTTTAAACACAATGGGAGATCATTATCTACATTCCAATTGTATATAGCAGTTATATATCATCTTGTAGCAGCAATGCATCTCGTAAATATTTTTTTTTATGTTTTGATATCATTATTTTGAACTTTTAATTTTAGTCGGTAGGTCTATAACCAAGAAAAACCAAAGGTGTCAAATTGGACCCTTGTGAAGCTCACAAGTTTACACCATATTTATAATATTCTACATTCTTGTATATTACATAAGTACATTTTCCTGTAAGATACGAGGCCACAAGATTTAATATTTAACTAGGCATACCAAAGGTAGAAAGTTGTCAAGGTAGTAAGATGTCAAGGTTAATTTTATTGGACGCTTTAGCAAGATCTATGTATACATTATCCATCTGTATTTTCCTATGAAATGCATCATGTATATCATGAATAAAATCTATCAATTTAGTCAATGTTGATCTACCCGGATAGAAGTCATATTCGTTTTTCTTTGCTCCAATATTTTCGCAATTGAACATACTATGTTACTGACCTATAATTTTATACCTTACTTTCTTCTCCAGACTTGGGTATAATTTTCCAGATACCGGAAAATGCTTGTGTCTTCAGGATTAGATTGTAAATTGTACATAAAGAATACATCAATACTTCGAAGCAAACCTTAAGTACATGTTGGCATATTAACCCTTTCACAGAGGAAGTCGACTTTTGTCGACAGAACCAAATTTCCTTAACATGCGAATGTCGACTATAGTCGACTTGTTAAAATTTGTTTGTCCGTATCTTGGCTTTGTCGAGAGTAGTCGCCAAAGTTGTACCGTTCATTTTTGTTTGTGTTCTATTGTTTTCGATAAACAATAGAAATCACACAGAAAACCTTTGGCGACTACAATTAGGGATGGTATCGAGACGAGACGAGACGAGACTTTATACAATCTCGGTCTCGTCTCGGTTTAAAAATAGCTGTCTCGGTCTCGTCTCGAGTCAAAAATCGCCGTATCGGTCTCGGTCTCGTCTCGGTCAACAAATGCTTGTCTCGGTCTCGGTCTCGAAGGCCAAATCTCGGTCTCGTCTCGAAATAAATAGGTGAAATTAAAATTGTAAAAATATTATTATTGTAAAGTCTGTCGTATCTGCTTCTTATTTTTGGCCTTATTCTTGACTTAGAATTATAGTATGGTGTACTTCTTCAGAGCTAATTTGCTAGCGCTGATGCCTTCCATGCGTGTGTTCCAGTTTCAATCATCAGTGGGTATATCATATCTAGGATAAAATTCTAATAGTAACCCATATTTCACTTTCAGCAAAAGACTTTCTCATATGGCCTCAGTACTGCCTATACAATTAAACTCTATCAAATTAACTTCAGTACTATACAGTAGTTTATTTCCTTCCTTAGAATAAGAATTGTTCAATACCTCCTAACGGATAACGCAACACATAGCAGCATGAATGTATTTAATCGTACCGAAATTGAAATTTTACAATTTCTCATTTATTATCCAATACGTTCTGTTTTGACTGTCATTTTAAAAACATAATATAACGTTCATTATCTGAACAAATAGGGTAAATTATTACTACAATATATTTTGTTTAAAATTGATCAAATGTTTTATTACCGTTTCACATCTACGTGTTTAATTGACAGCTTATAACACGAAATTCCTGAACTTTGTGGTGGGAGCTACGACACTCATCTTTGCTATGTGTGGCCTCGGGTTGCATCACGAAACAAGTTAGATTCAAGTCAGATGTTTCGCATAGTTCGCGTCTAAATTTAAGTACATTCTGTTTCTTATAAAAGTTCCTAAAGTTGTAATGTAATACATACGCATACGTATATCCACTGCCGTAACATAGATTAAGCTTATTCCTGAGCTCTTAGCGGCGCATGTGATCTTTATTCGAGAAAACCAATCGTGCGTTCATTACGTTGAAATTTTATATTGATTGAAAATTACTTGCAAAACATGAACATACATTAAATAGTCAAAAATATATATTTTTTTTTTCGCTGTATGACTTTCGTTAAATTTTGGATCCAATTTCACCCTACCTTACCTAGTAAATTTATACAATATATATATATATATATATATATATATATATATATATATATATATATATATATATATAATATCTGAACATAGTGGTAGACTATGTTAAGTCACTTTTTGGTCAAATTGAGTTCGAATACTTTTTTTTTTTAAATAGACTACGTTCTTTCTAGTGGTGTAATAATGTGAGTCTAATGCCATCTTATTACTTTGTAACTACTTAGTATACTTTGAAAAACAATATTATAGATCTTAGTTAAGGAACCGGTTTTTCGCTTCTCCTGTAAAATTACGAAATTATGACTTGGTTTAGTTTACCTCTGAGGTCTCGATATAAAATCATCATCATCATCATAATCAAGCATTATCAATCCACTGCTGGATGAAGTCTTCCCAAGTTTTCTCTACAACTATCTATCTTGGGTAATTCTTTTCCAGGTTACTCCCCAGTGGTTCCTGATTTTGTCAAAATTTCTTGTATGCGGACATTTCCTAGGCTGTTTTTGTCACGTGGTATCCAATCTAAAATTGTTTTCGGCTATCGATCATAATTTCGTCTTGCAATATGTCCATCACATTTTCCGGTCTATTTTAAACATTATTTCATTAGTACCAGTTATTAGTTGCCAAATAATTATTTTCTATATACGTATTTGGGCTACAAATAGTTCATATCCTCTACTTTTGGAGCACAGACACGCTACTTTTTGATCTCTGGCAACACTGACTCAATTATTTAAATCAACACAATGTAAGAACCCCCATTTGCTGTAATGGCTAGTACGCTTGATTTTGGTTCGCATGGTCCCGAGTTCGATTCCTGGTTGCGGTAATGTTCAACGACCAAAGTTTTTCGGATTCCACTATGATCAGTAACTCCACGTCTCCTTTAGCCGCCCTAGCATAATCGTGAGACGTTAAACTAAAACAAAACAAAACAAAAATCAACACAATGTGTGTTACAAACTGTAAGTCTGAATAATTGCATATAGCTATATGATATGGATCGAGTTTGAGGTGGTCGGTGATCAAACTATAACAAATGAAATGCAGCTAGGGTGTAATTAAAATTTTAATAAAGCAGCATCTAAAAAATACACCAGGCCTAAGGCTTAGGGAGAACAACTAGTGGTACTGAAAAGTTGCCAGTTACGTTTAATTTCAGTTTCAATTTGCTTTTACATGTATTGCTGGAACGAAAACTTTGACATTAACATTATAAGTAGCCCAAAGACTATGAAAAACATCGTGTTTTGAAAACATTCTTGCACCATAAAACAAATTACGAGTAATCTATTATATAAAAGAGAACGCACAAATCCTTTGTTAGCTCATCACGCTAATACGGCTGAACCAATTTCTTTCATTTTTGGGGGGTTATTAGGATTTGGACCCTAGATGGTTTTTATCATATCACTTTAATTTTTAATTACCAGTGTCTTGAGATAATTGACCATTCAAGTGTCCATAACGTACAAATCCTTTGTTAGTTCATCATAGGTATAAAAATAAACGTATTTATATGCAACCCGCATGACCGTGTCACTCGGCGGGTTAACATAAATGACAGGCGATATAATGTTAACATTTACTTGAAAGCGAAAAAGTAAAAATTATCTAATTAACAAGGTTTATTGCGTTCCGGGGTGACCGCAGCGAAGCGGGGTGAACGCTGCTAGTTTTAAAATATTTTGCACTTTAGCTACGTTATTTGCACTATATTTATAATAACGTTATTTGCACGTTATTTGCATATATTTAAGTTCCCAACACTGATTAAAATAATGTAACTGCGACTTGTAATTAAAACTACTGAACTCTAATGTTATAATGCTCCTGCCATTTGAGTTATTAGAGATCTCCAAAATGTTGATGTTAGTTATATGTATTGTCCTTTGTTACACTGAATAATATATGTGCTTTTGTGGTTTAATTTAATATCTAAATTAGAAATATGTAGAGCTCTTTCGTGGCTAAGCATTTAGCCTATGGCGTGAGAGACCCGGGTTAGATTCCCGGGAGGAGCTCATGTGGTTTAGATTCAACGTTAATCAGTAGGTTCAGTCTCATATAACCTCGCTGCAGAAAGAGGCGTTAAACTCAATTAGAAAATGAAATGAAATTTTGAGTTTTACGTCCCACGGTTATGACGGTTAAGCTAAAGGAGACTGTGATGATGAGAGATGAATGAAATGGTGGAATGAAGAAAGTGGGAGGAAACGGGACAACCCCGAGAAAACCCACGCACTAAACTAAATTAACTGAACAGAAATATGTAATATCAAACGTAGTGCAATTTGAGAAATTAGAACTTTATGTTGCGTTGGCAACATTGCTTGTTTATCTAGTGGTATTGCAGAGTATCTAGAAGAATTTCCCCTTCCATATTTCACACAGCAATGTTAAAAAAAATCAGCATTTTTAATATATATGACTATTACATATAACTAGATGAAATACCCATTTTTCGCATGGGACCAGTATTTGGAAGTCAAGGCCTGTGGGAGTATCACTATCTCAGCAACCGCGAAAACTATGTATTTGACACTAATTTCGGTCATTTTGTATTATTTTTACATGTCTCGGTACCCCCTCCCCAGCAGGTGAACCCCGGCCCGCATGCACTGGTAGCTGAATTTGAAAGTCATCGCTAATGGAAGTGACACCATTGATCTCAACGACCGCAAAAACTATACATTTGACAATAATATCGGTCATTTTCTACTACTTTTACAAGTCCCGGTAAACGCCCCTTCTGATTCAAAATTTAAAAAAAAAAAAAAACCGCTTCTTCTTGGTCTGAGGCCTGGGACATTACCCAAATTTCGTTACTCTTGGACACTTGTCTGGTCCTTAGGCCGCACACAGGCAATCAGAAAGACAGGCACGCAGACACACAGACAAACAAACTCTTCCATTTACTTATATTAGATATGATATACAGGCGAGGATCCAAGGGGAGTGTTAAAGGGGTTATACCTCCCCTTGACGCTCAGCTATACACTGTATAAAATGAGCTTCAATCCTACTTCTTTCTTTACACTGGATAAAATGTCAAACTATGGTTTAGCCCCTCCCTCGATCATATCCTAGATCCGCTGGTACATATATATATATATATATATATATATATATATATATATATATATATATATATATATATATATATATGTTGAGAGAGGGAGACAGAGATGACTATACACATCAGCAGTGGATTTTGTTTCGGGAGAGGCTTGAGAACAAGTAAGAAATATTTGTGTTGTACGTGCAATGCGAAAAAATGATCATAAATCTATTTCGGGAGGGGCTTCAGTCCGATAGTCATCCCCTAAATACGCCACTGAACATTAGTCAACTGTTTCCATATTACCTAGTACAGCAACAAAAGAAATTTTGAGTAAAGAAATTTTGAGCGGTCTCGGTCTCGTCTCGGTACATAAAAGGCCGTCTCGGTCTCGGTCTCGTCCGATAATTCGAGACGATACCGAGACTAGTCTCGGTCTCGGTACCATCCCTAACTAGAATCGACAAACCCAAGATACAGACAAATTTTAACACGTCGACTCCTAATAGACATTCGCAGGTTAGGGAAATTTTTTTCCGTCGCCTTCCACAGTGAAAGGGTTAACAGACTCACTCGTATTTATTATTATTATTGCTGCTTTTATCTTTTTTTATAGAAATGAAATGAAATTTTTGAGTTTTACGTCCCACAGTTATGCCGGTTAGGCTAAAGGAGACGGTGATGATGAGTAATGAATGAAATGGTGGAATGAAGAAAGTGGGAGGAAACGGGAGAACCTCGAGAAAACCCACACACACGGTGTTTGTCCACCACAAAGTTCACTTGGCGAGAGCAGGGTTTGAACCCGAGACCCCTAGCACCAGAGGTGAACGCTCTACCACTGAGCCACCGCGGCCCCTCTTTCTTTATAGAGTGTAACGCTAAAGAATTATTTACGTGTAGGTTAGCATTACGGATGGCCACAAAACTCCGTTTCCGGTGGAACCGGTTCCGCGAAGAACCGGTTCTCGGAGATCCGCTTTTCAGAACCGGTTCCGGACCTGGATCTGAAAACCCGGTTCCAGAACCGGTTCCAGACCTGGATCCGGAAACCCGGTTCTAGAACCGGATCTTAGGAACCGGTCCCAGACCTGGATCCAAAAACCCGGTTCCAGAACCGGATTTTATGAATCGGTTCCAGACCTGGATCCGAAAGCCCCAAAGACCCATAAAGGAGACACAAAGTTCACCTTCAAAAAAAAAATGCAAAGAGGACCATGCGCTTGTGTCTACCCCGTCCAGACCCGCTTGTGCCCCCAGAAAAAAAATTTGGTCCACCAGTAGGTGTTTAGCCAAATGAGTTGGCCAGTTTGCCTGTTTAGCCAATGAGTTTGCCAGTTACCCAAATGAAATGAAATGAAATCTTTAAGTTTTACGTCTCACGATTATGCCGGTTAGGCTAAAGGAGACGGTGATGATGAGAGATGAGTGAAATGGTGGAATGAAGAAAGTGGGAGGAAACGGGAGAACCCCGAGAAAACCCACGAGCACGATGTTTGTCCACCACAAAGTTCACTTGGCGGGGGCTGGGATCGAACCCGGGACCCCAAGCACCAGAGGTGAACGCTCTACCACTGAGCCACCGCGCCCCCCCAGCCCTGCCAGTTACCCAGTTTATTTAGCCAAATGAGACAAGCTGCCGCCGCCTGGGCGCCTGCCTGTCGCTTCCACCATTTCATCTAGCATACTGTTCACAGCCTGCCAGCAGCTCGCGTTTAGCGTAGGGATGGTCACAAAGTTTCGGTTCCACGAGGAACCGGTTCTTGGAGATCCGATTTTCAGAACCGGATCTTCTAGAACCGGATCCGTTCAGACCCGAAAATCGGTTCCACCAGAAACCGGTTCTGGCATTCCCTAGTTCGCATACGCTGTAACACTGATTACCCTGATGAACACTCCATATACATTCCTAATGGAAATCTAAATCGTTCACACAATGCAACGAAAGTGACTCTGCAACCTTACCGGCTACAGTTGTAACTAACTGCCTCGTCTGCTACTGGCAGTAGCTAAGTGTATCATTGGCTAATTTTATCAAACTTACGACGCGCCCTGAATGATTGATTCGTTCTTGCTTTTAGTAGTTCGTAGTACCCAACTTCCTTGAGTGGCGGCGCTGCAGTCTTCACAGTTTCAGCGGGAAGAGCAGCTGAAACCTCTTATATTATTACTTTATGCGTTGTAATATGTTTTGTTCTCAGAATACCTAAAATACTTTGCAAAATCATCAGCTACATTTCTAACATCACCTTCGCCATCATTATCTTTGGGCTTGCTTTTGTCGTTAAGTGTTAATTAACATTGCAAAAAATCGATAATAGAGAAACTGTAATACATAAGGCTGGGGAGAGGGAGTGAAATATGCTGCCCCATGGCTATATGCTACGTCACGCTCCAACCCACTCAGCCGAGGCGCTAATACGGACGATCTTGCATCGTTTGGCCTAATTCTCGTTTCGCCTAACCAATTACCTGACACTTTTATGACAGATAAAAGATAAGCTTTATGTCCGCCATTTTAGGCGAAATAAGGATACTCGTTTGGCCTAATCCTCGTTTTGCCTAAAATGGTGGACTATTAAAAAATCTTGGAGATAAAACTGGAGGGAAATTTATCGAAAAAAAAATATTCCCTACTATGTGAAGAACTGGGCAATACAATTAGTTTTACCATAACTAATTTGTAATAGAACTATTTGCTTTCGGAAAAATGTTTCGACAATTGTACAGTTACTTTTCCGTTCCATTTTGAGAATATTAATGCCCCCACAGGGTGTATAGTAACTATATTTGAGATGAGAGAAACACAAAAAGTTACACCTGTTATTAATTTTGTTTAAAGGTGAGTGCTGTTCAAAAGTAACTTTTAGTTTGCAGTTTGTTTCCAAATATCTGATATTGTCAAATGGTATTGCTAATCGGTACGTTAAAGGAAATATAGTTTGTGTGTTTCTTCTTATGTAGGTGTAAAATTTGTTTTATTGTAGGTTTTGATGATCTTTCAGACGATTTCATTCCAGTTTCAACGCTTTTTTGAAACTGTTAATGCATTATAGGAGATCCCATTGTGATTCTATTGTAATTAAAATTCGTATGAAATTTGTAACTATTTCGAGCTAGATCTGACAAAAGATCCCTAAATTTGCTCATAACTTAACAATGGACAATTGTGATCGCAATGAGTGATTTGTGACAAATCGCTCCGCTGACAAATTGCTCTTTGGATAATTCCACAATTCAAACATCTTAATGTGTTACTGACAAAGAAAGAAGAAAAATATATTTCATTTCTTATTATTACTTTTGAAATTACAACTTTTAAGTTGAATTTCCACTCGTTTCACATACTACCGGGAATGTCCATAGCATAAGTCTCTGAGATGCACAATGAGATTGAAATCCGGGCTTCTCGGTGGTTGTTTCAGCAGAAAGAAGTTGAATGCTACTCCAAACAGATGGTGGCCAACCGGGATCTGTTACGAAGGTGGTTGTCCTGCTGGGTGAGTGAGTCGGCAGACATATCGCATTTGTGGTCAATTAGTCCCGGTTTCGAGTTCAAATGGAGGACAATTTCTCTCGGATGTAAGGCGAGAAGCGATTTGATTCCGCTTTAAGCTTCTGTGGCCGCTTCCAGCATAACCCGCTTGTTGCATAATAACACCAAGATAAAACAAACTTATTTATCTCCATATGTGATATAAATACATACAGCAAATCATTTAAACAAAAAAAGACCTGGTTTAAACTCAAAAAATAACGGGTTTAAACAAAAAACGGGTTTATTGTTTTTTTTTTTTTTTTTTTAACGTGGTTTTTGCCAACCCTGCATCGCACCATGCTACTCGTTTTTATGGTCCAGTCACGGCATTCTGTTGCCAGTGTAAAACATTAACCGTAGTGACATATAATGACAAGCAGTAACCTCGTGGGTTATCGGCTTCTGAAGTCCATTAGATGAAGCGAACGTTGTCTACTAACTATCCGGCTGAACCCCTTATTCAGTTGGGGGTCCGTCTTGGCTAAGGTTTACTGGTGTTCGGTGCAGTAAGCAAAGTTATGAAAACATTTATACCTTGTTCTCTTACACGTGAGTTTCTTTTTACATTGTTAAATTACTGTAGATTTCCAAATTATGCAGATTCAATATTGAAACCGGAAATATATCTATAACTTACGGCAGTAATAGAGTGATAATGTGAGACATGCAACCTGTTTATCGGAAACTGAATTATCATCAAAAACGATTTCTCATTATCTCTTACGATTTTTAATATTTAGGAATCAATATTGAAACCGAAATTTGTACTAGTTCTTACTTTAATAGAAGACTCAAGCTGAGATGAAATATATTCTTAAGATTTGGAATCCATACCATAAATCGTTTGGATCGTTAGAGAACGTGTCGATATGTATACGATATATGAGTAGGCCAATGACAAAACCCGTTAACCGTGCAGTGGTCGCTTGCGGACTCTAAGTCCGCAGTCAACAATGGTTGAAGTTCTTTTCCGCGCAAATCACCCCTCCACCTTCCTGTTTTTCATACCTCCTAACAATCGGCTTCTGCTTATCAGTACAGAGTTGCACTTCGAAGCGTGCACTAGTGTTGGAGATATTAGCTAATGCGGAGCGTGAGTCCGCAGCGACCATTAACGTTAGCTAAATATAGTGGTAACCAGAAAGATGTGGGAAAGCTCAGTGGGAAATAAGTATGAATATGACGAAGAGAAAAGGCGTATCCAGCGATTGTTGGATGAGTGCTCAGTCGATGGAAATGATACCGTGTATGAAGATGAGAGAGAAGACGACAATTTGACTACTGAAATCATGGACACGGACACCGAACAGGAAATATCTGATGAAGAGGAAGTGCCACATAGCAAGCAAGTTAGTCCATTTTATCTGGGGAAAGATCAGAAGACAAAGTGGAGTGTGCACGTACACCCGAAAAACGTAAGAACAAGATCAGTGAACATAGTGACACATTTACCTGGTGTAAAACAAGCCACGAAGGATTTGAAAGACCCACTCCAAATTTGGAAATATTTTTTTCCGGAAGAAATAATGAACGCTATTGTAGAAAATACAAACAAAAAAATTGCACTTGTAAGACAAAACTATACGCGTGACCGAGATGCAAAAGAAACAGATGTTGCTGAAATTCAGGCCCTCATTGGCCTGATATATTTAGCAGGCGTTTTGAAATGTAGTAGGCTTAACGCTGATGACCTGTGGCGAACGGATGGTACGGGCGTAGAAATTTTCAGACTCACTATGTCTCTATCCAGATTTCGATTTCTTTTACGTTATGTTAGGTTTGATGACCCCGCAACTCGTGAACAGCGCAAAGCTCAAGATAAGTTAGCTGCAATTAGACGGATTTTTTTTATTTTATTTTATTTTATTTTATTTTATTTTATTTTATTTTATTTTATTTTATTTATTTATTTATTTATTTATTTATTTATTTATTTATTTTTATTTTTATTTTTTTTTGCGAATGACACTATAATACAACAATATGCATACTATCTCTTTTATATTGTATAAGCTCTGAGTTACAATAATGCTAAACAACTGTGATTTTAATTAAATTTTATCACGTAAAACACGTTTTGGAACTCATTCTAAAGCAACGATTGACTACAAGAAAATTAAATAAACAGAAATACGCTAGCGATAAATACAATCACTAAATCAAGTGATGAAATAATAATAGTTTTATAACAAGTGTTTTCGTGAAGGTGAATATTTTTTCAATAAAATAGTTAATATTCTTTGCGATTTTTGTAATATCATTTATTTAGTATGCAATTAAAATCTTTAATATACCTGCGGAATGTCAGTCCGCAGCGACTACTCATGTCATAAAATGAGCGCGACTACCGCAGGGTTAAATTCACTTTTTTTAAAAAATGAGATAGTGGTTGCTCTGGAAACCTTAGTTGGAAAGCTATTATTTCCAAATAGTATTCAGTAGAAAAAGCCATTTTAACTAGTTGAAAATTGAGATTGAAATATGTGCCAATTACCAAAACTTGTTAAATCCATCATGGCAACAGATGCAAAACCAGTTAAATCACTCTTCCATATTCAGTTTCATAAACTGTTAATTCCCAAACCTGCAAATAACCTAATGAGAAAAGCAGAATCAAACCCGGTTAATTCCATATTTCAAACAATTTGAGGTTTCGCACTGTATAGGATTAGTTTAATAACCTGAATATTTATTGCAACTCTTCGTAAATCATTCGAAATTTTATTTGGCAGAATTTGAAATGTGTGCTTTCATTATTTTTTTACTTTTGGACTGAAAATTGAAAAAAATAAAATGAAATCTTTAGTTTTACGTCCCACGGTTATGCCAGTTAGGCTAAAGGAGACGGTGATGATGAGAAATGAATGAAATGAAGAAAGTGGGAGGAAACGGGAGAACCCCAATAAAACCCACGGTCATGGTGTTTGTCCACCACAAAGTCCACATGGTGCAAGCTGGGATCGAACCAGGGGCCCCAAGCACCGGAGGTGAACGCTCTACCACTGAGCCACCGCGCACACTGGACTGAAAATGGAGACACTATACGTCTTAACCTTACTGTTCGTGAAACTTTTCTGTGCTTACTTGGTTTTCTTTAATAATTACTAGACAAATGCACGCAAAATCGAAAGAAAACGATACTCTAAGCAGCAATGATCATAATTTTGTTATCAGACAACACCAAAATTGTCTAGAAAACGTACAAGACACATGAAAAACTGGAAACGAAATGTAGCCAAAAAGACAAGGTGAGTGGACTATCTATGGTTAAAAGTCGTTTGTTTTGTATTTCAGGGTAACTCTTTACTTTGAACAGAACATTGTTGGATTAGGTTCTTCTCTAAACGGTCTCTTCAGCTTCAGCAGAACCTCATTCTTAAAATGTCTCGTGTCAATTATCATTCAAAATTATAACATGCTTCTGGTACAACATGTTAAAAAATTTTGCCACTTATTTACCATTTCTAATTCTCTTTCTGCCACTGTTTTGCTCAAACTCAACATTTGCACATTTTGTTTTGCTATATTTCAAATTCATATATTTTGATAATTGGCAAATTAATATTCACCCTATATCAGTCCATAAAAGGTTACAAACTCTTCCAAAATATAGTCATTCAGTTTAGAAATGTATACAGATAGGTATAATTAACTCCGCTTGTAGTTACGAAGGGTTTGACGACGTTTACGAAGGGTTACGAAGCTCACGTTTTACAAAGAGGTTTTTGAGGAATAGTAAATCGAGAAAATGGTGGTTCACCAGAGGACTACGGCGATATGGATTTCCATTTAGTAGATGATGATGGAGAGGAGGTTACATAATTCAATTTTTTTCACATTTGGATCTATTGTTTTCAATTTAGAACAAAATTAATGTAGCATTTATATATCCATATTCATTTGTGCTAATCTTGTGCAATGTATAGTTGATAATAAATTCCACCCCACCCCCCCAATATTTTAGTAGGCATAATACTGATTTCTGATTCTGACTCCCTTTCTTTTTCCTAGGTTTTGTATCTTGAGCCTCAACAAAAATGGCCGCTCGTCCAGATGCAAAAGCTGTTATGTCCATTTACATACGCAAAACCTGTTTAATCCAAACTATTTCCTTCAATAACGCAATTCACAGACTAGTGTGATTATACAGCTTTCGACAGACCAACACTCACATTGTTCTTAATTTTTTTAATGTTCTCTAGTTTCTAATGTTATTTTACAATTATGACGTGTTTAAACAGTTGTTCTCGATTTGTCACAAATTATAAAATTTGAATTTAACGGGTTTTGTTATTCTCCTACTCATATATATTCGTATATATCCATGATCCTAGTAAATACATAAAGGAGTTTTGGTAATCCTAACTCCTCGAAAATAGTTAATATAATATTAATTTGTATATTTCGCATTTCTTAATTCTTTATATACTAGGGAATTTTCTCTTATATAATATCCCTCTAGTTGAATTTCCACGATTTTTTCATTGTCCGCCATTTTAGGCGTAACGAGGATTAGGCCAAACGAGGATCCTTTTTTCGCCTGAAATGGCGGACACAAACCTTATCATTTATCTGTCATAAAAGTGTCAGATAATTGGTTAGGCGAAACGAGGATTAGGCCAAACGTGGCAACACGAATACGGACCTAGTTAGACATACAAAATAGTAAAAAGCTCCCTGGAAGCTTCAGAATAAAGGAAAAAATATAGGGTAATAGCAAAGAATCACCTGCTCAGATAATCGGTCTTCACCAAGCATCGCTAAATTCTTGCATAATACTGTCTTATTTAACGATGGCCTAAACATTAAAACTACATATGAGATCATGGTAGCTCAATAGCAGAGCGCTTACTTCTCGTACGAAGGGTTCTTGATTCGATCTCTGGTCATATGAGTTTGTTGGGAATAACATTATGACCGTGAGTTTATTCCAGGCTCTTCCGTTTCCTCTCTAATAATTATTTTTTTATTAATCACCCATCTTCTTTAAAAGTGGGACTTTAAAGATTTTATTTCAGATTTAAACAACATATAAAGTAGTATCGTTCTACCAGCATATACTACGTATTAATACCAGAAAAGCAAGCTTATTAAATTATTGCATAATTTCTCAGACCATATATGCTATCTCACTAGTCAATTGATATAGCGAAAATCAATTCCTCGCATTATTTCCTGTTTTACATGCCATTAAAACTGATTTGACCTTGGAAAGATGTTTCATTGTTAAAAATATAACATGTATTTAATCTTATCCTTCTACATCTTCGATATGTCCAAAGTGTCGCTTGCTGCATTTACAATTCACGCTACTAAATATTGGACGGAGATGTTCAGAAAACCAATCTGGAAATCTGTTTGTAACAGTTACTTCGCAAACAAAAAGAGTTGATGAAAACTTCTTTACGTATTTTCTTTTACTGTTAACTTTACATTAACATTTTAACCATAGTTGGAGAGTCAGTTATAACTTAAAGTGTTTGATGCGCCGTTACGGTTAACTGCAAATAACGAAACAAAAATTATGCATACAGTTTTCTTAATCCGCCATAAAACAGTTTAATCTTCGCTAAGGAAATATGGGATTATAGTGAAAAACTGGTTGTAGATCGTCAATGTTTACAGTCATATTCAAAAGTATGCGTACTCTACAAGTACTTTTACCGAAGAGGTTAGTTAATAATACTGATTTAACGTTCCCAGCTATTGCTAAGTGAACTTTGTGACGGACAAACATCATGCGCATGAGTTCTCTTGGGATTTTCCTGTTTCTTCCTTTTTCTTCATTCCACAATTTCATTTACTATCATCATTGATATCTCCTCAGTCTCGGAGCATAATCGTCGAACGTTAAACTTTTAAAAAATACTGATATATTCAGAGGTATATAGATCATAGTTACACTATATTGAAACAACTTTTAATTAGTATAGTTTAATTTCTATATTAGTTTCGTTTACATAGTGTGCCAATATACAGCTGTTACTTGTCATTTCACCATTGTTTTTACTTTGATCTAGTACTCTATACACTATAATCTGATTTTCATTTTAAAATAATAAGTTTAACATCTCTGGCGTGGAAGACTCGGATTCCCAGTGGGAGCCTATATGGTTTGGATCCCACGTTAATCTGTGGGTCCACGTCTCACTAACCTTGCTGTTGAAATGGACACCAAACTCAAATCAATCTAACTACTAGCTAAAAAAATAAATAAATAAATAAATAAAAAATAAAAAAAAGTAAGGTTTTAAATTTATAATTATTGAGTATCTTGTCTCTTTTTTCAGGTCACAAAGAAATGACAATAAAATGAAATTGTTCAAAAAAAAAAAAAAACATTTCAACAAAACCTTTATTTCGTAATACTAAAATCATTACTTGTCCCAAGACGTCCGAAGACAAATTTCATATTTCTACAAAAGAAGACAATCTCATCGAAAATTATTATGCTTTGTTGCCTAGAACTGTATTTTTAGAACTTGTGAACATTGTATTAGGAAACAAAAATCGTTGCTCCGATATAATAATCAAAGAACTAATCAAGACTATTATCGACAATAATTATATTTACTAGAAATATTTCTTTAAAAACATGTTCACGAAATTAATATTCGATTACGGAATTACATATTACCTTCCTATTAAGCAAAAACAGTGACAGTATAGTAAAGCTAAGTTTGGAAATTGATTTTCCACCGTATCAACTCGATAATTCACGACTGTGCCTTCTGAATGAAAAGGACTGTGACTATTTGCAACAATTTCTATCTTCCACTGATAATCTGGTTGAATTGACGTTGGATAGATATGCTAAAGATGAGGTGTTAGCTGTTATTAAAAAAGAATGTAATAATCTTAGGGAGCTACATGTTTCATATTTGCCAATTACTGATATTGGCCTGAATCTCTTAACACAGAACATATCCGAACAGGGAGATGATGATGATAATAATAGTGATAACTATGAATGGGAAAGCACTTTCTAGAAGTTTCCAAATCTTTTTCCTCCTATTAGTCATCTCAGATTCATATGTGAGATCTTCAACAGCACGAAGGAAAGCGCTATAAAAGAACGAAAACTTCAATGTGTACTACATTGCATAGGTTGTATCCATACGCGAAACACATTTCATGGAGAGGTCTCTTGATAGTGTTGGATTTAGTACCAGATCTAGAAACTTTAGAACAAAATTTAGACGAACCAATGACTCATTTGATAAGAGAAGCATGGAATCAGCAACCGAATAATGAGAATACAGTATTAAAGCTTAAAGGTTTGAAACTAAATACTGTGACTAATGAAATAATCAATCCCCCCCCCCAAAAAAAAAACTTTGCCCACAAATGAAAAAGTTACAATTTGATGTCATTGGACAGATTTCAGTAATTTATGCAATACCCCCTCTCGAATTCCTAATTGCTCTACTCAAATCATCAAATGGTGATTTTGACAACCTTCTTCCATATTTCACTGATAAAGGAGAAACTCTTAAGAGATTACGTTTACACTGTATTCGTTCTGGTCCTTTGTTGAATGGTGAATTGATGAATATCTCCACCATATTGATCAACTGTCCAAACTTAAATAATTTCTCTGCTGAGAATGAGTTTCAGACTTTGCAAATAGACTATTCACCTTTACAAAGTATGTTCCTAAAAGTTATCTTTTTCAGAAACAATTGCTGAAGACAGTCTTATTAATTTGTTGCATAGAGTGCCAAAATACAGGGAGTCCATAAAGTCCTGCAGGAAAGTAAAACTCTATAACTTGGAAACCGTTACGTTTAAGTGTATAAATTTTGGGGGTTGAAAGAAGGGAAGTGTAAAGTTTTGTCCTGACCACAATGCTCGATGACGTTTGCACTGGTAATCACTTGACTTAAGATGGCGTCTATTAAGGAAAAGGCACAATGTATTTTGTGGTTTGTGGAATTAAAATCTTGCGTTTCAGTGCGGAGAAAGTTCCAAACAACGTATGGGAAAACACCCCCAGCAAAACAAGTATCAAGAGGTGGTACTAGATGTTCAAAGAAACGGGAAGTGTGTCAGATTTACCACGCAGTGGAAGGCCAGGAACGAGTGACGATGTTATTCACACGTTGTAGGACAGCGTAGCCAGGAGTCCAATGAAGTCGCTTAAACGTAGGTCATTGGAACTGGGAATACCGAAGTCAACGTTACACAAGATCGTACGCAAGAATTTGAAGGTCCGGCCCTATAAGTGAAAATTTGTGCACGAGCTGATAGAGGAAGACTGTGACATGAGAATGGAATTCTGTGAGTCAATGCTTACCCGCTTACAAGAAGATGGTGACCTGTCTCGATTTCTGTTTTCAGATGAAGCCACATTTCATGTGTCAGGAAAAGTGAACAGGCACAACTGCCGAATTTGGGGGGTGGAAAATCCACGTGAATTCAAGGAGCATAAGCGGAGTAGTCCCAAAGTTAATGTGTGGTGTGCTGTTTCAATGGACCACATTATCGGCCCCTTTTTCTTCGAGGAAGAGACGGTAAATGGTAACAATTATCTTAACATGATACAGACATTCCTTTTGCCAGAACTTACTAGGTTAGGCATCCTTAATGAGGTCCACATGCAACAGGATGGGACACCGCCGCACTATGCCCTTCAAGTTCGACAGTTTCTTAACGAAGAATTTAAGGAGTGATGAATTGGCCGAAGAGGACTCACACCTTGGCTTGCAAGATCACCAGATTTGTCGCCTTGTGATTACTGGCTGTGGGGACACGTGAAGACCAAGGTGTATTTGCAGAAGCCAGCTAATCTGCACGATCTCAAGAACAAAATAACTGATGTGATTTTGAACATTCCAGACCAAATCTGCCAACACGCAATTCTTGGTTTCCCAAAAAGACTGCAAGAATGTTTGGTCGTGAATGGTGCACAATTGGAGGTTTGGCGATGAACCTTAACTAGCTTAAACAAACTTTGAACCTTTCTGTAAGTATACCAAAAAGTATTTGTTAATACACTACGTAGTTTCCAAGTTATAGAGTTTTACTTTCCTGCAGGACTTTATGAACTCCCTGATGTATAGAGGAGATATTCATTATGGTTCTTCTGGATAAATCTGAAAATTTTGTTCATAAAATTTGTGATGTATCGCCACGATCAAACTTGAAAATGCTTTGGATAAACCTTGGACGATTTTTGGAAACTGAAGAAGTAAAACTTTTCCTGTCAAGCTTTGAGCAAATCAGGATTTTAGGAAAGCTTCCAAAAGCACTTAAAACATTTGGTTTAGAAAATTACTATTGCGAAGAGAACAACTAAAAGACTTACCCTCCTGAGGACATTATACTGTGATTTGATTAACTTGAATTAAGAAATGTTAATGATATACATATTGTTCTTTTACGTTTTAACTTGAAGCAATATTTCTTCACATTGTGCTAAAATACTCATATGTTTCCTAAAAATGAAAAGTAGCCTACAACTAAAGGAAGGTGAATAAATTTCTCCCCTTAATATGTATTGGATTTTCTTTATACGTTTTTATTTACAGGTTTTGCTGTCTTGTGATCTTTAAGTCAGTTTACAAATTCTTACCAAATACAACACATTCTTATCAAATATGTCCAGAAAGAAATCGAACTTTCAGAAAATACGATCAACGAAATTGCTCTTGAGTTTCTGCTTGCCAGCGCCGCGTAGTGGAATACTTTCCAAACATTTTAACGGTGATTGTATCATCTTGCCTTTTATCATCCGATTGTCTTTTTTTATAATCTCAACCTCAGTTTTATGTGAAGCAATGTCCAGCAAATCAATATCTAGATTGATTTTAGCTCAAGTATGAGAAGGTATCAAAAAGTTGTGCAATTACCTAGAAAGTAGGCCTAACGAACTACAAACTCCCTCGAACGTGTATGTTATACGAGGGCTATCCAGAAAGTAGATTACGTTTTCGTCTGTGTCCGCTAGGGGCGGGGCTAGCGCGGCCATCTTGGGGTCAGAGCGTTGCGCAGCTCAGTCGGCATCTAGCCGTGCTAGTGAGAGGTTCGTGCTGTGCTCCGTTAAGATACTGTGACGGTTTGAAATGTCTGCGTTAATTGAAAATCCCGCGAGCTGCGAGGTGCGTGCAGTAATAAGATTTCTGACAGCAAAAAACTGTAAACCGATAGAAATCTATCGGCAGCTGTGTGAAGTGTATGGGGACAACATTATCACTGAAGGTGGAGTGCGACAGTGGGTCATAAGATTTAAAAATGGCCGAACCAATGTTCACGACGAAGATCGAAGTGGGAGACCCAGCAAAGTGACTGCCGAACTTGTCGAAAAAGTCGATGTTAAAGTCCGTGAAAATCGAAAGTTCACAATAACGGAACTTTCTTTGAGTTTTCCACAAATTTCGCGAAGTTTGTTGCACGAAATCATCAGCGAAAAGCTTGGTTACCACAAGTTTTGTGCAAGATGGATTCCAAAAATCTTGACAGAGGACCACAAAAATCAGCGAATGGCTGCAGCGTTGCACTTTTTGGACGCCTACAATAAGGATGGTGACTCTTTACTCGATCGCATCGTTACTGGTGACGAAACATGGGTGAAACACGTGAACTGTGAAACGAAATTGCAATCAATGCAGTGGGGGCACACAGGTTCTCCCCAAAAACCCAAGAAATGCATGCAAACAATGTCGGCAAGGAAGATGATGGCGACTGTTTTTTGGGACAGAAAAGGTGTGATTTTGGTGGACTTCCTGGAAAGAGGCACTACAATAAACGCTCAAAGGTATTGCCAAACTCTGCAAAACCTCAGAAGAGCAATTCAAAACAAGCGCAGAGGAATGTTGAGCTCTAAGATCTTGTTGATTCACGACAACGCCCGGCTCCACACGGCAAATGTCACGCGTGAAGTTCTTGAATCTTTTCAGTGGGAGTTGTTTCCTCATCCGCCGTACAGTCCCGACCTGGCACCGAGCGACTTCCACCTATTCCCAGCAATGAAGAAGTGGCTGGCTATGCAGCGTTTTGATGACGACGAACAGCTGCAAGAAGAGGTAACGAAGTGGTTGAAGTCGCAGGCGGCCGAATTTTTCGACGAAGGAATTTCCAAGCTCGTACATCGCTACGATAAATGCCTTAATTTGAATGGTGACTATGTCGAAAAGTAGTATTTGTGTGTGGCTTTCATCTGTATATAATAAAATTTGTTTCCTATACTTTGTTGATTTTTTATTCCAAAACGTAATCTACTTTCTGGATAGCCCTCGTAGTTAGGTCCTTGTATGTTAACCATGAAAAATCTGAACTCGTTAGAACACTTCCTTTTTTTTTTTTCGGATAAATCACTGAAGGTGTGATGATTGACAAGCTTGAACCACGGAGTGTCATTAAGTTCCTCCGTCTTCAGGGGAAATCAGCAAAGCAGATCCACGAAGAGATGAAAGAAGACTATGAGGATGAAAGCCCATCCTATGAAATGATATCCAACTGGAAACAGGAATTCCAAACTGGAGACATGACCACCACGGACGCCTCTAGATCTGGAAGACTATCTTATAAAATAAAGTACTCTACCAGCAGTACTCTATAAAATAAAGTACTGAACTATCCAACGAGGAATGGGGACAACATTCGAATTTTCGAAGGGGACAAGCACGAATAGATGTCGTCTCTATGACTTTTTGGAGCATGAGTTTAGGAATTAAATGAACAGCCCTTGTATGACACAAAATATTATGTATGGTAATTATAAATTAATACGCAGATGTTATTGTGTGATTTACATTGAAGCTTTAAGAAAATTTATTAAAGAAACTGTCATGCTCATATAAATTACCTTTAACAATGCACGCAACTCTGAAACAAAGCATCTATTATTTTTTTCAGTTCTAATTAGCTGGCTAATTTTTTTTCATTAATTGGCTTAAGTCTTACTGATAAGAACAATGGCAGCATAATGCTTGCAACTAAAACATTGAATTAGATATACAAAAACAAATCATCCTCTGTCAAGTCCAACGGTCTGATATCTACGTAATCAACGTACGTATGTGACGTTATAATTATATTATTGTGACATTCCAAGGTTCTTAACATACAGTTCGATGAGTACATCCTTTGTTTTGCTTCTCTCGTTTTCCTTCGCTGGCGTTATCTAAAACAGAAGTAAAGTGTTATTCCCTTTTTTTCCGCAAACTACAAAGTCCGCAATCAACCATGTATTTGTTGTCTTAGTTCTTCAATACGCATCATTTATCATGGTGATGCAATAATAGATTTCACTACATTTCTTTCACACTATTTACTTACAGTAACATTTGAGTTAGCATAGATGCATTGGTGTTGAAATTGGCTCCCCTCCAAACCGTTCCACTGAACTAAAATAGAAGATATATATGTGCGGATCAAATTTCAAAACTTGGATTAGGGTTGACACCCTTCAATAAGCGTAAAGCGAAAGAATATGTGCAGATCACTCACTGATGCCTGATGCATAAATTTGTAACATGAAACAATGTATTAATATAAGGATAGTATAAATAAATACATATACTCACGAATTAAACACACAAAACAGAAAATTCGTAGCGTCATGTTATTGGCGGTTAGTTGAACAGATATTATGAACCATTGAACCGGTACAAATAAAGAATATTATCATTAACGGTGACTTCTCAGTTCAACAATAAATAAATAAGCGATAAAGGTATCTCGATGAACGTTGAAAATGTTCTTAAATTTCAAACTGATCCTCTAATTAAGGACAGGAGACTACCCTAAATTAACTGAGTTCCTAAATTTGGGAACCCCAAACTGCGATGCTATTATCGTAGCCACTGCATAGGTGGTCCACGACGAATATCACCACCCAGTGGTTTATTTACACTCCTCTTTCCGCAATTTTCACAAGTATGCATAGGCGCCGACTAAAAAGATGCATCGAAACTCAAAGACCAAGAGACCCATGACATCGTTCTCTAGAATATTTCACACTCTGGAATATTTCAAAGCGACTCTAGAATAAGTTCCATCTCTACCCTTAGGTATTGCGCTGTATTGAATTAGGAATTTGTATATCAGCAACTTCTGGTTTTAATATTGGTTCCACCAGATCAAAAATCATAAGATACAGTATTTTAATGGATCCAGCAAACTCATCAGTCCCTTCTTGTCTCTATTGAAACCACAACTTCCAGTTTCCATATTAGATTCCTATAGTTTACTGTCTCCGGTGCGAGCGGTCCCAGGTTCAATTCCCGGTGGGGACACTCGGTCGAAAAAGTATAAAAGCTTTTTCAGGCCAGCCATCCTGAGTGAGGTTTTCCTGGGTTTTCCTTATTCACATCAGGCAAATGCCGGGATGATACCTAACATACAGGCCCCAGCCCGCTTCCTTCCTTCCCCAATCCTTTCCTTCTTCTCTTTCCTCGGATACTGTCATCGCCGAGGGATTCATCCCTTATATGTGACGGGCTGACATGGCAATAGATGCCGAAAGCCCAGAAATATAAAATCCTAATGCTATAGTTTAGAATTCTGCCGTAATTTCACACAATGAAACTAGTTTTTTTTTTTTTTTTTTTTTTTTTAGCATATTAAACATTCTACACTTACTAAATTTCGTATTCTAAACTATTACCGGATACTGTACTTTCAAACACTTCTATACCGAATTAGAATCCAACGAACACTAACATTAGTTCCTTTACTTGTAGATTCGTTGTAATTTAATGTCCTTTTCCAATACCGATGCTACGTGGATCTACAGGTAGAATCCGAATCACTACAATGCTTTAAATGTTCACCCCCTCTCTGGAAATCGAAACCAGAACCACGTGAACCAAAGGTGTGCTTCTACCTCCTAGACTAGCAGGAAGAATTAATCATGAGTTTCACTCTGAGTAATTTGTAGGCTGTGAATTTTAAGTTTAGACACTAATTGTCGAAGAATGGTAGCATTATCTTCACTTGTAAATTTTACGTCAATATTTGAATTACTCGTAATACGTAATGAGTGAAGATTATTCTTCCAGTATCATCATTCATTTATCTTAACAATTAAGGTTGATTAGATATGATAATATAATTTCCATCATATATTGTATAAAAATTCCATCAACTAAATTTGCATGTCTCATAGAATCACGATGTTGGCCCGTAGGCTACGATGTTGAGTTATATATAATTTTGGGGTTGCATACAATATTTAATGCAATATTCTATTTGCGTTCAATATTGCCTTACAGAAAATAAGTGAAAAGCGCTGTGTGCGATATCACTAATATCTTCAGTGTGGATGAAACCAAGTAGCAGTGTCACGTGTTCACCACGTGAAGGAGTTTGGTTTTTATGGCGTGATATTTTGTAGTAGATTTCTACCACTTCTGTTTTAGTAGAGAGGTTAGAGTGAAGATGCGTGTACTGCTTCTCGCTATCTATTACAGTTTTTGCTCTATAGTGATAAACGTTAATACCGGAATGGTTGAACAGAAGCTTAAGAGGAAAGATGTGCATAAACTAAACGTCCACGTCCTGGGAATTGTTGACGAAGAATTGCCATGGGCTGTATGACAAGTGGTGTCCTATTGTATCCACATGTGGTACGTACAAACCATGGTGTTGTAACTCAGAATTAAAAATGAGTTGTTCGTATAGTTGTAGCGCTCGATAGTAACTGTAACGGCAAAACAAAGTTCGTTTCAAACCGATCACACATGCATGAGTCAAGGCGAGGTTACAGTTATTTTGATACTGTGCAATGACTTTTGGACAGATTGCGAGGGTTTTGTCAACCCCAAAACTAACAGTTTTGTTTGTTAAGGTAAGCAGACACGTGAAAATGAGCCTCATCTAACCTGGTCAGGGCTGAATAAATATTTTATCTTTGTCTAAGAAAGTCCTATCATAATAAGTATTTCCACTCAGCCCTCCTACTGGGAGCAATAATTGCTGAGCTACTTGATTTTACATGGATGGTGTTGCAGATAGGGATGGTATCGAGACGAGACGAGACGAGACGAGACTGTATAGTGTAGGTCTCGTCTCGGTTGATAAATAGCGGTCTCGGCCTCGTCTCGGTCAACAGATGCTTGTCTCGATTTCGGTCTCGGTCTTGAATACGAACTCTCGGTCTCGTTTCGAAATAAATAGTGTGAAATTAAAATTGTGAAAGTATTATTACCTTACAGTCTGTCGTTTCCCTTCTTAATTTTGCTTTCATTTTTGACTTAGAATTATGGTATTGTGTACCTCTTAATAACTAATTTGCTAGCGCTAATGCTTTCCATGCGTGTGTTTCAAGTTCAATCATCAGTGGGTATATCATACCTGGGATAAAAACCCTAATAGTAACTCATATTTCACTCTCAGCAATAGACTTTGTCTCATATAGCCTCAGTATTACCTATACAATTAAACTCGATTGAATTAACTCCAGTACTATACAATAGTTTATTTCCTTCCTTTGAATCAGAATTGTTCAATATCTCCTAACGGATAACGCAACACGTAGCAGCACAAATGTATTTAATCGTACAGAAATTGAAATTTTACAATTTCTCATTTATTATCCAACACATTCTGCTTTGACTGTCATTTTAAAAACAGAATATAACGTTCATTATCTTAACAAATAGAGTAAAGTATTACAACAATATATTTTGTTTCAAATTGATTAAATGCTTTATTACTGTTTCACATCTCCGTATTTAATTGACACCTTATAACAAGAACTTCCTGAACCTTGTGGTGGGAGCTACGACACTCATCTTTGCTATGTGTTGTTTCGGGTTGGATCACTAAACAAGTTAGATTCAAAGTCCGATGTTTCGCGAACTTTGCCTTACATAAGCATATATCCAGTGCCGTAACATAGATTAAGCTTATTCCTGTGCTCTCAGCGGTGCGATCTTTATTCAAGAAACCTAACCGTACGTTCATTACGTTGAAATTTTATATTGATTGAAAATTACTTACTTACATACATATCATACATAAATTCGAGCTGTCTGTATCTATTTTCTCTCTCTCGCCAAACCCAGTGACTCTTAACTTTCTAGTTTTCTTTTGTATTAATTTTCGTAGTTTTGCTGCAACATGAAGAATTGAATAGTCAAATATATATATATATATATATTTTCGCTGTACGACTTTCGTTAAATTTTGGATCCATTTTTACCCCACATTACCTAGTAAACGTTATATATATATGAACTTTAGAGGTAGACTATGCTAAGTCACTTTTTGGTCGAAATTGAGTTAATACTTTTTTAATAGACTCTGTTCTTTCTAGTGTAATAACGTAAGTCTAAAAGCATCCTACTACTTTGTAACTACGGGTTAAGTTCCAAAGTTGGGCGTCCGTTTGCAGCAAAATTTTAAAAATTTACAGGAAACAAGAATAATTTGATCGTTTGTGCGCTTGATAATATATGAGAGTCTCGAAAAATATGTTTTTTTGTTATATATAAGCGGCTATAAACATGGGACTATACGGCGAGCGGAGGGAACTACTTGGAGCAAGGTAACCGAACAGTTGCATTGTGGGAAAGAAACGAGCATTTATGTTATTAACATGGCGAATGTACAATGGCAATGAACTAACAGTTTTAACATTTGTGAAGCAATACGTTGATAACGAGCAAAATCTTTTAAAAGTTTGTGAAGAGCACGGATTAGTGAACCTAATAACAAATTGCAGAAAGTGTGCAAAGGAGATAACAGCGAAAAAACGTGGCGAAAGCGGACGCCCAACTTCGGAATAAACGCCGTAACTACTTAGTATAGTTTAAAAAACAGTACTATAGGTCTTAGTTAAGGAACCAAATTTTACCTTTTCTTGTAAAATTACGAAATTATGACTTGGTTTACTTTACCTCTGAGGTCCAGATATAATAAAATCATCACAATCATCATAATCAACCATTATCAATCCACTGCTGGAAGGTCTCTCCAAATCTTCTCCACAACTATCTATCTTGGGCAATTCTTTTCCAGATTACTCTCAAGTGGTTCTTGATTTTGTCACACCTTCTTGTATGCGGGCGTTTCCTAGGCTGTTTTTGTCTCATGATATCCAGTCTACAATTGTTATCGTAATCAATCATAATTTCTTCTTGCAATACGTCCTGCACATTTTCCAGCCCATGTTAAAATTATATCCTTAGTACCAGTCATTAATTGCAACAAATAGTTCTTCGGAGAACGTACTTTTTGATCTTTGGATCTGGCAACACTGACTCAAAAATGAAATCTTTGAGTTTTACGTCCCACGGTTATGCCGGTTAGGCTAAAGGAGACGGTGATTATGAGAAATGAATGAAATGGTGGAATGAAGAAAGTGGGAGGAAACGGGAGAACCCCGAGAAAACCCACGCACACGGTGTTTGTCCACCACAAAGTTCACTTGGCGGGAGCAGGGTTTGAACCCGGGACCCCATGCACCAGAGGTGAACGCTCTACCACTGAGCCACCGCGGCCCCTACAACACTGACTCAATGATTTAAATCAACACAATATGAGGTCCCCCATTTGGTCTAGCGGCTAGCACTCTTGACTTCGGTTCGCGTGATCCCGAGTTCGATTCCTGGTGGAGATAAAATTGAACAAAGTGGTTCGGATTCCACTATAATCAGTAGTTCCACGTCTCCTTTAGACGTCCTAGCATAGTCGTGGGACGTTAAACTAAAACAAATCAAACGAAAAATTAACACAATGTGCTTTACTAACTGTAAGTCGTTGAATAATTGCATATAGCTATATGGTATGGATCGAGTTTGAGGTAGTCGGTGGTCAAATTAAAACAAATTAAATGTAATTAGGGTGTAATTAGAATCTAAAGTGTACACCAAGCCTAAGGCTTAGGGGGAACAACTAGTGTTACTGAAAAGTTATGTTACATTATATTTCAGTTACAATTTGCACTTACATTATTGCTGGAACGGAAAATTTGATATTAACATTATAAGTAGCCCAAAGACTATGAAAAACGCGATCTTTTAAAAGCATTCTTGCACCATAAAACAAAGTATGAGTAATTTAAAATATTTTGGAGTTTAGCTGCGTTATTTGCACTATATTTAGAATATTTAGCAATTTATTCTAGTGGGCAACACTGCTTAAAATAATGTAACTACGACTTGTAATTAAAACCACCAAAAACTATTGTAGAAGTGTTATAGAAGCAAAGGAAAGCAACAATCATTATAAAAATTTAACACAAATGCGTTAGCAATATAACAATCACTATCAATGTGTTTTACAGCAGTATAACAATCACTGCCAATGTGTTTGGATCTCTAAACGGTTTGAAATCACATATTGTAAATGGCATTATAATCATTTAAGTCTTTTGGAATAATCTAAATGATGAGACATGATAAATCAGCACGTTTTCGAAGTAAAGTCTTTAGAAAAAATTAAATTTTCCATGTTTTGTAACTTTGTTCTTTAATTCATTTGAAATACGTTATACCATGATCATAGGTTTTGACGCTAAGATACAGTTGATGCGTAGTTCAACGTCCATGCCATTTGAGTTATAGAGATCTCCAAAATGTTGATGTTACTGATACTGTATTGTCCTTTGTTACACTGAATAATGTATGTGGTATTATGGTTTTATTTAATATCTAAAGTAGAAATATGTTATACCTCACGTAGGCAATTTGAGAAAATACAATTTTATGTTGCGTGAGCAACACTGCTTGTTTGTCTAGTGGTATTGCAGAGTATCTAGAAGAATTTCCTCTTCAATATTTCACACAACTTGGTACAAAATTTCAGCTTTTTAATGTACTGTATATATAGTGGATCCAATGGGAGGGCTATATGGGTTATAGTCCCCTTTGACCCTCAGGTATACATTCTATAAAATGGGCTTCAATCCTACTTCCTTTATACTGGATAAAGCTGCAAACTATGTTTTAGCCCCTCAATTGATCATATCCTAGATCCATGTCTCTCTCTCTCTCTCTCTCTCTCTCTCTCTCTCTCTCTATATATATATATATATATATATATATATATATATATATATATAGGGGTTTACAAAAAATCTAAAACGTTTGCGTGTGGAATTTTGTACCATTGTTCCTCCAAAACATGCTCCAGTTCCCTAAGGAATGCTGGTGGAGGGTAATGAGACCGAACACGCCTCTCAGACCACAATGGCTCAATGATGTTCAGATCTGATGATTGTGGGACCCAGGGGAGGTGTGATAGCTTCTGGTCATGATCCTCAAACCATGCATTCATCGTTTTTGCAGCGTGACCGGGAGCCAAATCATCTTGGTAGATGCCATCACCATTAGGGAACAATATTTTGGGCATGGGTAGAACCTGGTCTCTCAAACTGGCCTCATACGCCTTAGCATTCATCATTCCATGCAGGGCTATGAAGGGACCTGCAGAAAAGCACGATATCACTGCTCATATTGTAACAGAACCACCCCAATGCTTTACAAATGGGAGCAGACAGTCTGTATCATAGGCCTGCGACGGTGTTCTCCATACGTAAACACGGCGGGTTGTTGGGAACAAGGTAAAGGTCAATTCATCGGACCACATTATGTGTTTCCACTACTCATGAGTCACGCCTTGTGGTCCTTGCACCACTGGATACGCCTCTTTGCATTTACTGCTGTGGCCAGGGGTTTGGCGATATCGGTCCTGCCATGAATTTTCATTCTATGATGTTCCCGTCGCACTGTTTTCGATGAAACCAGATTCTGTAGGCCGGAATTGAGTTCAGACGTTATTTTCATTGCAGTGGTCTTCTTTTTAGCTGCTACAATCCGTTTTAATGCCCTCCGGTCCCTATCTGACAGGATTGTCTTTCGACCACTGTTGTGCTTTGCAGACGTCGTTTGCCCATGAATTGTGTAAGCCCTCGTAACATTGGACACAGTGCCTTTCGATATTCCCACCCTGTTCGCCACTGTTGCCAATGGAGCTCCAACCAGACGGACACCAACGATCATGCCTCTTTGGAAGTCTGTCAGGTCGTCCATTTTACCGCACCACTTTCACACCACGGCACCCACAGGTGAATTGGTTACTGCTGACGGAAGAGGAAGGTCCACATGACACATTGAAAACAAAAAACGATCGGTAACCGCAACACGTGTTGTACAGTGGAGGGTCAAAATTACGTGTCCTGTATGAAGTGTTTTAGATTGTTTTGTCTACCCCTATAAATATTCTGTTAGCAAGACTGACCCCATACGCAGATGAAATTATTGGAGATTATCAGTGCGGATTTAGACGAAATCGATCAACTATCGATCAAATATTTACCATTCGCCAAATACTCGAAAAAAGTGGGAATACAATACCCCAGTACATCAACTATTTATTGATTTTTAGAAAAGCGTACGACTCGGTTAGGAGAGAAACATTATACAACGTTCTTACAGAACTTGGAATACCGAGAAAGCTAATTAGATTAATTAAGATATGTTTAAATGAATACCAAAGTAAAGTCCGGGTAGGAAAATTTTTGTACACGAGCTTTCACGTCGAAAATGGCCTGAAACAAGGAGATGCGTTGTCGCCATTATTATTTAACTTCGTTGTGGAATACGCTATAAGGAAAACCAAAGATAGCAACCAGGGCCTAGGTATTCACCAGGTTATGGCATATGCTGATGATGTAAATTTAATAGGGGATGATAGGAGAACAATAGAAAGAAATGCAGAGATTTTATTAAACGCTTGCAGGGACATGGGTTTAGAAGTAAATGTAGAAAAAACTAAATACATGGAAGTGCGTCGGGACCGGAATACAGCAAATTATGGATGCGTTAAAATATTAAATAATACTTTTGATAAAGTGCGTAGTTTCAAATATCTAGGATCAATATTAACAGAGGAAAATCATATTCACGAAGAAATTAAATGTCGACTAAAAGCAGGGAATTCGTGTTACTATTCGGTTCAAAATCTCTTGTCGTCGCGAATTCTGACGAGAAATTTGAAGCTTAAAATATACAAAACGATAATTATGCCTGTTGTTCTGTATGGCTGCGAAACATGGTCACTTACTCTGAGGGAAGAACATAGACTGAAAGTATTTGAGAACGAGATCCTGAGACGAATATTCGGACCCAAGAGGAACGGGAATGGGGAATGGCGGAAACTTCATAATGAGGAACTACATAAGTTATATGGTTTACCCAACATTGTTAGGGTCGTCAAGTCTAGGAGGCTTAGGTGGGCGGGTCATGTAGCTAGAATGGAAGAAAGTAGAAACGCTTTCAAAGTCTTGACTGGAAAACGACCATTAGGAAGACCTAGGCGCAGATGGGAGGACAATATTAAGATGGATCTCGCAGAGATTGGAATACAAAGTAGAAACTGGATCCAATTAGCTAAGGATAGAAGTCAGTGAAGAGCTTTTGTAAACGCGGCATTGAACCTCCGGGTTCCATAGGCCATAGCAGCGTTTCCCAACCTTTTTCAACTTGCGGCACACTACAGGTGTAACTTGAATTCTCGCGGCACATTCATATAGATATTATTTGTAAATATAAAATACCGTGGTAATTCTTTTCTATGATTATTGATCTTCTCACAGAGAAGAAAGCTCGTTCACTGGTTTTCCCCCATGTTAAACCATTATGCTTATTTTTCATTGTAATTTAAAAATTGAAAACAATTGCAATGAGATAGAGCAATCAGTTTTTTTTTTTTTTTTTTTTTTTTTTTTTTTTTTTTAAAGAAAAGAACATCTTCTCTTTCGAAAATTGTATCCAACCTTTCACTAAGAAAGAAAATCACTAAATAACGAACAAACAAACAAATCTCTTTTACTTTTAAAACACAAATCTAGTTAATTTGTACGTATGTTTGCTTTGTCGAAAGGATTGAATATTTTAAAATTTCAAGTTACGAAATAGTCTGCAACAATAAAGAAGCAATAATGATAACAAATACTTTTTTCAACATTAAAAATGTACAGAAAAGTAACACAGTACGAAACTTAAAACTGTAGATTCATACTAGAGGTTCATAATAATATGAAATACACATACCCATTTTCCCCTTTGTCTTGCAATTTGATTGCTATAGAATTAATAATTTTGTTTCGATTTCCTCGCGGCACACCGGTTGGGAAACGCTGGGCCATAGAGTGTATATATATATAATATACAGGGTGTTAATGAACTATACCGTCAAACTGTGAGAGGTGATTCCTCACATCAAAATAAGAGAAAAAGCTCATATGAACCTATGGCGAAAAGTGCATAGTTTCAGAGCTAGGTCTGTCCAAAATTGCGAAAAAGCCAAATTTCAACAGGTCCTATTCGAATTCCAGAAACTGTGAATGGGGTCCTTGTCAGCGTAAAGGAAGTCACTCATACTCAATCCAAAAGTGCGTATTTCGTCAATTGTCAGTATGAAATGAAATGAAATCTTTGTGTTTTACGTCCCACGATTATGCCGGTTAGGCTAAAGGAGACGGCGATGATGAGTAATGAATGAAATGGTAGAATGAAGGAAGTGGGAGGAAACGGGAGAACCCCGAGAAAACCCACGCATACGGTGTTTGTCCACCACAAAGTTCACTTGGCGGGGGCTGGGATCGAACCCGAGACCCCATGCTCCAGAGGTGAAGGCTCTACCACTGAGCCACCGCGGCCCTCCATTGTCAGTATGTGTATAGGGCATTCCCTACAGGGTGTAATTCTCACATATGCTCTCAATAGAGTTTTCAGATATACCCTGATTTCAAGGAGGCTCAAAGTAGGCAGGTGGTAAACCTTGGCAACAATGGACATCCAGTGCTTCGGAGAGAAGTCGGAAGTGTTGAGAGAGAGAAGGCTACAGACATCAGCAGTGGATTTTGTTTCGGGAGGGGCTTGAGCGCGATAACCATATTCTAAATATGACACTGTGTATCAGTAAACTGTTCCCATATTATCTAACACAGCAACGAAACAAAGTTTGAGTAAAGGCAACTTTAATGGGGGTAGATATCAATATCAATATTCGAGACTGATTTAAGTCTCATCTCGGTCTCGTCTCGATTTATAGAGGTCTGTCTCGGTCTCGTCTCGGTATATAAAAGTCTGTCTCGGTCTCGGTGCCATCCCTAGTTGCAGATCTTGCTTCAGAATCCTGTGGATACTGCTACAGGGAACATTCACTTTTTGAGACAATCGACGGCTTGGCCTGAGCGGACCTTGTTGAATGAAGTGTACAACATATTGAATCGTCTCTTGGCAACGAGACTGCCTCGGTCATTGATTTTCAACCTTCGGTCCTGTTAGATTTTAATTACGTTACCCTGACAAGTAAATAAACATACCGAAAATAAGCCTATTGCCATTGCTACATATCAGTGCGAAGGAGAAACCATTCCTGATGCTGGAGTTAGTACTTGGTAGAGTATCTTTTGGCAGCAAGTAAAGCCTTAACCTTGCATGATATGATATCTGGTGGGGAGCTTTTTTTCAAAAAGGAAACATTTCTATACCTAGTTTTTTTTAAAATTATTTTATTTATTTGTTTATTTCGAAGTTGGCCGTTGGTTTCTCAATCTTTGGGATAAAAATGTTCCACAATTGCTAATTTTATAATAGAAATGAATAAATCATGTGGATATATTCCTTTTTTATAAACACTACTAACTTTACATTGTGGTTTCTAGCATAATTCTTTTGCACAACCTTTCTACCGCCAGGGATTTGAACGAAACCATAGACTCTCATGTTGGGGGCCATGGTGCCCCTAATCATCACAGAGTCATGATTGATACATTGTCGGAAATATGGAATACAGATTCCAACGAGGTAACATTTGTGAAATTCCCGCCCTATTCGTTGAAGATAAAACAAAATATGAAAAAAAAAATAATTTGGGGGCCCTACCAACCTTGTAGTCACCCTACGCTGACAAAAAGATGTTGATGTGTAGACAACACACTTGTGACGATAATATAAACATTTTTTTTTTTTTTTTTTTTTTTTTTTTTTTTTTTTTTACAAAGCAAGATAGAAATTCAGAACCAAATTCCTATAAAAACGCTCTGTATATCATTTTCGAAGGGCTATTGCAGACCTTCGCGTTGGCGGCCCTGGTGATCCCTTTTAATTATCAGTTTTGCTGTACACATTATGTACGGTAACAAGAACTATGCTTCTAGACTAATCCAGTTAAAAGATATGTCTTATATGCAAGCGACTTAAAAATAAATGTAATTTACGTCAGAAATCTGAGACTCAAAAAATTTGCCAACTTTGTCCTCCCCTCCTTCTCAATATAAGCAACAAGTAGACGTACAAAGTATTATTACCATGTAGTGGACTACTTTATTGCTTCACATACCAATTTTTATGTGCGTGCCCAAAGACGGGGAAATGGCCGAAAAAAAAACTGATTCAAAAAATAAAGAAACTCGAACTTTACCCTCCCCCTCCGCTGTGATACCCCTTCACATACATAAAATGTGGCATACCAACGGAAAGCTTCATTCTTTAGGAAACATTGATACCAAAATTATTTTCGTAGCTTCATTAGGGGCTGAGATATTAAGGTTTAAAGCAAGGACGAAGTAGTTGCGTCAATGGGCTTTTAAAGGATAAACTCTATCGTGTAATGCGACAAAAGTTTATTCCACCGAGTCAGAAAGTGTTGAAGATCAATATATCAAATCGATTGAGATGAAATTATTCCCTTAGTCTTTGATAACATCGCTTCTACTATAAACAATTAAAGAAATAGAATTTTAAAAAATGCCAACTGAATAGAAATCTTAACTTTGGTTTACTTTGGTACACATGCAATTCATATTTTAATATTTTTTTTACGCCCTTTTTATTTTATGTTATCTATCCGGATAACTGGAGTTCAGATAACTGGAGTTATACTATGCTAGGAAATTTTCACTTATCTCCTTTCCGATACGATTCTGAGACAGTGTCCCCTTGTGTCATCTTCTCCCTCACCAGGCCCGTACTCAGCCCAAAAATAGTTCAATTGCAAGCCTACCGTGAAAATTTTAGGAGGCAGTAAAACTTTAGGGGAGCCCGGCTCACTAGCCCCCGTAGGTACGGGACTGCTCCTGCCTGACCCAGTGGCGTCGGAAGTATTTTTCAGCTGGGGGGGCAAACTGCTGTCCTGAAAATAGACACGGGAATGTAACATAGGTAAGATAATACGAATATATGTTTGTAATGTAACAATAATTTGATTTGATTGGTTAATAATAATAATAATAATAATAATAATAATAATAATAATAATAATAATAATAATAATAATAATAATAATAATAATAATAATAATAATAATAATAATAATAATAATAATAATATAATGAAGCTGTAAACAGTTTCGTGAGAGAGAAATTTCTATCTATGAGAAGCATCTTAGTTTACATCTTTAAATTAATTAATCCTGTGTCAGTTCTGTGCAGAAATTTTCAACCGTGAATTTTGGTCTGGTGCAGAAATTTTCAACCACTGAAATCAGAATTAAAAACATATATAAAATTGTAAAATTTGTACTGCACACAATGACTATTTGTAAGTACAATTTTTACCATTTTATATACTGGTACATATCTTGAACTGTATTGGGCAAGATCACACGGTCACTATTAAAGAGTCTTAAAGCTGCTTAAATCACTTGGAAACGAGAAAATTAAAGTTATATTATTAAAAATCCAGTTCTAGTGTTGCAGTACACTGTAATATTAGAAATTGCTATTTAGAACTACAAACTTTGTAGCACTGTAGTAGAAAGTATCTTGAACATTATAAAACAGGCTACATAATCAAGTAAAAAATAAGAAAATATATTTTTTCTACCTCCTTCACTTCGTGCCAGAAATGGAAAAATGCAATTTTCACTAGACTTCATAAAATTTATATAGAAAATTCAATTACACTAATTATCCAGAGTTATTTGTAGTTTTTACTACACTTACTTCAGTATATCTAGTTTGTTATTACATTCACCTCTCTTCCTAATCTCATTATATTCACTTCACTTCACACTAATAAAGTACGACACAATTAATAAGGAATAATTCAAGTTTATATTGAATTTTAAGTGCTATTTTGTAATTTAAATAATTGATTATATAACGCATAACATTTTCGCTTATGTAATTCTACATTTATTTCTTTTCAAAATTGACCAAAAGTATCTTTTCTTTCGCTTGTCTTTGATATGAATTCTCTTGCAATGATGTTTAAATCTAAGTCTGGTCGCTATACATGTGCAACAACAGCAGATGAGCCAATCTTTGCTGCGTCATGGACGTCCTCAAATATGGTTTTGGACGATGCAAATAGCTGAATGATCTTTCGCAAATGCTCAAGAAAATGGCATAGTGAGAACGACAGTCCCTAGACGATTTGGTCGAAAAGGCTGCGAACAGTTGGGGTTTCAGCACCAATAGTTTTTAATATTCTGGTGGTCGTCAGCGACTCAATCGTCATCAAAGTAGGTGGAAGCAGCCTGAGCTGAGCTCATAATCTATCCAGGTTAAAATCCGACACGTGAACTCCCAATTCCTACTTCAAATATTCTCTTGAGAGAGAGCCACCAGCACATATAGCTCCTTCACAAAGTATCTTCTGGAGTTTTATGGGTTGTTTGAGGCCTGAATGATTGAAACGACGCTGTACTTCATTCAACATATAGTCAATGATTTCGATGTACTTTTTCGAAGAACTGATACAGGTTCTAGAGTAGGTGCTATAGAAAGGTTATCAGTCTGCTCCAACCTGATTGGTGGTCTGTTTGATCTTGAAATGGGCAATTTTAAGTGTGGTCTGTCTGCATTTTCCTTTGCTTACTTATAGATGTTTTCAAATGCACTGTCCCCTCGTAGGTTTCTCAGAGTATCCTCTAGATAGAATCACTGCTGCTCTTTTAGCTCCAGAAGCAGAAGCTTCAGAATTTTGAAGCACTTTCGCCAGTTGTCCGCAAGGTACAAAAGCACGTATACTGACTATCATAAAAAAAAAAAAATACCATTCTGAATTTGTTCATTCTTTTCAAATACCCTTTTAGAATTACTTTTTGATCATCATTTGGACCACTTGTATTACTGATGATTCTTTTCCAACGTGATTTAAATTCGTTTGTAGTAAATTAAAATCTTATTAGAGATTTTCGCCTAACACACCAGCGAGTAGGACAAAGAGGCAGCAAATGTTTAGGATTACTTTCGTTGATAGTTTTACAGGGCTCAAGAACAATGTCAGCGTATGTTGTCTGTCGTTTTGCAGAATCCAGGTTTATGTTTCAAACGTCTTTCACTATGGCCCGTACGTCACACAAAAATTCGCATTTTCGTGCTACTTCCTGCAATGGAAGATCTAATGCATGATTATTGCAATGAATGTATACAGCTTTCGGATGTTCAGTCGAAATTATCTTCTGCACATCATTCACTCGTCCTAACATAATAGCTGCATCATCATGACATTATTCGCGTATATTTTCTGCATTCAGGTTAAGTTTCGTTAGAATATCTTTGATCGTGAATTCTGTTTGTGCCATGTGGGATGATCATTCTCAAAAATATTTTGTTGAGTTTGATGAATCAGAGTCAATACAGCGCACACAGAGATAACTGTTCTTTCTTTGAAATATAAGTCGTGGAGTCGGCTATGATTGCATAAAATACAGACTAACTTCTGCTACCAAGTTTCTCTATATTGCATGTCCCATAATCTTTAAAATTTCATTCTTTCAATCAGCACTAAGCCAGTTATCCCGTCGATTAATCCATTGATTGAGAACAGGCACATCCATTTTTCTTTCAGCCAGGAGCAACATCAAATTATCCGTACTATGCAAATGTCCACTGATTGCTTGTCCACTGCGAGCTAAATATCTAAGACTACTAATTATTAGAAGCAGCGACTGTCTTCCTTATTCTTGTTTACGAATTTGGTCTGAAAGGAGAGCTGAAACAGGTGTTCCATTTCTGCACTCAATCTTAACCTTTCACTACCACTGGGACATGTGTGTCCCACGATACATTCTCAGAGGATCCGTGATAATTTACCGCATGTTATTGCTATGAATCGAAGTTCCACTAGTAAAGAGAAGCCTGCTAATGGTTCACAGAATTCTTATGAACATTATCAAATAGACAGTAGTGGAAGTGAACGTGGTGATAATGAAACAGATGAAAGTGAAGAACAAGGTGCTAGTGATAAAGCAGTAATTGCACGTACTGTCATTTGGAAAAGGATGCCGAAATGTAAAATATTTATAATCATAAATACGACCCAACTGTTTTTTCTGACAATATACGTATCATAATTGAAAATACAAGATGATCATTCATGTCACTACCACTGGGACATATAGATCCCACGTAAAAATATCAGTGGGATGGTATACGGACAAAATCTCGCGGCCGAAACATCGCCGCCCAAAATCTTGCCGGCCGAAACCTCGCGGGACAAAATCTCGCCGGGCCAAAACCTCGCGTGTTCAAAACCTCGCCGGCCAAAACCTCGCGGGACAAAATCTCGCCGGGCCAAAACCTCGCGTGGCCAAAACCTCGCCGCCCAAAACCTCGCGGGACAAAATCTCGCCGGGCCAAAACCTCGCGTGGCCAAAACCTCGCCGCCCAAAACCTCGCGTGGCCAAAACCTCGCGGGACAAAATCTCGCCGGGCCAAAACCTCACCGCGAATGAAACTTTTCTTTAAAATTTACCCAATGTGTTTCCCAATGCAATTCCACATTACAAATAATAATAATAATAATAATAATAATAATAATAATAATAATAATAATAATAATAATAAGAAGAAGAAGAAGAAGAAGAAGAAGAAGAAGAAGATACAAAACATCGTGTGCGTGGACTTTCTCGGGTTATTCCCGTTTCCTCCCACTTTCTTTATTCGATCATTCCCTTCATCCTGGTCATCTACGTCTCCTTTAACCTATAGGACATAATCAAGGGACGTCGTAAAAACTCATATATTGTTTCATATTTTCATAAATATTATTAGATTTTTGTTAAAATTTTAAGTTTTTGGATGTTCCAAAGTTCACGAAACTAACCTCGTTAGTTGTCATTACTTTCCTTATGCAGACTTTCTTTCCCTATAACCAGTTTAAAAACATCCTGTCGCCCTACCTTCACATTGAAATCCTCTAATACAGAAATATAATTTTCATATGGTATCGCGGGACTTGGTCAAATACCCGTGATACTTCTTCTGAAACAGCGTCTTTTATACCGTCATCCTTATCATCTGTTGGAACATTTATATTTTGATCAGGCGAGATTTCGGGTATGGCGATATTTTGGGGCGCGAGGTTTTGGGTGGCGAGGTTTTGGCCAGGCGAGGTTTTGGCCAGGCGAGGTTTTGGCCCCGCGAGATTTTGGCCCGCGACGTTTTGGGCGGCGAGGTTTTGGCCCGGCGAGATTTTGTCCCGCGAGGTTTTGGGCGGCGAGGTTTTGGCCAGGCGAGGTTTCGGCCTGGCGAGATTTTGGGCCGCGAGGTTTTGGGAGGCGAGGTTTTGGCCAGGCGAGGTTTTGGTCCGCGAGGTTGTCGCCGCGAGGTTCTGGCCGCGAGGTTTTGTACCCAAACCCAGTGGGATACATATGTCCCACCCTTCTCACGTCGAAAAACGAAACTGCGAAAAATGTTTTATATATATATATATTTATTTTCATTTCAAATATATATGTTTGAAAACAACTTAAAGTAGCCATATATTAATGTTTCTCACTCCGAAAAAAATGGTAGTGAAAGTGTTAAACGAACGGAACGACAATGGAGTTCGCATTTTTCATGTGTTCTGAATTATTAATCCTACCTTATACATTTTCCCCCCTTACTAACAAACCTTACTGCACTCTGCATATTGTTTGTAAGAACATTAATTTCCCTTTGTGGAAAATGTATTTAGGCCCTAAATGTCGTGTTACTCACTTAAACTGTTATATTTTTCAAACTTTAAAATCTCGCTCGACGACTCGTTTCGTATTGCAGACTTACGATTACTTAAACAACAATTTTTAAAGAATTTAGTGTTTTGAGAATGCACACCAATGGAAATAAAGAGAATTTTCAATTCTTTTTCCTAACTCTTTCTGTCTAACATGGGGGCAGAAAAAGCGCCCGGTCCCTTGTTTCAAAGAGAAAGATGAATCTGGAATAGAGAATTTTTTTTACATTACCATAAAAAGCAAAATTTAGTTCTTATAATCAATGTTGTGTGATGTTTTTACAGTCTGAAAGTGAGGGGGCAAAACGAGTATCTTGCCCCCTCTGAAAATTTCAGGAGGGGCAAGTGCCTCCCTTGCCCCCCCGGTTCCGGCGCCCCTGGCCTGACCCCATTTTTAACGCAGGTCAAGTAATATAAAACCATTACTTCCGATGTACAAAAAAAGATCAGTGCCGTTTCAGAAATGTCCCTGTCCCTCCGCTTCAGCCTCAAGAAATAAAAGCTAGCGTCGTTGCTGGGGCAACTACATTTTTCCGACTGTATATTTTTCCTTTTCACTTGAATAATGTTTATTTCCTAAAAATTTCTGAAGGGCTGAAGCCCCGTCATCCACCCCTCTGCGTACGCCATTGATAGAACTATATGCTATGTCTCATGTTGACGGCATAAGATTTACACGTGATAAGATGGAACATATCCTCAATAGCTACTTATCGGAACAAACGCTAATTGCAAACGGCATGTAGGCGTCATTTGTTTTCTACAACGAATCACACTAGAGGGCAACTCTGACGAAACCTTGCAAGACAAAGTAGACAGACATTGCAATGGAAGGAACTGCAAAGTGGAGAGATGACTATAAAATTAGTGCCAGTTCCCGTAGCAATATATTTTTCGAGTATTAGAAGAGAAGCCACCATGTGAATGAAATACCTACTTCATTTCTGCTTTACTATTCTCTTGTTTTCTCTGGTTATTCATGAAGCACAGGTAAGAGACTTTTTTGTTTACCTGAATCAGCTGTCTTGATGTTTGATGGAACGAAGCTACTACGTTTCCGCAAAAGGTCAAACACTTGCATAAATAATATTTTTGGAATTAATGAAAATATTAAGGCACTTCTTTTACGATTAATTATTTAAAATTTAGGAAGCTTGCAAAATATGCAATGTTGTTGATACGCAATATAGCACGCAAATATAAATAGCAATTGTGATGTCATTTTCTAATCCTTTGTTTTCAGATATTTGTAGATGGGTGAACGTGTATATACTTGCTTTTATGAATTTTCACAGTTATTACCGTATTGTACATGATATTGGTATACGTTAGTAAGGTGCTCTTGTTTGTTATATAAAACAAACCAGATTCTCGTCTAGGTCTAGTCATACAAAGAAAAGCAATTACGTAGTAATCTTTGCTCTTTACTTACAGTAGAGCTATGTGCGAAATTTCATTTTAGCAAATGATAACGATTCTTTAATGGGAGAAATTATGAATCACCGTAAACTATATAAGGTGAAAGGAACTGTTCCTTGTCTTATCAAACTTATTTTCAACCATATTTTAACCGCTGCAGAGACTTTGTATTGAGTAGATTCTGTAAAACATTTGTAATTTGTCTAGTTATTGTGCAAGTCACACAACATGTGTTGAAGTGTTGTAAGGATTGTGAGTTTTCAAAAATTTTTAGGTATAACATACACACTTCGCATTTGTAATCAGATTGCACTAAGTTTGATTTGGTACAATGTTTGATTAGGTTATTTTAAGTGAATTTTTTACGTCACTGTACCTGTAATTGTTATTTAAAATGGGAGGCTCGATGTTTTACTTTATCTCTTACAATTTATGTGGGAGTCATTTGTTATTGTTATTTAGTCACTCTTTCAATGTAGCCTATGGTTAACTGTTTGTTTCGTGTTTTTAAATTTTAAGCTGCCCTTCTTTCATTTTGATAAAGACATTCGAAATAATTTTGCCCATAATATGATGTTTTCAATGTAGGAATTTTAGGGAAAAAATAAAAAAAGATATTTGATCGGTTGGAAACTATCTTATAAAAAGGCAAGTTTTACCAATGTTTGCTACTAATAATCTGGTAGCTGTAATCTTGTCTTCATAAGAGTTTTTATTTATTTATTTTTATAAATATAGGTTTTTGAAAAATGTTCACTGTAACCAATGGCAGAAGACAAAATAATAAGTATCATAAGTCAAGTTTTACTAATTACTTTGGTGATTTCGTTCATATTATACGATCCCTCGATTCAGTGATTTGTTCTTTTGGTTCCGGTTTTAAAGACATATCGTTGGTGCAGATTGATTATACGGATTCGCAGATTTGTAAAATGCACAGGAGAGATTCGTAATAATATTTTTAAATAGACTAGTGTGTAAATAATGACAATATGGTGTGTTCTTTACTGTGTGGTATGTATGTGTGTGAATATATATTAATGAAAGTTGAACCTGGTATTCGCCTACACATCCTAAGCACGAAAGAGTAGTAAGATATGGAAATATAGAAGGTAGTAAAAGCTAAGTTTTTCATGTTTGTAAATGAAGTGAAAGCAGTTGTTTTCCACAATCCTTGTTTACTCATATACCCACCATCATTGACGCGCCTGTTCTCTACAGACTCTACCACTCAGGTTTCCGTACTGCGCTCCTGCCCTGAATTGGTTAGATAGCATTTATGCGTTTTAGTAACCTCCTAGCACATGTTGGTTGAGTTTTGCACAAGACCTCTTAAAGTGAATCTGCACCGGGGAATGCAAGTGTACACTTCAATAATGGTTGCTGAAGGTAGAAATGCAGAGTGAAGGACGTGTGCAATATATATTTCATTAATTTCTGCATGGATCCGTATAATCTACCTGCACGGTGTACTGGTATGTAGTCACGTGGGACGTGGTGTTGTGCTTTTGATACTTTTTTTGTTTACGGCGGGGAAGTGCGGATATGATTTGACGTCATGTTTTGTCAGTGCTCATGTTCGTCACGTTTTGTACTGTGTTACGATGGCACATGTCTACTCAGGTGGAAGTTCATTTTGATGAAGGACAAGTAAGAGATTTAAATTTACATCGCATATAAATATTATTATGTGGCAGTGGTGTCAATACTTACAGGTTCTATTTTAGTGTCTGGTTATTACAGCTCAATAGAAATTGCAATGTATGTGGAATAAGGTATATAAGTTATTATGTATAGTATAAGTTAATCTGCTGAAATGAACTATATATGCTATAATCGTAAATGTTCGTCATACTTAATCAGTTTTCTGTTAGGAATTGTAGTTTCTTTAGTAAATGTAGATTGGAGGTACGTGAAATTCTTTAGTTGTGTTATATGTTGGTATCTGCCGACCCAAAATATGAAACATTATACATGAGAATTTATTCAGTACTGTATTAAGCACGCCGAAAGTTTGTTTTGAGGCTGTGGTGAGGCACTCTTTATGCGTATTCACCAAATTAAAATCTCAGGCATTTATTTCTAATTATTTTTTCCTTAATTGTAAGATATTTAGTGGGTTGGTATGAGTTAGGGGACTTGTTTCCTTTCAATTATATAGTTTTGTGCAGTTTGCAGTATACGTTAGTTTTCAGGTTTTTTTTTTTTTTTAATTTATTGTTACAGGGGAGACTGCCCCTCATGCATATAGTTTGTTTGGTTCCCTTTGTAGGAGTCTGAAAATGGTGTTGTTTCTTGATATAGCTTTTTCTGTTACTATTTTATACATTGTATATTTCAAGTTTTGATAAATTGAGAACTATGCTATGATGGGAAGGTTGCATGATTCTATGTCTGTCAGCATTTGAATCTGGCAATGTTTAAAGGAATTGTGGAAATATAACAGTTTGAGCCACCATGATTTCTATTTGATTCGATTCGTGGGGAACTTGTTCCATGGTGTTTAACGAACTGTTTCGAAGAACCAGTTCCCTGCAAATCGATTCATTGAGTGAAATGCCCAAAGTAAAAACTTGCCTAGGCTTTAAAATACTCTCACTATAAGTTTTGTGCAGTTTCTGCACAAACACAAAAGACAAAATAATGAATATCATGAGTTAAGTTCTACCAAGTTGGTAAGGTGTAAGTATCTGTCGCTCATCATAATTATGTGCAGTTTTCTGATATTTTGCAGCAAGTATATTATACTGGCATCGATTCCATTTCATAGAAATAGGAGCTGTAATAAATCAGATCCAAATTAATCCATGTGTGTATGTTCTGGCCTTAAATTAGCTAGGAACCAAACTGGGCGACCTGGCACCCAGGTTTTTTCGAGCCCTGTAGCATATATGCAATTTAGTAAATCGAATTTATCAATGAATTAGGCCTTATTAATTATTTGTTTTATGGCAGGTAATGCCACCATGACAGCTACTCTAGAAACTAGCTATCAACCTTTGCAGCCTTTCGGAGGGGATGGTGATGGGGAGGAAACGCCGCAGGAAAGCGGTGTTATGATCCATGTTGTTCCTGAAAGTGGAAAATGTGAGTCATTTTGTTTCCTATTTATTAATTATGTACGTTGTTTATTTAGAAAAGTCCTGTAACAAAGTGTATGAAGTTATTTTGTGATTGTGAATCAATCTTGCATTAGAATACATAAGATACTCTCATAAATCGCACTTTGTGATTCCGCGGGATATTTTGAATCAGAATGAAATTATAGCTTGATGATGACGTTTTGAATATTAGATAAAATTGGAATATTGCAGTATTTTACTTGTAATACCTGTGATAAATGTTACACAGTAGTCAAGTTAAATTTGGTAGAGAATAAGGTATAAGATAAGAAAATAGAATGAATGGTTTGGAAGAAATTACTCAAGAAATAGCTTAAAATTCGTGATTGACTGTATGGTTGTAAATTTGAAACTATTCTTAGAAAGAAAATATGTATGTGTAGAATGTTTTACTCAGTAAGGCAACATATGTACAGGGTGTTTCATATAGAACCGCCAGTTCTTTTAAATCACAAACGGCTAGGAATAAAATTATGAAGTGGAAAAGGAGATAAGGAAATGTCAAAGGGCGCATCAATGGAGAGCTCTGTTGGTCCTACAGGACCTCCTATCATGGGTCCCAAGGAGGTCGCTCGAAAATTTTACATAGTAAGGTATATAATTTCGCTATGTTATTGAAAAGATCAGTAAAATTCGTAATAACTTTTGTAGGAAAAAGTTTTTCGTGTGGGGCACAGTTTTCGAAATATCCACCGTTTGTGAAATCTTGCATATACAGATAAAACGTCAAGTCGTTATAAATCGAAAACGACTTGAGATTTAAGAAAAAAAGAAAAAGATCAGATGCGTCTCTGACATATTCTTATCTTAATTTTTGGGACATCCTTTCATCTCCAACCGTTTGTGAACTGTAAGCACTGGACGTTTTCTCTGACTGTGCAAGCACTCAAAATTAAATAGTGGCTGTTTCGTAAATGGTACTCCACACGAAAGCCTTTTTCCTGCAAAAGTTGTTTGTTTGTCATGATTCTTTCTACAATGTAAAGATTACATATTTTGCTATTTACAATTTTCGAATGGCCTCCGTGCTCTGTGGTAGGAGGCCGTTTTTAGCAAGCAGAGCACGGAGGTATCTAACATTTTTGTATCTTGACACTTGTTTCCTTCTTTTATTTTCAATCGTTTTTGCTTTATAACGACTGTCAGGGTGCCCGCTCAATCGTGGATAAGCCTTTGATTTCATATATCATGAAGAAGCTTGGAATAAGTCGTGAATTTCGTTATCAAACCTTGATAATCTATAAAATTTTCAAATTAATAGGAAAGACTGTCAGAAGAAAATAGGAGTAGTCATTTTTTGTCTCGCAACGGGCGATTTTTACTGTCGTTATGCGATCAGTAAGGATTACTTTTATAAACTTCCGATTGTAAAATTGAAAAGGTTTAGGCCGTGAATTTGATTGTTAAGTTTGAGTGGAAGCCCTGATTTTTTTTTTTCTTTCTTTCTTCGAAGTTTGTTGTGAAGGGTAAACTTGGGTAAGTGGTACCTACGTCAACGTACATAACCTGACTATAAGTAGTTCATAGTGGATAATCGTGTTGCTAGGTTTTCATAGGGTTCTCCTGTTTCATCCCACTTTATTACTTCACCAATTCTGTCATATTCATGTATTTATTAATCATCCATCACGTTTAATCTGATGTGCATAAACTTGAGATGTTAAAGTGAAGATTTCATATAATTGTTCTTACCCAAACTAAAATTCGTCATAGCTATTTATACGGAAGTACTTTCTCTTTTCACATCATCTACGAATATAATTCTTACTAAATGGATTCACTTATAAATTAAGGAAAAGGGGGTAAAGTAACTGCTGTGTGGGTGGGTTTCATTTATTATGAGAGCTGTTGAAGAAATACAAATGCAATCTCTTCTTTTTCTGTAATTTTTATATGCGCTGCCTTTAGAATAACATTTCAGCTGAGGGACTGCTATTTTTTCTGCGAGATGAGTGAACAACTAGTCTTCAGAAATATCCGTGAGCATTTCAAATTAGCAGACTTAAACAGTACCAGAACTCAACCTCTCCCCTTCTCTACTCTTCGTAGAATATGTAGGCACTTCGCTCTGTATAACAATGAATATAAATCAAAATAAGATTTTTATAAGATTAATTAAATTATAAACATATTGAGGGAACTAGGATAGGCAAACTAACTTTCAGACCTCTGATGGACTTGTCGAAGGAGTGTAGAGGGATGAAATAAGAAGAAGGAAATAATAAATTAGGGAAATGTTTCAGGTCTGGCATATTAAATGTTAAGTTATTCGAGGCTCGAAAACTCAAATGTCTCTACGTATTGCTTAAAGTATATTTTTCTAATTAATCGTAAAAGTACATCTTTGGTGTTCACGGGCTCACGCTTTGATTCATGTTCTAATTAAATTTTGATTTATCTGTATGGATGTAAGTTGGGTAACGTCCAAGTTATGTATTAGTATTTGCTACTGCGCGTTCATTAGAAGACTAGGATACAGTATACATTTCTGAAATACTGTCTACATTACTTTCGCACTGAAAGAGGGTATCTCTTTTCATCTCGTTGCCTGTTCGAAGGGCATTGTTTCCAGACAACATATGTACAATATTCCTCCGAAACTCTGCTTTCTCTTCAGCGTATCCATTATCACGGCTATTAAACGTATTTTCTAGAAGGATTTTTTCCGCTTTCATGGAAAGAGGCAAACAGTTCCCTAAATCTGGTAATACGGAAAAATAATGTCTCCTTATATAGGCCAGTATCCATATTGTTATCCGTGTCAATGATCTGCGGAAAAAATATCGAAGATAGAATTTTCGACTTCCTACTTTTGTATTTAGTGTAACGGTTTTCTTCGTGGTCACTCTCGCTTAGCAAACTTATTGGTTTTGCTTTCTCGTGCTTTGAACTGTATGTCAAATATTACCAAATCAGATATGATGTATTTAGATGTAAGCAAAGAATTTTCATCCATAAATCACCTCTTTTGTACAAATTATCAAGCAGATATAATATACATAGTACTTTACACAGTCTCATTCCGACATGTCTGTCTAATAAACAAGTGTTATTTCTGATTGTGCATCTATCTTTCTTTCAGTAAAATCTAGTGCTCCTCAAAGGATTGTCTTGATCTCTTACTTTTTCTTCATTCATACATAATCTTCCCAGTTATCTTCAATCCACACCCGCTTTGTCGTATATAATAAGGTGCCAATAGTCCTCAAAATGATCTCTCAAGACTTGATTCTTGGTGTGAAACTTGTCATGTGAAGTTTTGTCCCAAGGAAGCGTCGTGTTATACAAAATACACTATTGGCAATAGGATCATTAAAAATGTACAACGCGTAGTAATCTTTGTGGACTTGTTAATAGCAACTTACTTTCAGTGAACATATTGTTGCTGTTAAACAAAACTCAATGCAAACGTTTGAAACGTTGCATAGATTTTCAAAAGTTCAAAATTTGATATTGGTAGCTACTTATTACTAAACCTTGATTTCTCCTGTAGTGAAATACTGTTCGTCTGTGTGGTCTGTGCCCTGCTGCGGACATTTTTTCAGGCTATTTTGCTTTTGTTCATCACGTAGGTCAAGTAATGAAACAGAAGTGCCGTGAAAATAATGAAAATAACATAATACGGAACTCGTTAAGTTTCTTCTGAAATGGTAAACGGCCACACACTACTTGTCACACTTAATTTCCGAGTGTTCATTCACACTATACCTTATATAAATCTAATCTGTGTTCCGAAACTTGGACTTGCAGTAATCCAAATTTCTCTTACATCTAAATTTAACGGAATCCTACCTGTCTGTTATTGAGGGGAAATTTTTCAATTCTCTTTGTGCAAAATTAAATTTTAAATACTGTTACGCATAATTTTTTCATACTTTTTGTTGATTATGTTATATATTGGCCAATTAACGTGATGTATCTTCAACTACACAAATAAATAAGTAACTAAATGTATGTATAAGGTAATATTAATCTTACTCTATTGTTCATTTTTCTGGTTATTACTTTAATGTATTATTGGATCTTTTGTTTATAACTTAATCAGTTTATTTGTTAATTTCTCATACAAAATGAGCATATTTCGTGTAAATTGAAACATTTTTATTTAACGAAAGTTTGATCGTGTTTTATGATCAGCTATTTTTGTTTTCCCTCAGCTCGGTGGAACCACATCGAAGATTTAGACTCCTTCTTTGCACGCATGTACCACTATCACCAAAAGCATGGCTTCACCTGTATGATGCTCCAGGAAACTTTGGAATTATTCCAGTTTATCTTTGTGGTTGTTTTCTCCAGTTTTTTATTGCATTGTGTTGATTACCCAGTTCTTTTTCGGTAAGTATGTTGGAAGATATATCTGTTTGTGTATAGATTTTACATATCATATTTAGATAAAACATTTATTTTTCATTTCACTGAAAAGTATTAGTTCTGAGAATATGGCCTAAATGCTGAATATAAAGAAGTGTTTCTACTACTTTTCTCATTATTTTTGAAGAAAGAAAGATATGGTGAAATATTCCTCAATGGTTGCAGTATTAGAAATAATAAATACAGGAAATTCTTACTATGATTTTCTAAGGTTGGAGACATAATGTTAGAGCATAATAATATTCAGTGATCCACAAAGGTAATTAGAGAATCCATAATGAACTATAAGCAATCTTGTTCTTAATATACCAGAAAGAAGACATGGAGAATCTCTTATTTTAGCTTTATAAATTGTATGTATTTAATTTCCTTATAAAATTCATAATTTCTTGGTAAGAGTTAGGCATAACTTCTGCTATTAACAGTCTTGTTCAGTTCTGTTTACTCCACACGCTGATTTTTCTTTTAAGGGAGGATAAAAATAAAAGTAGTAACTCCAAGATCTCTCTCAGTGATGCTGTGATCCCCGCTGACCAGTGTATAGCTAACATGGATGCAGTGACGTGGATTTGTATTCTAGTAGCAGTAGTGTTCTGGGTTTTACGTGCAATAAAAGTGCTCTATCATTTGTTCCAGTTTTGGGAAATCAAGTCTTTCTTCAATACAGCTTTAAAGATAAATGATGTAAGTAATGCTTTATCATCATTTTATATTCGTGCGTTAAGATACAAATTCATGTATTTTGTATTAACAAATAAGCTTACGAACAGATTCATATTGTACTTGGCTTTGTCGAGAACTTTGGTAAAGAGTAACTGGAAGAGATATTTCATCCATGGCCACGGCTATATGTAGTATATAAATCACAAGGGCAGTGTATACTGTACGTGCTCAACAGAACTCATCTAGTTTGGACCAAACTTGGTATGAAAGTAAATCTGGAGTTAGTATTTTATTCGTATGCATACTTTCGGTTTCTGAGTTACGGGCTATCACTTAGGACGGAGACTATAGATCGCACGCAGTCTGCATAGCTTACCTGATGTTGTTGAAACTCGGCATGGAGTAGATAGACCTTGACTCTCGCAGAACGTGTGAAATTTCCTGTGAAAACTGTTGGTTCTCGAAGTAAGTACCGTTAAAATGGAGGGGTTTGGATTTGAGCAGCCAGATTTTCGCTGAAAAAAAAAAAAAAAAAAAAAAAAAAAAAAAAAAAAAAAAAAAAAAAAAAAAAAACTAATTACTGTTCAGAACAAAATATAAAGGAAAATACATGTTTAACATACTTGTTAAGCGTTAATTCGAGCAAATGCAATGCGTATTTACAAAGAAAAGACTTGCAAAAATCAGTGACGGACAAACGTTTTCCGTAGTCAGGCAACTCATTATCTATCTTTACATGGCGTTTTTATTTGCTATTTACGCCACAGGGCTGCTATAGATTATTGGATGAGTGGGACAAGCAAAGAACAGCACATTATAATAAATAGACTATTTCACTGTTTTTTAAGTGTTCTCTCTCTCTTTCTCTTCTTTTTTTTTCCGTTTATTTTACTAGTCATCTATCGCTTTCATCTGAATATGTAAGGATGATAGGATTGTATTTTAGGATAAACGGAAGTATTTGTAAATGTGGATATTACTTTCTTTACTTACGTGAAAAAAAAATGATTCTCTTCCTCAAGCGTGTGTCTTCACTCCTCTTTGTCGTGCGTTCGTTTTAATTTAATCTGATTTCGTCATAGTTCCAATCACGTATGTTACTAGATATATCTTGAGAAAATTGTATGCGGATTTTAGTTGTATTATTTTTCGATTTTTTCTTTCTTTCTTTCTTTCTTTCTTTCTTTTTTTTTTTTTTTTTTTTCCTTTTTCAAGTCATAACAGACTTGACTGTATAAATAAAATGTCTGCTAATGAAACTTTCTACAATGATATCCTGTTCTTAGTTTAAATTTCTTCTGTTTTCGGTTTTTATGAACTTGTAAAGTAATTCTAAGGTATTTTTGTCTGTTTGGAATGTGTTTGTAAGATTTACTTCTTTTTATCTTTGAATATACAGTAAATTCATCTTTCGTAATCGCTGTGATGAATGTCACAGATCAATGGCCTTGTAGTTATCAGCGAACAAATTAAGAGGAGATCCCTAAAGGCAGCTAAAGACAGTAAGATGTACTTCTTTGCATACTTTAACGAATCGGATAACACATTTGCTATCATTTGAGAAATATTTCGTCAAAGAATTTCAGATGATCTAGAGTACTGATACGCCAAAGACATTATAAGGTTTTTGTGATTTCAGTTCGAGACTATATTTCGTTGCTTTAGTGTATTGGTTTTTCATTGTGCGGATGGCTTGTTGTACTTGACAATACTATTGATCGTATTTGGCAGTACTTTGTAGGAATGGTGTGCTTTTATGTTGTGACAACAGAGAAAGATCTGCTACTTGTTCAATTCATGTGGTACTTACAGTATCTCTCTTTTCTTTGTTCCTTTTATATATATATATATATACCGCAGTATACGCTCGCTCTATGTCCGCATTTTTTTTTCTTTTTTACTGAAATTGTGATGACAAATTATGGGTGTGGACTTCACTCAGGTCGTTCAAAAAACTCGCGGTTTTCTGACGTTGATTTTCGATATAAATTTGTTATGACTGAAGGACACCTGCACGAGATCGTAAGAGAATGTTTCTCCATCGAGTTCCTGACGCCAGTAGGAGACGAAATAAATGATTTGTTTTTCCTTAAAGGCTATATTACACACTTTTTTTTTTTTTTTAACCGAGATAACATCATCTTTCGTCATGACTAAAGAGGAATAAAAGTGATAGTATATAGCAAGAATAATAGTACAAATAGCCATAACTTACATTCTCAAGTAGATGAAATCTGTGATGTTTAGGATGCAGATATTATGCGTTTTTTCTTGTTTTTCTTTTTCTTCTTTCTTTCTTCAAAAATTTAACTTCTAAAGCTCAAGTGCGGACATTACGCGAGTGTGCATGGTATATATACAGTTTTTAATTTTTGGAATCAATATTGTTGAAATCTTAATGGTAAGATTACTATTGATTCGTGGGTAATTTAAGATTAATCTTCTTCTAGTACAGATTTTACCACCTCTTCTTCACGTTGGACTTAAGTCACTTACGTGGCTAATCTTGAAGAGTAAAATTGCCAAAACAAACTTTAACAAATCAGTGACACACTGTGCGTTCATTTGCCACATTCTTGTCACTGTTGATGTTACGAGCTATACGCTGTATTGCTCCTACGATGAAACTCATATTCAAAGTCTTGACTTATTCATTGTTTCACACTACGTGCTCTCAGTGAACTACTTCGAAGAACACACACGATCATGTTCATTAGAGAGAAAAAGGGTGTGTACTCAATACAAATATTTCTTAAGACTTGGCGCTTTCTCACTTCAAAGAGAGCTGGCAAAACTGTGGCTGAAAATCGGTGTACGTAATGAAATGATAGTTATCTTTAAACAAGTTGTTTCCAGTTATGAGTAAAATTTGTGTTAATGAGGGTTTGAATTATTCGTGTATGCTTACTGACTTTTCCCGTTCTATTCGTATTTTCTTGATTGTCAGATTTATAATTTTTATTATTTTTTTTTTTTCAAAAAGAATGACTTGGACAACTTGACATGGCATGAAATTCAGCGAAGAATTCGTGAGGTACAGCGTGAACAGCAAATGTGTATTCACAAACAGGATCTTACGGAGTTGGACATTTATCACAGGATACTGAGGTATTTACACTTTTTGTCATTTGTGAGCTAATTTTGTGTATTAAATCGGTTCCAAGTGTTAACAAAAGTTCTTAGTTTTTGTAACAGTGTGCATCAGAGTTCAAATTAGACTATGCATTATTCGTAGTGCTTTAACAGCTTAAAATGAAAGAAATACTCATAAATTATGTATTTTCGTGCTTTGTTTACGATTGTTTTCCAGCTTTTATATTAAAATACTTGAAACACTGCCACTTTTAAAATCAGCTTCGTTAGCGAGTAAGTTCTTCAAACTGTAGGAGAGGTCGGAAAAGATCATAATTAGACGGGATCAGATTAAAAGAATAGCAGTTGACGATTAATACTATTGAGGGCTTAACAGAAAAAAACATTAGTAACAATACGCTAATTTGTCTTAGGCTCTTTCAAAGTGTGAAGAACTAGTATGTTCAAGTTTGCAACTTTTATCATAGACTGTAGGGGTTGTACGATTGATTAATAGTCACAACTCATCACATTAGTCAATTCGCTAGTTGAGTCATTTCCAACTGAATAGTCAGTGACTTCCTGTTTGCTGCTCGTCTTCTCTGTAAGCCATATAAAGTGGGGAAAGAGCTGACAGGTCAACTGACGGTGATTAAGTATAGTATTAACAGGGAAACAAGAAAAAAACAAAAGTGTAATGGTTTTGTAGGAATATTACTCCTGGCTCTATAATTGCGTGTGCAGTGCCAAGACTTGCTGTCATATGTCCTGTCCCTCCCCTCCTTTGTTCATTCTCTCTCTGTGCTTCTCTCAGATCACAAAAATGCGCTGCTGTGCCATACCTCGGCAGTGGGAAATTACTGCTGTAGTTGATTGATGCTAGTTCTTGTCAGTGACATGCTTATTCTGAAGGAAAGCAAGAGCTCTTTCGTGGCTAAGCGGTTAGCGTTTGGAGTAGGAGACCCGCGTTCAATTCCCTCCGGGAACTCCTGGGGTCGGACTCCACGTTAAGAGACTCACGTATCATATCGCCTGGCTGCTAAAGGACGCTGAAATCAAATAAAAATTCCTCTTCCTAGAACGAGGGAAATATCATTTACAAAATTGAGCACGCTTCACATATGCGCTACAAATGTGATGCTCTGCTGAACTGACTTTCCAATTAAACTCAAATGGAAACAAGTATCGGAAATCGATGATATTTTGCAAAATCTCATTTTTATGAATTGAAAGATTCTTACCTCAAGTATCTTTAAAGTGAAATGCTGACTGATACTTGTTTGGATCTTGGATCTTGCTGTCATCGCCAGAGAAAGAAGTAGGTGGATCCTACAATAACCTAATAGTATACATGATGCTTCACTTCACTTATTTTCAGAAAGGTTTTATCAAAATTTATCGAATAGATTGATAAATAGCGACTTACATATAGTCATGATTAACAGCAAATATGTGAACTTGAGTATGTTCATTTATGCAGAGCCTTTCCACCTCTGAATGCGTCCTACTTTTGAAACCTACATACAGTTTCAACAAGAATACGTGTCTTCTTCGGTGCCTTTGAAATTCTTACTGTAAACTTACTTTACATAATGCAGTCCATCTTGTACTATTTAATGAAAAATGATGTGCTATTATGTATGTGTTCAACGATACAGTTTATCTTTTTCTTTTCTATTATAAGTATTTTGTTAAAGTATTGTATTGGTATATATAGCTCGATAATGTACGTATAAATTTAATTTTTCTTTCAGGTTTAAAAATTACATGGTTGCTATGGTGAACAAATCTCTCCTGCCAGTAAGAATCAATGTGCCTTTTATTGGAGAAATTGTGTTCCTTACAAGAGGACTCAAGTATAACATAGAACTTTTACTTTTTTGTGAGTATTTTGAGTGTTTATTTTACTTATTGATTGATCATCTCATTCACATAGTTTATGTACAAGAATGAGTTGCTCTTTGTAAAGCAATGCTATAGGTCACCATAGTAGCATAAACAAAATTTTTGTTTGATGGGTGGGTCGTTCCACTTCAAATCAGTGCATCTTATACAACCAGATCATCTCAGATTTTAATGAATTTTGGTTATTGTCTTCGTAATATTCGCCAGTTTGAACAGAATTTGTTTCCGAAGCTTTCGTCAATTGGCATACGTGAAACTATTTAAATTTTCACTAATTAGCGGTTCACACATTAAGAAAGTTCTTTAAAACGTGGTACATGTTCGTTGATGAAGACGTGAAGATGTGGCTAGAGTGCGGGGCGTATCATCCCTGACTCTATTTCAGGGCACGAAAACTTAAAGTGGACAAACGTCTCCGTGAGCTGCTTCTATGTTCTTTCTTCAGCTATCGTTCCGCCAATTCGTTTTAGTTATTCATTTTCATTTATTACTCGGTCTCCTTTGGCGCACAGAACGTAACCATTGAACATTATACTCGAGATTTCTTTTCATTTAACTTGTTTGAAGACGGAAAATCAAGATACATCAATCAAAATCGCTGTCTTGCCATCTTAATTGAAGTAATTTTATAGTATTCTGCAATTGCTTTAATTTGTAAAGCTACTGTTGTGTTTTATGTCGTATTTTAAAATGTATAAAACTGCAAATTAATGATACTGATTGTAGGATCCAGAAATATGAGGTGGTGTGCTAGGCATACATTGTTAACATGTCATATGTGTGCTGTAAATTTTTACTAGTACAGTAGAGTTCCACAAAGTCGAACTAATGTGGACCGAGAGAGTGACGAGTTACCAGAAATGTCGAGTTTTACGGAATAAGGGATGGCTTATTCGTGATTATGTTAGATGATCTACAGTAAATAAATAAATAAATAAATAAATAAATAAAAACGCTGCGTGTAGATTCGTGTGACACCTCAGATATTACGCAACACTTGAATTGAGATTTGTCTTAATGTTTCTCGAAAATAAATAAATAAACGCACGTGAAGATCTATTGAGATGAAACCAGTGATTTTTTTAATATTATTTTTTATGCTGGTGATAAAATTCTATATTCTCTTCCAGGTAAACTAAACCGGATCATTCTGTCGCTGTGTCTAGATAGTTTCGTTCTTTATTGGTATATTTTCAACAGGCCCCCGGTACAATATAAAATTAGTTTAATTAATATCTACAATTTCCAAATGTGCTAAAACGAAAGTTATTACATGTTGACTTGGGTGCAGTGAATCCGGCATTCTTTTTCTTCTGTCGTTTGGGATGATGTTATCTCTTTTATCCAGAGAGATATACCTCCATTAGGTACCTATGCTTACCAGGAGTATGCTTTTTAAGTTTCCATTACATTCTGTCTCTTGTAAGGCTCCATGTCTTATATTTTTCGATCTCTGAATGTGGAATTTGTTCAAATGAAATAGAACTTACTAAGAGAATCTTTGAGTAGCCTTTTAAAGATTGTCCTTTCCACTAGTCTGTTGTCCTTCATCTGTTTCCGTGTAAGAGTTCACTTTTAAGACTGTATTCCAGATGTCAGCGTGTAAAAATAGATACAAGTTCCGTAGAGGCTAGGGATGGCCAGACGGATCCGGATCTCGGATATCCGGATCCTACAAGATCCGAATCCGGATCCTATAAGATCCGGATCTCGGATCCGGATCCGAAATTTCGGATCTTGGATCCGGATATCCGGTTCCTGGATCCGGATCCGAAATTTCGGATCTTGGATCCGGATCCGGAATTTCGGATCTTGGATCCGGATATCCGGTTCCTGGATCCGGATCCGGAATTTCGGATCTTGGACCCGGATCCGAAGTTTTGAATATTGGATCCGGATCCGGATATCCGGTTCCTGGATCCACACCCGAAATTTCGAAGTTCAGATTCATACTCCTGTTTTGAATATTTTAGGCCTTAGATTGAGACCCAGAACTAAAATATCCATATGTGTAAAATTGACTAGGTGAATTTTATCTAACTCAGTGGGAAGACAATTCAATTTAAATTACATCAAAATCTCATTTTCACATTTTTCGGGTTAGACCATTGTTCCGCACACCCCATCATTTAGTCTTTAGTATATCTTTAAACGTACTACAAGTATGCCACTTTCATCTGAAGTCAGTAGTTGTATAGATCTGCCTTTTGTTATATATTAATCGAGTTAGGATTAAAATTCGATTGTTTGTGAGACCTATGATAATATTCTCAGAATGAGTTATAACGTTGAAAAACTGCATAGTAATGCTGCATATTTTCTTTGTGCCACATTGGAATTTAATGTAGTCTATCTTATACAATCGGCTCTTATGGTTAATTCAATGATCTGAACTCCTGCAGCATTACGCTAAAATCATGTATGTCTTTGAATTTTCGTCATCATTTCTATTTTTTTTTATTACGAGCAAAATAAATATCATAAGCGGTATTTTACATAATACATATAGACGCAGATCAGTCAGTTGATTGCTTAAAGTTTATAGCAAAGCTATTACATTTCTAAGACACTGGCGGCCTTAGGACAAAATCCATGGCTTTCCCATAAAATCTTAAATATTTCTATATAAAAAGGGCAAAGTCCTGAGTGACTGAGTGAGTGAGTGACAGATCACCGTACAGACCAAATCGCTTAAGCTACAAACTTGAAATTTGGACAGTTTATAGGGTTTGTGACGTAGGATACCACTAAGGAAGGACTGGGAAATTCGACGAGGAAGGGGGAAATGGGGTGGAAAATATTGATGATTCTTGACGTTAGATACTTCAAATTTGGTATTTGGGTTTCTCATTGAAAATAATTTGATGCTTGTTAAAGTGCTTTTTGATATTTAAATTAGAAGGGGCAGGGAAGATGTAGAAAGTAAAAGAACGGGTGGTAATTGCAATTATTGCAATTAGTATAATAATATGCCTATATCTCGGAAACTTAAAGGGTTAGAAACATGGAATTTGGTATTTGGACTTCTCACTTAAAATAATTAGATACGTATTTCAACGTTTTTTTTTTATGTGTGGCCCAGAAGGGAAGAAAAGGGGCGAGAAAAAAATTAAGTGGGGATTACAATTATTGTATTAATATGTTATATCCTTTAAGGTTAGAGACTTGAAATTTGGTATTTGCACTTCTCATTGAAAATAATTTGACATGTGTTTCAGTGTTTTTTGACGTTTTAGTAAAAAGGAAAAGAAAAGAGATGGAAAGGAAAGAGGGTGGGGATTGTAATTATTATAATAACATGTCGATATCTGGGAACCTCTGAAGGTTAGGAGCATAGAATTTGGTATTTGGACTTTACATTTGAAATAATTAGGTATGTACTTAAGCGTTTTTTTATGTATGTCTTAGAGGGGAAGTAAAGGGGCGGGGAGAAAAGACTTTTATATCTCGGAATCCTGGAATGTTAGAGAAATGAAACTTGTTATTTGAACAAAAATTCGTTATGAAATGAAATCCTTGAGTTTTACGTCCCACGCTTATCCCGGTTAGGCTAAAGGAGACGGTGATTATTAGAAATAAATGAAATGGTGGAATGAAGAAAGTGGGAGGAAACGGGAAAACCCCGAGAAAACCCACGAGCACGGTGTTTGTCCACCACAAAGTCCACACGGTGCAAGCTGGGATCGAAACAGGGACCCCAAGCACCGGAGGTGAACGCTCTACCACTGAGCCACCGCGGCCCCTTAAAAATTCGTTATGTTTGCAGGCGTATGATGTGCGAGGCCGTAGACCGAGCAAATGTGTGGGCTGGGGGGGAAAGCCCCCATGAACTCGCACTGAAATTCGGTATGTCTCGGGATACCGGAATGTTATTACATACAATTTGATATTTGAACTGAGATTCGGTATGGTTGTAGGTTTACGAGGTACGAGGTCATAGGCCGATCAAATGAGATATCAGAGGGTCTAAGGGCAAATCCCCAGACATTTCTTTTTAAATTGATTATGATTAGAGGCTTTTGTTGTGCGAGGCCCTAGTAACGGGGGTCTAGTGGCGAAGCCCCTAACTAGCCGAGGTCTATTAAGTATATAAATGTATTTGCGTAATGACTGGAAATTGCATGTATGCCTGTGGACAAAATTGCATAAGTAGCCACGAGAAATGACAATCCTTTAAGATAAAAATTTTAAAAAGCTACCAAAATGTACTCTTGAATGAGTTGTATAAAATTATGTTTGCGCAGGGGCGAATCCAGAACGGACTCTTGGAGGGGGCGGATGGATTCTTAGGGGGCGGTTGGGGATGCTAGCAGTGAAAAATTACTTAGATGATCTGAAATTGCCACAAATTACTACTAAAGTACACTGTTAATGGTGGCGCTGGGTAGGGGCAAACGACTTTTCGCCCTCCCCCTGCATCCGCCTATGTGTTTACATGAATGATATAGCTCCTTATACAACCTATGCAGAGTTAATAGTAGTGGATTACTAATTACAAAGATACGTGTTACTGCTCGAGACTCCATATGGTATTTTGTATACACATACAGTACATTAATACATTGATTTTGATGCATTAATTGCCATTTAGAACTTCATCTCTACTACAATTCTTAATTCTAACTGGAGTGGTACGGTCACAGAGAAACATATTTTTAAAGAAAGAAAAAAAAATGCTCATCAAGAGCAAGAAAAGGAAGTTGCTCCTTAATTTGATTTGATCTATATTTTATGGGCTGTTCTATTAGCAATGGCCTAGCCCATCACGACTAGGAAATGGCCTCATTCAGTGACCACAATAACTCAGAAAGAATTAGAAAAGTAAGCAGCCAGAGTCTAATGAAGAAGCTTGGGCTTGAGACTAAGGTTTCATCCCAGCATTTGACTAGTGTTACAGAATACAAAGGACAAATTTCCACCAGGACGACATCTTTAAAAAAGATTTACTACCTTTTCGGTCAAGTATTTCCACTAGAATCTAATCTGACAATGAGATTCCTCTCACCTAACTCGACAGTTTTACTCAATCAAATTTGGAGTAATTGTGACATATTAAGGCACGAAAACCAAATATCAACAGAATGAAGGGAACGCAAGGCTGTCACACGATCAGATACCAAAAGTGTCTTAAAATCTTATTTTAAGCATAGGAATGAAAATCACTTTGTCAATAATTTCGAAAATTTTGCTGATTCGGAACACCCGAATTTTCTGACACGGACTTTCGAATCCGGATCCAAGATCCGAAATTTCGGATCCGGATCCAAGATCCGGTTTTTCGGATCCGGATCCAAGATCCGAAATTTCGGATCCGGATCCAAGATCCGGTTTTTCGGATCCGGATCCAAGATCCGTTTTTTCGGATCCGGATCCAAGATCCGGATTTTCGGATCCGGATCCAGTGTCCGGATATCCGGATACCGGATATCCGGACCCAAGTGGATCCGGATATCCGGATCCAAAAATATCCGAATCTGGCCATCCCTAGTAGAGGCGAAAGACAAAAATGTGATGTTTTCATGCTTGACGTGCCAACCAAACGGCATGCTAGTTGAGCCAGTTTCATTGAAGCAGCTCCCGATTTGTTTGACGATATTTGCTCAATACCGAATATTTTGTATATCCTTATTGATAAATTGAATCGAAATCACGTATACCAAAGCCATACGTGGGAATCATTCAGCCACACAGAGAATGCCTAATTTCTAGAAGACACTGTCAATTATTACGAAAGATAAGATATATCTTGAAGTGCGGTGTTGCCCTCAACTAATATCAAGATATACACTGTTAAAATTATGGCGAAAACTCTATGTGCATACTACAACTGTATGTTTTATTATTGTATTTAAGAAGATTTTATTGTGTTTGATGCTATGTGATATGTGTTTGATTTTGTTGTTTGTAGGGGGACCCTGGTCACCGTTTGAAAATAATTGGCATCTTAAAGCGGATTTTAAAAAAGTAGGGAAGCGGAAAGAGCTGGCTGACCATTTGGCGAAGTACATTTTTTGGGTAGGGATTGCCAATTTTGTTCTGTGCCCGCTTATATTGCTTTGGCAGATATTGTATTCTTTCTTCAACTATGCCGAAGTAAGTATTATACTTAAAATTTTTATGTATTATTTTAAATCTCAATATGATTACATGAAAGATTGAGTTTCATGTTTTACATGTAATTTATGTTACATATGTGATACAAATAATAGCATTTTATAAAAGCTTTAGGGATAGTTCGGATTGAAGAAGTGTGTATATGGGGACGTAGCAGTCCTAATAATCAATTTTAAATCCTAAAGAACAGTGTTGCTTGGCATATGTGCTACAAAACTGCAACACTCTTTATTTTTATATATATATATATATATATAGCAAAGGAAGATAGAACGAAAGAAATGAAAGAAGCGAAGAAATAAAAGATAAAATAGGTTATTGATTTTAAAATTATATTGGTATCAGAATGCGGGGAGTGTTTCTGCGTGTACGCATCAGCCACACGTACTAAAGAAATATAAGTTATACAATTGCAGGGTTAGCTGGATTTAAAAGAAAAAAAAAAAAGTTTAAACCTAAAAAAAAAAAAAAAAAAAAAAAATATTAAATCGTATGAACTTCATGGTGACGTTTCCACATATCAAACTATCTGCATTAGTTTTATCTTCTTTTCACCTTTTAATCAAGGCATCCCATGTTCAATTCTCGGTCGAACCAGAACCCTTCTTTCAAGTGTAAACCAAGTAGCGGTTCGAAATTTTTTTTTTTATTTTTTTTTATTTATTTATTTTTTTTTTTTACCTCGGTATTACACAAGGACGTTAAGCCTAAATACACAAAACGAAACCAAATTATATGGCTGAACGTCTGTTGTTTTATAAAGCAATCAAGGTTGCTAAATTATATTGATAGAAATTAGCAAAATTTATCGACTGCCTATGTAGCTTGCAACATTAGCTTGGATTGGTCTTTGTTTTAATTTAATTTAATATCAACGTATTAAATTTGTAATTTAATACCTCAATTTTAGCGTACTGATTATGATATGTTGATCACAAAATTTTACATGCCGAGCAATAACGGGATTTTTCCGTTATTGGTTTGCATTTAAAGTAATAACAGGATTTTCCCAATGGCTAAGGCGGGAGTTTCTCAATTTATATATAATTCTGTATATATCATTCTGGTTTCATTTGTGGAACTGTTTATCTTTTTGTCCTTCTGAAATGACTCTTGACAATTATATTAACAAGTATGTAAAGATCAGTACAACGTATTTTTATCAGGAGTCCTTCGTGAGTGAGTCGGCAGACTCATGGCATTTGTAGCCAATGAGTTCCGGTTTCGCGTCCAAATGGAGAACAATTCCTGTCGGATGTAAGCCAGGAAGCGGTTTGGATTCCACTTTAAGCTTATGTGACCCCTTCCAGCATAACCCCGTTGTTGCATAATAACACCAAGGCGAAACATACTTATTTCTGTCCATATGTAATATAAATCATAGACCAAATTATTTAAACAAACAAAAAAATAAAATAAAATAAATAAATAAAATAAATAAATAAAAAAAGGCTTTAAACAAGAAAAACTAGTTTTTTTGTTTTTTCAATAAAAACAATGGTTTTTGCCAACCCTGTACAATTGCCAACAAAAGATATATTCCATGATCATACATTTTGCGAACAATATACATGTATAGTCTAACGAATTCAGTGTGGTCTTTCAATAATATCTTGTAACATTGACTAATACTGTAACATTGAATAAAATTAGTCAGCTTATTGTACAAATAAGCAAAATCGGACATTGGAGCGTGACCAATTTTATGCTTATAGTAGTTTGGTTTGTTTTGCTGGGGTAGAGCGTAACGTTCTTTTCAACAGCGACCTACATGATAGTCGACACAAAGTTTATTGTAGGATCCTTGCAGCCCTCCTTCTCGTCTAGCGACTAGCACGCGCATCTTTTGTGCATATGATCCCAGGTTCGATTCCTGGTGAGAGAACTTTGAACGCACTACGGTAGTTCGGATTCTATCTTAAATTTTAGGCCCATGTCTCATATATACTCTATGCTGAAAAGGGATGCTAAACTTCTACAAACAAGCAAACAGACATAAAGTCCTTACCACATGAACTCCCACCGGGAGTGAAATCTGATTTCTCGTACTTACGGCAAGAACACTAATCCTTAGCTATGGCACAGAAGCATATAATTATGTCCGTATAAACAGTACTACGAGCAAAATATTAAGTGTTTTGGTAGACGGAGTATTTAGTATTCTTTCTAAAGAATATTCATAAAAGTTTGTATCCAATCGGAAGGACGTCTTGTAAATGCCCCTTAAAAACTACTATAGTGTATATTAAATATACCGAATGGCTGAGTACGGCCCCAGGACGGAAGGATGTGGGTAATGAAGAAAAGGACTGGACGATGTAGTGGCTAGCGCAACGAAACGGTAAGCTAGAAACTCGGTTTCGCTTCGTGGTCCAGTTACACATTTTTAATCAGCTCTTGAACTTCAATGAATTCTCACTCACAGAGGATATGCTATTAGAAAAGTCTGTTGTTTTATTTTATTCTGTATTAAATTAATTTTCTGTGTATATTATTGCTGTAAATAATACTAAACAATTGAATTGATAATCTATCCGAAACTCGCATGCTTCATAAACTTCTAATATTTCTTCTTTGTCCGTTGATTGTACATTGCATTACTAACAAGTAAGTAGCCATTCAGAACCCATTTATCTAATAACAGTTCTTTTACTTTCAATGATTGGTTTATTATTTCATCTAGACAGGATTTCCTACACATTACGTTATCCACCAGGAGAATAAAATATCTGAATTCATTCTTGGCGCCGTGGTGGCTCAGTGGTAGAGCGCTAACCTCTGGTGCGTGGGGCCTCTGGTTCGTATGTGTAAATTTTCTCGGAGTTCTCCCGTTTTTTTCCCACTTCTGTCATTATACCATAATCATTCAACTCATCGTCACCCTTAGCCTCGATGCATAATCCTGAATGTTAAGTGAGTCTTCTTTCCATTTATTGACAAAACTGTATACATTCTCTAAGTAGACTTGATATTTGGTCTCGCCTGACTCATTGGTATCCATTTTGGCGATGGAATCGTACTGCATTTTAGACGTATCTCTTGTGAAAGGAGAGAGAAGATTAACATGATTAAGGTTGATCGTTTGATTTCTCAGCGTAAGTGAGGTACATAAAGAGAAAAAAAGGATCAAAGCATGATCCTAGTTTCCCTCCGATAATACATTAAAATTACCAAGCTTTACTTAGAATAATCAAGATTGCTACCTACATTAATGTTTATTTATCGTCTTGAAATCACATATTTATACAATAAAATCATTTCGAAAGACAAAAGGTATCAAGCACACGTATTAATAAAGCTACCTGATGTTCATATTGCAGGTCATTAAGAGAGAGCCAGGGAGTTTGGGTTCCAGGTGTTGGTCATTGTATGGTCGCTTGTATCTTCGTCATTTTAATGAGTTAGATCATGAACTAAATGCAAGACTTAACAGAGCCTATCGCCCTGCGTCCAAGTACATGAACATTTTCACTTCTCCTCTCATGACTGTTATAGCCAAGTAAGTACTCTTTTTGTGTGTTATTGATTCTGTTTAGAATTTTTTTATAAATGTTTTGATTTCGGAATTTCTTGATGTTCTGGTTCTGTCTGGTGCCTAAAGCATTACAACTCTAGTTGTCTACATTTAACTTTCAGTAGTTACAATATTTATGTCTTTGCAATAAATATCAGTGACAGTATCTTAAAAGTATAAATAACTTATCCTGTAAGCAGGATATTATTCTCATTAATTTGTATTTTTTCTTTCTTTTTTTTTTTTTTTTTTCAGAAATATTGCTTTTATTGCTGGCGCACAATTAGCTGTACTACTAATTCTGACGATTTATGACGAAGATGTATTAACAGCGGAACATGTTTTAACAGCTATCACTGTCCTAGGCGCAGTAGTAGCAGCTTGCAGGTAAATGACATCGTGTAAATGTAGGAGTACTGCATATGGACGATTTATAAGTATGATTAGAGTCAGTAATGCCGCATCATGATATTTATCCTTATTAAATATAGAAGAACCCTTACATGTAATTTTGCAAATATTGTTTGTGTTTGCTTTAACAATATAGGGGAGTCAGTTGCAGAGAATAATCTCGTATTGAAGAAGAGAAAAGTTTATTGACTGTATTATCATAGACTTGCTTCCTAGAAAACTCTGTTTGTGTAGTTCGTGAAGTAATTGCGTATAAGTTACTGTAAAGGTGAATAAGATTGTCGGGTGGACGGATTATAATTAATTGCAATAATGAGAAATAATTTTAATTTGTGTAATGAAGAATAAATATGCATAGTGAAATGGATAAAAACTTAATGAAGTTAATGTATAAAAACGAGATGTACAGAAGGCGTAACCAAATTGTAGCATCGCAATAATAATACTTTGTACGTTGTCATTTTCATCACTAGCATTTTCGAATCTACATTGAGTTTCGGGTTTTTGAAGTAAAAAGGAAGAAAAATAACTAATTTAACATTGAAAACTTGCATGGATCCTCCCATGTGTAGGTAATTCCACAAAAAATAAATTCCTATGGAAAAAACGTCATTGTTATTTATAGAAATATACAAGTGGTAAATTCAAGAACAATTCTGTATTTGTTTATGAGGCAGTGTTAATCCATTCTGTGGCAACCATTTAACTCACGTCTGTTGAGTTCAAAGTGTGGGTTATGTTTTAGAAGTGTATACTATGTGGAGACACAATAAGAGCCATTCAAATCATTGTTTGCCATCTAAGGTATACCCATTGTAGATTTGAAACACGCACTTTGTTGGGAATCACGAATATCTTAAAGTGGATTAATGGTAGGAAACGACAGTTTAAAAGTGCAGTAGAAGCAAGAACAGAGTTTCCTGGCTAACTTAAATCCAGCTAGATCTTTCGTATAGGCCGAAGGGGAGACTTTTTTTGCCTGTCTGAAAGTAGCTATTAAGATAAATTTTGTTACTATTTAGATTTATTTATAACTAATGGTACTACATGCATCGCATCAAATTCAGGCGTTTTCAAAATTTAAATTAATGTGATAACAGATTAAAAATGAGAAATAAAAAATTAGACAGATGAAGCACGAAAATATAAATTATAAATAATTTAAAAGGAAAACAAATTACAATATGGTTGAAACAAATTAACAAGTACACCTAACCAAAATAAAAGTTACAATAAAATAAGTTATAAGTATATAAGAAATGAAAATATACTAAAAACTACATTGGTTGGTTTGAGTTTATCGTCGTTTTCCTCATCACAGAGGATATATGAGACGTGGATCTACAGTTTCAGATGGAATCCGATCCATCACAATGCGTTAGAATCTCGTGGCTGTCCCACTGGGAATCGAACACGGATCCCGTGCACCAAAGACACGCACGTAAAAACGTGTATAATAACGAAACAGTGCATGAGATTACAGAAGATAGTCGCAACAATGGGATTATAAAAATATTAAAAATCGGGCGGAGTGGCTGGCCTAGAGCTTGTGTGTGCAAGGAACTCGCTGCAAGTTCAACGGTATCTTGTCGAATGGTGACAATATTTTATGCAACCAACATTTCAGTTTCATATCATGGTATGCCTACTTCTCAGTTATTAAACGCACACATCAACGAGTATTAAAGATAGGAACTTGATGGATACTTCGGTGATTAGTGACATCAAATCTTTATAATTGTTTCATCAAAGTGAGATGATACAAAACTACCCCGCGCTGATAACATTTCGTAAAAAATTGATCGACTATTTTCTCTGATGATCCAACACAAAAAATTAAATTTTATGTTATTTTATGTGCTTTGTGGAATTTTTCAGCTTATTTTATCTTCGTCGAAAATTAAACAGCTCTTATACTTAAATGTGTTGGAGAATTATTTCATATGCTATAGTTACCTTAATATAATTGCTTTTTCAGAGTGTTCATTCCAGATGAGAATTTAGTGTGGTGTCCAGAAAAGCTCATGACTGCAGTTCTCGCTCACGTTCATTATTTGCCTGACAGCTGGAGAGGCCAAGCACACACACACAGAGTTCGAGATGAATTTTCTCAGCTCTTCCAGTACAAAGCTGTAAGTTATATGTCATAATTATTTTTATACATCACGACTTTAAATCTTGTTTTATTACCTAACATGGGATAAGCCTGTTCTTATATATGAGTGCATTTCATTAACAAGCTTCGATTAGTTAATGTAGTATTAAGTTTGTTGGTCTTTAATTTCAACAGCTGTTTTTACTTTCTTGTAACTTTGCGCAATCTTTTCTGAAATAAACAGAACCAGTATTAACATACAATACAAAGAAAAGAAATTTTTTACAAAAACCTTCATATGTAAAAATCTTTCCTATACTGTATATACAGATTGTCCCATAATTTGTGTGTAAATTTTAGTTTCGTAGCACTCAAAACTCGTAAAGGCTAGAATTGTGAAATTTAAAGGCAATTTAGAGGAAGGTCAGAAGATTTATTTGATAGCAAAATGAGGCCATGGGTATAACAGTCGCGGACTTATAGGGTCAAAAGTCAAAATGTAATTTTTCCTTATGGGATTTCAATGTTAAATAGTAGTCTCACATAACATTTATTGAATATCCATCTCCGGTAGCAAAAATTGGTATGTCGGCATAAATTCTGATCCGAAATAATGTGATAACGAGAAATGTGGGCAATCATGACCCACTGATCTCTAGCAGGTCACCAGTGACCTTTGCGAAAAAAGCTCCCTTGTCAACAGCTTATTATACACAGTTAAATCAGTTGAAGATGATGTTAAATAGCATACCGGTATGCATAAAGGATCCACAGAACGCCCTTTTTACCAAAGCGAAGAGGTCAGCAATATTATCAGAGGTCAAAGGTCACGCAGTTAAAATGTTATGATATGAGATAGATAGATAGATAGATAGATAGATAGATAGATAGATAGATATATCAAAGGTTTTCAATAAAAGGAAATTAAATTTTAAAAAAATGTTCGTTGTGAAAACTCAGTTTACCTGCCGGAAAAAAAAAAATGATAAAACTGATACGTTCGACGAATTTCGTGCTTATTGGAAAGGTAATTTATCGAATTTTCTTAACAGAAAAGTATAACCACGAACATTTTTATTAACCCTAGGAATCCTAATGGGATAAAGATTTCCATAGCACATAAAATAGTGATTGCTAATCTTAGCAAAAAATATCTCGGATTTTAACTGTGTTGGAGTATTTTGATTGGATAAACTTTGAATTTTAACAATTTAAGCACTTTGTAGTTTGTATATATATTTTATGCACGCTTGGTTCATTTATTGGAAGTCATTTGCTTATGTTAGGTAGTCTAAAAGATATCGAGCCCTTTGCACATGAGATTACGTTAGTGTCGCAAATCTCACGATATATGAGTCGCAGCGGGTGAGGTCTAAAGGTCATTTTCCAGCTCATAGTTGAAGCTATTAGATGTTCGAAAAGTGTTAGAATTTCTATAATCAGACGTAAAGTATTTGCACCGTGAAAATCGGCGACCTTTCCAAAAACTACGCTACAATTTTCAATTTTATTTTCATAAAGGTGCAGTTGCTGCGCAGGCTTGTAAAGTAATTTGTGCTGTTTACTGACAAAATATGTTATCAAAAGCGACAGCCAAAAAAGGCTCAGTTGCTTTCATACTGGAAGTTTCGATATCCAAAATGCTTTCTCGCAGTGGACAACCAGTCACAAGAAAAATGAGTAATATTTTGACAAAAGTCGAATAAGACCAACATGTGAGCAGTCATGACTTTGCCAATGACATAAACCATCCATCACCAAACAATGTTAAACTATTTGGAGGAAGCTGGTTACAAAAAGAAACTCGACGTTTGGATTCCACATGATCTAACTTAAAAACATTTACTCGATCCAGTTTCTCTTTGTGAATCTCTTTAACGAACTCAAGCCATTTCTGAAGCAGTTGATCACGAGTGATGAAAAGGGGATAATCTACGGCAACAATGTGCGAAAAAGATCCTGGTCGAAGCAAGGAAAAGCTTCACAGTGTGGCAAAGCCCACACTGACGCCAGGAAGGTTATGCTGTGTGTTTGGTTGAAGTTAAAGGGTATCGTGCATCACGAGCCCCTGCAGCCGGATAGAACGACGCACTCGGACCTCTACTGTTGACGATTAGCGTAAGTACCCCAAGAAATTCAAAAGAAACGACCGGAACTGGTCAACGGGTCAACAGAAAGGATATAGTATACCACACTGATAACAGCAGACCGCATACACCTTTAACAAGCCGTCGAAAATTGATAGAACTTGGCTGGGAAGTTTTAATCCAGCCATTGTACGTCCCAAACCTGGTATCACCAAGACTAAAATTTGTTTTGGTCTGGGCAAAATTCCTTGAATGGTGTTATGCTAGTTTCAAAAAAGGCTGTGAAAACCACGTCTGACAATTTTTTTTTGACTAGAAACCATAAAAAGTTGCATAATGCAAAGTTGTACACCATAATCCATGAATGATGTATGAATGTGTTCGAATATTTTATTTCTTGTGTCATCTTATATGAATATTGAGTGTATAACGATCTAGTTTGAAAGTTTTCTACCTACACTGATGAAGATATTCAATGCTTAAGCTTATAATAAAAATGTGAAACAGGCAAAGCAGCAGCTTCTTTTTGTTATTTGATATAATTTTCCAACTATGGTTATCTAGATAGCTGCCATACTCAATGTTGATAATGGTGATAAATATTTGTTTTAATATGGCGTTAAAATTTTTACGTTCGACTGTTGTTGCATAGTGTAGCAATAAATATGTAATCAGTAGTTTCAAATTCAATTGTAACATCCTATTTTATAAAACAAAAATCTCAGTCTGTGAGTAACACAAACATGCAAACTTCATAATATTTAAGAGTGTGGTTTTGCATATATATATCTAGGCGAAAACATTTAGGTATTTTAATTCTTATTATAAACGCAAGACTCCTTTCTGTCATTCACGCTAGTTCGTAATAATTCACAGTCAGGCTAATACTTGTCCTAACTGCGCTGACTCCTATCTGACGCCAAGAGATGCCGGTAGAGTGCACATAATTCGCAGATGAGCCGAAGACATGGGGGAACAATTAGTATTAGTAAATTTTTTATTTTACTTTCAGGTATACCTCATCGAAGAATTGTTGTCGCCCGTGATCACACCGTTTATTTTGTGCTTTCATATACGCTATAAAGCTTTAGATATTGTAGACTTTTACCGTAACTTCACAGTCGAAGTAGTAGGAGTGGGTGATGTATGTTCCTTCGCACAAATGGATGTTCGGCGCCATGGTAATCCAGCATGGCAAACTTCCCTTCATCCAGATGGGCCACCTCCTTCACTAGCTAATCAGTATACACAGGTAGGTAATTTCTAACATTGTCTACAGTACTTATATACAAGTTAATATTTGTCGTCATATATTGAATTCAATGAAACTAAAGTTGGATCACAACCGAGCTGTACGCAGTCTTTGGATTGTATATAATACAGTTGTTCTGTAATAGGAAAATGGCGTACATTTACAAAACAAACCTTTTAAGTAAGTGCCTAAGTTTTACTTCCTGTAATTATAAATTCTCTCTGTCCTATACCTGCTGCATGGACAGCATAAGGGCAATATCTGGATTCGTCCGAAACGTCAAACATTCTTTAATGCTTTCTTCCACAGAATTTGCTACAATCATGATTCTGTTTTCCAAGCTCGTCCAAGTCATCAGGTAATGATTAAACAAAAATATATTGTTGACATATCCTACAAGACAAAGTCACACAGTGTAACGTTTGGAAAACTTCGGGGATCAAGCGTATAGTACAATTTTTTTGGGTCCCATCCGTCCTATTGAACGTTAGGGCAATGAAATCCGTTTCGAAATCATCGAACTTGATTGTACTAATGTGATGAAGCTCCGTCTTGCTGGAAAATTACATTTTTCGTTCAGTTGTGGGAGAAAACAATCCTGTAGCACTTCGTGGGAGGGATTTGCCGTTACAGTGTGTTTCCTAAATAAAAATAAATAAATAAATAATAAAAAAGGGAATGTAACTGTGTAACTCTTTCTACTTGAAACTCGAAGGTTTCAACTCCCCCCTTCCCCCTCCTTTTTCTCCTTTCTTAACACTGTGTCCATCCAACTTCACAGCAGAGGAAACAATTTTTTCCCTTGGAGTCTCTGGAATCGAGACTTACAGCTAAAGATTGACTATTTATTAAAGATTGGCAGTATGAACGATTATTCAGTTCCATTATTAATTAATTGTATATCCAGGTTAGAAGGAATTTGTTTCGATAGACCTCAAACCGACATGAATGACAAAATGGGTGGGATTGACTATTTTTCCCAGATTGACAACTGCATTGAATAAGATTCATACACAATACGGTTTTCGTACAACCTTGAAAGTCTCTAAAATCTAAAACATCACCCAATTTAAAAGTTATTACACGGATCCCAATAAGAAATCAAGTATCTGTGAAATGAAATGTAGGTGCCATGAGAGTAATATAGAAGGAACATAATCATGATTGAAAATCAGAAAGCTCAATCTCAGGTCTATTGAAACATTAAAAAGAAACTTAGATAGGAGATTCAGAAATATTGTTGGAAGTCAAAAATGAAGTAGACTCATATTTGAATTTTATTCATTTAAAGAAACCAAAATTAAATTTAGACAGTTATGGTTAAGTGATAAATGGGAAGCAGAATTTACAAAATATATCATCATCATTTAGCATAACATTAAAAATACCAACATGAGTTGACAGATCGTTGTTTTTGAGAAAGTTTGTTCCAGCACTCTTTCTTTGGTAAATTCATTCGTTATTTTTTTCTCTTATGCTTTATTTTCTTTTTTTCTGTTCTTATCCTTCGTAACCAAGATTCCATGGGAGAGTCAAAAGCTCAGAAGTGCAAGTAGTATTCAAGAATTGCAAAACTCCGTAAGCAGAATGATAGAATTCCTGAACGTGTCTTTAAATTCTCCAAAATATCCCAGATAAATCCGTTATGCTGATAACATGATCCTGTTGTATAAGATTTATGTCCAATTACGGTTTCATTTAGGAGAATTATAGGAGAGGACGACATCGATCCGAAGATACACTTCACAGAAGAACCATTCCTTTAAATAAAATAAAAATAAATATTCCTTTAATTACTTATTCTTTCATAAAAGAGGAAATAAGTTGGTCACTACGATCTATTGGAAATGAGTATTCAATTGATCGTACTTCACAGAAATCAACATATTTCTTAGCATGAGAACGATTTAAAAAGTGGGAACGATTTCTTCACTAACACGTGAAAGAAATGGTACGCTATAGGTCAAATATTTTTAAAACAATAAAAGTGAATTGCTGTTCTGTTTCAGGTTTCTTATGCATATTAAATAAAATTGTTTAAATATATAACTGCAAATCGTGTTGAAGACATCAAAAATGTATTCTGATATTTGTGAAGCTAGATGCGAGTCTAGTAAATAATACCTCGAACATTCCTCGAATAAGAACCCTAGAGTGGTTTGGATCCCACTTTTAAATAGTAGATCTTATTTTATATAATTTCATTTACTTTTTCATTTTTATGGTCTGATTTTTCCACTAGATTTAATTTTCGATGCCTTTCGGTGGTACCATCTTCTGTAGCTTCCGTGTGTTTTATATAGAGAAATATTAAATTCCGCTCAGATTAAAATAAATAAAAAAAATAATTATTTGTTATACTCAAAAGATTCCAAAACGTTCTGATCTACTACTAAACTTCAGTGTACACTAGGATCCCTGGTGGCTTAGTGATTTAATTTTTATTTCTGTTGTAAATAGTTCTTAGTTTGATTCTATGTCATGTAGGATTTGTAGTGGTCATTCTGATAATTAGTTTCCTTCTCCACTTTATTATCCTGGTAATCGTTTCATTAGCTCATTCGTATTAACATGTTCTTCCATTAAATTATCTACTTAACGTATGTTCAAATTCGAATAATCTTAGGGAACTGAAATTGTCATAATATATTTGTATTCTTTTTTAGTTGATTAACTCAGTTCGAGATTCTAGATATGACTCTTACGTTGGAAACAACAATGAAAAGAGAAGGACTTTTAAATGGAAGTGTGCCAGGGTTTATATTTAAAATGTAGCATATCATCCTCCACTTAGTGCGACAGAGGGAGAAACGTCAATCAAAATATTCGAAACCGATTTTGAATTTAGATTGACGATCCTTCATCTGTGTTTTTGAACAATTTATGAATTTTAAATTCGATATACTGCATGAGTAATGCACTATATAAATTACCTTGTAGAATGTGGCTTTAAGAATTTTTATTTGGAATCGTGCTAATTTTAGAAAGCTAAAATATTAATAATGGCTATTTCTGATTTTTTTCTTTCTTGCTTATATGGAAATATATCAATTTACGTGATACTTTGTGACTACCATTGTTCTAGAAATCGTGTTCATTGTTCTTTGTGTAGCATACTGTTTTTCTTCCTTCTTCGATTATTTGATAAATACGATTCTTTTTACAGGCTGAGGATGGAAAGACTGAACTCTCGTTAGTCCATTTCACTCTGACAAACCCAGAGTGGCGACCACCTGTGGAGGCTGAAAACTTCGTCGCTGCGTTGCGTCATCAAGCGAGAAGAGATGCAGGACTTACAGGGGAAATGTTGTCACCAGGTGATAATGCACTGTTCACATCAATTCATTCGGTTTCCTCATTAGGAGCAGGGGTGAGTATATTTCATATTTTGTAAAGTACTTTGCTACAAAGCCCAAGATAAATGTTTATCTTTTTATGTTTTGAAATGTTAAAAATTAGAAGTTTGTGCAATGTTAATACATATGTTAGATACTCGGCCCATATTTGCGTAATACAATGGACGACATGTTAGAGAAACTGTTAATTTAGACACAAGAATGGTCTGAACAAGATAGAAATGATACCTAAGCAATTTAAATTTAGAAAATACTTTAACTTAAAATGCAATAAATAAACCAGTAACAGTGGTCCAAAGCTCAAGATCTAAATTAAGATTTTTTAAAGACAAAATTGAGGATTTTCGTTTCTTCCTTTTCAAACGTTTAAAAGAAATTGGCTGTCCTGATATTTTCATTATACATTTAAAGCATAAGTTTTCTTATTCATAAGACATTGATGTTTACTGGTTTCGGCACTGCCTGTGATTTTGTCACCATTTTAGAGATTCACGTTTATCTTCTGGTTCAGGTGTGGTTTCCGGGCAATGATGCCATACTTCAGCATTATAACTCGTCCATTCTCGCAGTTGGAATTGCTGCAGCACAGTTTGAGAGAAACATTGGTATGAAGCTGAATGCCTCTCCTGGCTCGCCCAGTCACCCTACCAGACCATCTGTGGTCCGTTTTGGAGACAAGAATCCGCCAGATATTTCCACCTCCATCTTGTCACACGACACTGATTGATGCACTGCTCGTTGAATGGTATAATTTTCCACTTGTTACCATTCACGACCTCTGTGACTTTATTTTACGTTCCATCAGAGCTCTTCTGAGGGGGAAAGGTGGTCCTACGCTTTATTGATCTGAGCAGGTGCACTTTCCTCAGATATTTTCATTAAATTGATAAGTTTGTGTGAATGTGAATAAATAATTGGCACCCACTGCTTTCATTTTGATCCGCGATCTGAGCCTTCGTGGCCCTGCCTTAATTAGCCAGCTCTTAATTTGCCTTACGATACTGGATCAGTAAATAAGTAACCCCGATCGGGGCGTTTGTCTACATGGTCTGCTTAATCCAGTACTACAGGAACACGAACACGGAAGCTTCGAAGACGTTAAAAATTCTCCAGTGCTCTACAGGACTCGAACTCAGCTAGCTAGTAGTATTTGCTTAAATCAAATATAACGATACGAACTTTAGAAGATTTCCAGAAAGACATCGCCGTAATTAACATTTTTTTAAAAATAAATACTAGTTGTGACATTATTTGAGGTATAGTCAATTAAGCCTAATATTCAGTGTGTTGCTCCTCCCATTGTATGTGTACACTGTTTATACTTATTTCACGGTTATACTGAATTCAGGCCTTTATTGTGTCAAGATGTATGAACTTCGGGGGCCATTAACCCCATATGCCCATCGCATATTCTCCTTTTAATAAAAAGCTCTCACTGGTTAAAAGCATGACCCCTTAAATTCAGTCAGATTCCTTAACGTAATTCAATACCAGACACAAATTTTCCAAGTAGTAGAATTTCTTAGTACAATTCTTGTTTCCTCTTTTATTTGTCTCACTAATTGCTGTTTATTAATTTTGATCTCTCTTTCAAACTTTATTTTGACATTAGAGTTCATCTCTGTCTTTATTTTATTTCTGTTTGATAACAAAATGGAAGAAAGCTTTCATGTAGTTTATACGTGTCTTTGTAAGGGTTTTATGTGGCTTCAGAGCTACAAAATAAATTACTTTAGATACAGTATCATTGTCATTTTTTGTGTAATAACAATAAAATATTATTATATGATGTAGCACTGTTGTGAAGTTCAATTCTGCTTTTTTCGTTTGCAGTTCAGTGGTCTAGTAGCGAGTTTGTTGCGCACACCGTTCATGGCTAGATCTCAATATAGTCCTCAGGAATATCAACAGTATCAAGGAGAGCCACAGCGTGCTCAGGAGTCTCCCATGGCAGCATCGTCCATTGCGGGTGGTACTCCGTATGTAAGAGGTGGTCTTAGTAGAGCAGAAGGACCTTTACAAGGATCAGAAAGGGGGTTATTGTATAGGTAGGTACACGGAAATTTTTATGATTATGTGCTTTAGGTTAAAAGGAGACGGATGATATTTACGAGTAAATGATTCGAAGATTTGATGGATACTACCACTTAGAAGTTTTAGAACGTCCCGGATTTTTGGGAACATGTACCGTGAACCTATTACTTTGGCACGAGAACTTTGCTACCGTGTGCCAGAAGTACTCCTGCCGAAAGCATAAAATTTGATAACAGTTGAATTAAGATCTGGGAGGTACTACAGATATATCTAATTATATTTCCTAAAATTGAAAAAATAAATAAATACAATTGTAAATTAAAAGATAACAATATAAGTATTTTGTAGTGTAAACAAAAGTATGAAAGGTCAGGCAACAATAATTTTGTTTGAAAGGTGTAGACATAGGGGCCAATGCAGTGACAGAAATTTAAAAGAAATAACAATTTTCCAAATTTTGCTGTTCTTTATGTCTTGTTGATATGCTAATGTTTAAAAATAAAAACATACCCTAATTTGAAGAGTGTTTATGACGGCCAATATACGGATTCTGTGCTCAATTGTCGCTCAGTGGGAGCGTGTATTTAGTGCTCGTCGTTAGTATTTCAACGAGTAACAATGAAGCATACGAAATCGTCGTAAACACTTGTCAAAGTATTGTACCTTTTGCTTTTTTAATCGTTAGCATATCAGTAATTTATAAAGAATTGCAAAATTTCAAATTTCTGTCACTGCATTGGTCACCTATGTCTACATTTTTCAAACAAAAGTATTGTGTTGTCTCACCTTCTACATTTCTGTTTACACTATGCAATATCAATATCAAATTCTTTATATGTATAATTAGACATCTTGGTTCAACTGTTGTCAAATTTTATACTTTAGGCAGGTGTACCTCTGACACACGGCGGCGAAGTTTTTGTGCCAAAATAATAGGTTCATAGTAGATGCTTACAAAAATCTTTTGTAAGCGTTTGAGCTGTAGTGTAGATAATGGAAAGAAATAGCAACATCTCGAAAAGAAACTCTGACCAATGTTGCTATCATGACCCAAAGTGATTCAGAACCATCGTATCAAAGACGAGCACTTTACCATTGAGTTTTTGTGCACATTGAAAAGCTAATGGGTAAAGTTTCAGGCCAGTGTTCCCCACAAGCGATATGAAGGTGAAATGAAGATCAGGCTCTGCCGCCTTTACTCCCCAAGCTTCCTCAGGTATTAATTTTGCAGAGATTGAATGAATCCGTTAGCCACATTTGGACGAGGATAGAAAAAAAGAAATAACTTCCGTTCCGATCGAGAATCGAATCCGAGTCACCTAATTGGGAGGTGAATGCCTTATCGGCTAGTGTGTGATTAAAGAGCTAAAACATTACTTGAAATATACTTGGTCAGTATTCTTTTTAACCTTCCAGAAACACTGGATGCGTTATCTATAAGCTATTTTAGACACTTATATATACATATTGACGATAACACGTAATGTTTACAAGATAGATCTTGGACAAATAGCAATTTTGAAACTTTTCATCCTAAATCTGAAAACTTAGGACGTTCTAATTTATGGGCTACCTAATACATTCAACAGCAATATCAGTACCATTTATTTAATATAATTTTGCAATAATCAAGTAATCTGTTATTTTAACAGATTGATACATTACATTGTGTTATACAAAAGAATTCAAGAAATAGGTCTAGAATATAGTAATGTAAATAAGAAAGATTTAAAGAAAAGTTTATATGCCATAATAAAGAAGATACAGAAGATAAAAGTTGAATTAAGTTAGAACAATTGGAGACACGATTGTTTGCTTTTATTGACATAGTTAAACAGTTTGTGGAATTAATTTAAGAAAAGAATATAAATAGTTAAGCGAATATTGTCAGAAGAAAGCCCTTGATATGGGGATATTATGTAATAGTAGTTGCAATGAAATGGTAATACGTTAAGATTATATTAAGTTGTAGTGCTTGGTATACTCTAGATATACATATGTATAGTAGTTTGTTACCATATTCACTTGCGTTGCTAGTTGAGTGGTTAGAAGCTAAGCCACATCATAATACATTGGAATTAAACATAGAAATTCTTGGATATATGAATATACAAGAAGAAAAAGATTCCAAAGCGGGAAAAAGAAATGACAGTGGAAAATAATAAAAACATTATCACACAACAATGATAACTTTTTTTTTTTTTTAAATGACTTACTAGAAAATAGTATAATCATAATCACGTAACACTTATTCGATAAGGAGTGGGATAGATTAGGAAGAAAAGAAAAATTAAAGCATAAATAGTTATGGAAATTATAAATTAGTTACCGAACTGCACTTAAATTGATTTTGCAGGCAATATTTCAGCTGCCCTGCTACAGCCTACCGCCGGTCTATGTATGTCTGGTCTAAACACCATACAATTTATTTATAAATCACTGAAAAATGAAATGAATCACTTAAGAACTGTACGAATGTACGAAAATGAAAGATATACCACATAAATAACATAAAGATGGCACCGACATGTTAGTCAAGAAGTTATTTTTTCTGTCTTGCACTTTCGGATGTATGTACAGTTCTTAAGTGATTAGTTTATTATTAATTGATATATAAATAAGTAGCTATCAAGCACGTAGTTGGGGGCCATGTTCAAATGCGTAATATTGCTGAAAGTAGACAGTTTACTCGTATATTCTTATTATTTTCTGGAAAGTCATTTGGTGAGAAAGGTAGAAATTTAAATTTGTTGTTTGTGATTTCATACTTAAAACAAAGTGTTACGCAATTTGTAGGAACACTATGAATAAGATTGACGGAATGTATATATTCGGATCTATATATTTGTGCTGTATTCTCTAGTTTCCATCTTAATTATATTTCTAAAGTAAAAAGAAAACAACTGTGTTTTTTCTTTTTTCTTTTGTGTGTGTAGTTTACATCAAGGTGGTGCATCTTTAGGAGCCTCTGTGTTTGGATCAGGCCCAGAAAGTAATAGGTTAGGATTACCAGAGGAGGAAATCCCACTGGAATTCACAGCCGCTGACATGAGCCTAAGTACACTCTACCTCCACGAACTCCATCATCGACAAGTAAGTTTCTAACTTATTCTCTGTCCAGAAATTTCAATATATATCTTAGTTATAGTGTAGGAAATACGGATAGTATTTCGTTAATTATAGTAGAAAGTGGTAATAATGATTAAAATTTCGCTAGTAATGTCTTAACACCTACTTTAGGATTTATGCTTACTCAACGGAGTAGATTAGCAACATTCTACTGTCTTCTTTTAGAACGATTAAAAATTACATCGCAGCAATTAAAGTCATTTCATATATACGATACATGGAGCCTTATGTATCAATTCAGAAATTTGTGCAGCGGTAAACCTATATAAGGTCAAATTAGCTTCAATTAATATCGAATAGAGATACTTACCAGTAACTGTATATCTTGCAATTGAGTGTACAAGAGCTTGACTTAACATCATAAATCGGATTTCGGAATGGAAGAAACCATTGAACTCCTGGCAGTGTGTCCTAATACTAATGCCTTTCAATTCGAAGACAGGTATTCCCAACATCATGATGATTTGGCGATGAGTAGCTCCCTTTCCCCGCTTTTAACAAGCATAGCACTCAGTCATTTCAAGAGGAAAATTTTATCGTACAACAAACTTCGATAGGCTAAATAGATGACATACTGTTATTGTGCACAGATCAAGAAGAATGAGATTTAACAAATATAATATGGTCGTCTGTAGATTATATTATCATAGAATATAAAAATGATGCTTCTATTACATTTTTTGATTTAACACTCCTGGAGAGCAAGGAAAACATTCGTTACAAAAAGTGATAGGAAAACTACCGCAGGAGAGAATTATATCCATACTGCTTCGCCGTATTCTCCGATAATGAAGACAGATGCGTAGAGAAAAAATCCTTAGAGCTATGAAGGATCCCATTGAAGTTCCCTTTGATCAGAATGATTTGCTGTGAGAAATGGAATAGTTGTATTATTTAGGCCGAAAAGAAAAAAGAAGAAAGAAAAAACTAAAAAAGGCTTACTAGAAATACAGTATTCTGATGAATAACTATTAACGTCAAAGAACAAATAAATACAGTTACTGTCACCAGGAATCGCTAAGAAACTTGAAAAACTGTTGATTGGTGTATCATTATCACTTATCCAAGCCAAGAAAATAAAGTTATTTTTCCAATGCATTCTCTTCAGGGGTGTACAGAACTATGTGCAAATGTAGTAAATCATACATTGGCATGGTGAAATGCAATATTAAAAACCAAGTATCAATGAATATACGAAGGACACACATATAGACATTTTAAAAATATTTGGGAGCAACAAACTTTAACCCTGCACAAATCAGGATTATTTCGTGACAAATTATATAGTGGTGTGGAATTAGCGTTGGGGAGCATGTTAGAGACCTCAGAAATAGTATCCTCACTTCGTGATACTAAAGAACTTACGAGAAACGGTTCACAACAAAAATTAAGTTATAATACTTATATTAAAATAATAAAAGCAAGACTCAGGATTAATCCTTATTAAAATTCCAAAACTGGATTAAATATGGAACAGGAAGTTTCGATAAAAAATGGGAAGTGATGTCTTATGAACTTCTCATTCCCATTTAATATCTTATACTGACTACTGAAGGATCTGACAGCACTTAATCATTCAGTGCATATGACCTTTTTGCCTAAACTCGTAATTATGCGGAGTGAAATTGGTTATTTTAGGTTGACATCTCTTCTTGCGTTTTTAATTCTTGATAATGCCTTTCGTGTTGATTTGTTTCCGATGTTAATTTTAAATTTTGATGAACGTAAGGAGCGAGACATAACAAATAAAACTACTTACTACAAGCCCCTTTCTAATTAATTAAAACTAATTTTTGATCATTTCACCTTCGACCTACTACCTTCAATGAAGTTACAGAAGAAATGGAGAAGGGGAGGGGAGGTAGTCTGTAACCAAGAATTAGGCTATAACTTATTTGGAAAATTATCAGTAAGTACTTTTCATTGTGTGTCAATTTTAATTTTGGAAACTTTCCAGGTTTGTTTCATCTTTGCTCGTTTATGTTTTGATAAACATAAATTGATTCATACTATTCGAAAAAAAGTAGGGAAAAGTAGAAGAGAGCATTAATGATTCAGACATTTACGAAGAGAAGAAGAAACTGGCTAAGCATATAAAAGAACAAGTATTGCCAATTGTGAGGTGCATTCATGGGACATTATTTTTCTACCATATTTTCAAACCTCACTGTTTGCGTATTCATGTATTCCTTGTGTGCTGAGCCGGTATACAAGTGGAAAAACATGAATTAAACCTCTTCAAGAAGTAATCAGAAGAATAGTTGCGGAATATAGTAGAAAAATAATATCCTATGACACACCACACAGGTAAACAATATTTGCTGTTTTAGATAAAGCCGGATAAAGGTAGCCGAGACAATCAGTGGAACTAAAATTGCCGCAAACAATAAAATCTTTTACCTGCTGTTCCACACTGAAATTTCCACACCATTTGAGTCAGTACAATTCACAAAATATTCATCTACTTTAATGTTAATGGATATGGAAACATAGTTGTTTCAAAAAGGGAAGGTGGCAGACACCATTTGATCATCATCAATTGTTTTATGTATATTGAATCAGTTCTCAGCAGAGGAAAAAGGCGTACCAACTACTTAGACCTTAAGTACAGAAGTTATTCTTTTTCCCGAACAAGAGGAAAAACGTGAATTAAACAGCGGGTCAAGAGGTATAGTAGGGAAATAGTACTTCCTGACACATTACGTAGGTATTTGCTCTTGTATATAAATTAGTGCATTAATGCATACACAGGTAGCTAAGATATATAGTTTAAAAAGAAATGTTATTTTTAGGGACGTTGATAAATGTGGTATAAGGAAATGGAAAGGATGGGGTTGGGAGAGAAACAAGATGATGATTTGTGGGCTACACTGAGTGAATAAATTCCTACGTTAAAACAGTGTAAAGCTGCAGTACATATGAGCTTCTCTTTGCGGCATTGATGTGCTAATAATGAAAGAAAAAAAGCCCTACAAGACTGTTTGCACAGTGAATTGAGAATTGATCTGTTTCGAATAACTTGTGAGATTTTTTATTTATGTATTTAGAAAAAAGCAATGAAGAAAGAACACTTTCTTAAATTTCTTTGTACTCTGCTGCACTTGTTTAGATATATATATATATATATATATATATCTTTTCTGGTGGAATTGTTAACAACCGTATTTTGAAAGCATTCCTCTTTTACTTTGCCAACCAAGATGCTGGGCGAGGAAGGGTTCGAATGTAACCCTAAATATGCCAGGACGTTTACAAAATGATTTATGGTGAGTACTGTGTCAGAATGAGGTACAAGGAAGCAAATTTATGAATAAGAAAATGCGATGTCTGCATACCAAATTAACTAATTAATTAATAAAGTTTAACAATCTTGCTGTACATTGCTTTCAAAGTCATCAGTACAGTGGCTGCGTATTATGTAAATATTTTATGTGATAGCTGAAATAAGTATTTGTGTAATAGCTAAAAATTATTGTTTGTTTCCACATTAAAAGTGTATTCAGTTATTTTCATATGATTCAGTGTTAAAATATTTAGCATGTCTTATGATTTGCTTGCAGTCTCACGTAAATCGTGAATTTTATAAATTCTGCTGAGATGTACGTCCACGCTTGGGCTTTTGTTACACTTAAATAAGTAAAACGAAATGACGTAAGAAACGTTAAAGGAATGCTTTTACAAATACACACATATACAAATGACGCGTACACTTTGCTAGAGCTCACCCAAGATAGTAGCTAATGTAAATATTATGTTAAAACAATTGTTAAAATTTCGTGTTCACTTCGCTTTTAGTAAAGTACGATCATTTACTTTATTTATTTCTGTAACAATTAAGACGTTGTGACATCACTTCCAAGATAATCAGAATATTTTAATTCCTCCAGGTGTTAGTGTTGCATATGTTAGACGATGATTGTAATTATTATTATTATTATTATTTATATCAGGAAACTACGTTCAACAGCTTAAATTGTTTGCTTATTTTCATATACAAGTATACTAATTTATTTTGGAGTAGTTGCTTCCATTGTGACTGAAGCTACAGATGTTCCATTTTTTTTTCTTTTTAATGAAAGAAACTGAGGGTTGTATTGAACATGTTAACAATAATTTTCATCATTGTATTTTCCCAGCACTTTCTATTTCTCTTTTTTTAGAGTTGATTATCTGCTTTACCACTGCTAGTCTTATGGAGAATGTTACCGATATTTCGTGAAGTTATGGTATATGGTTTGTTATCACGGTAGCATTTGTTGTTGTACTTCGGTCATATTAAACGTGCTTATGTAAGTTGAACACTCTTGCACTTAAAATGATATCCCGATCTAAGTACTTTATCACTGTTATTCAGTTCTTAGCCAGTTCCTTAGTTTACCAGACATTGTGCATCTAATAAGTTATCCTCTCCGTTGTACTGTGAATGGAACAAACTCAAAACTTACCTCAATCATATAATTTTACTAACTCTATTCATACGTGTAGGAATTTAGAGTTTTACGTTATTCTTTCTAACGAAATTGAACCTTCTGATCTGCTTTTGCAAAACTATCCTCTAAATAATTTCCTTTATATTCATAATCCTTGACATACCTAATAGCGGGCACTTTTTTTTTTTTTTTTTAATACGTAAATTGCGTAGGTAAGCAAGTCATCTGCTATATATCCGTTCTCCTCTTCCAGTAGCTAATGCATCCAATACCATGCAACTGTAGTCCATAATTGTATAATGTATTAATCAGTACTAAATATGGAATTATCTTGGAATAAAATAAGTGAAACTTAAAATGTGTACTTTCTTGGGCAGTAGCAGTTATAGAGTGGACCAGAAGTTCCATACGTATACTACTGTGGATTATGCAAATTCATGGAAAGTAGGAATCCAAGACTAGCACAATAAATAAAGACGCATGTACGAGGGCTACTATAAAAGTTTCTGCAAACTACTACGAGGGATGATCAGGAAATGAAACATGTATATATTATTTCATACAACCAATACAATCAACAGATAGTACATACATTAGGTTAGTTTTCGACATAGTCTCCATTTCGGTTAAGGCACTTATCGCATCGTGGAATGAGATTGAAGATTCCCTCGTGATAGAAGTTCTGTCCTTGCGTGTTCAACCACGTTGTCATGAAGTGTTTCACCTCCTCGTCTGAAGTGAAGCGATGGCCTCCGAGGTGCTCCTTCAAGCGTGGGAACAGGTGAAAGTCGCTTGGAGCAAGGTCTGGGCTGTAGGGAGAAACTCCTTCAACAGGTTTTCTGGGCTGTATTCGGACGCATGTTGCCATGAAGGAAGATGACGCCTTTGCTGAGAAGTCCTGGCCGTTTCCTCCTAATTGGTTCGAGCAATCGTGTCAGGGTCTCACAGTATCGATCAGCAGTTACATGTTTTGCCCACAGAAATCGAATAACTGCGAGGACTTCTTCGCGAGACTACTTTCCCAAACGAGTGTTTACCTACAACTAGCGCCGTAGGTGGCGGATGGCTGAAACTGCACAGTTGCCAACGCTATATATTGAAATTACCGCACACTCCTTATTCCTCTATAATAGACTCCGGAAATATCAGCCTTGTAACCTTAGTTTCTGATCGTTCCTCGTACTTACAGAGCACTAGTGTTCCGATATTATAAAATTCAGAAGTATGGACCTTTCTGTGTCTTTGATTGTTTGTTTATAATTTTGTTTTTCACAGCAGTTTGAAGTAAGAAATCGCTATTCGGATTACTATGGAACAGCTGCTTCGGTATAACACAAATCGCTCACCATGCATCTTATTTTCCATGTGTGAAAACAAAAAGAAGTCAATAGGTGTTAAATCAATTAAGTAGGGACAGTGAGTCATTAATTCAGTATATTTTACTCGAAAAACTCGACAGTTTGGTTGGTGTGTATGGGAACTGGCGTTGTGGTGAGGAACATAATGCAAAGATTTATTTTCTGCAGTTCATTGATCACCTCTGGCAAACAATCTTGTTTGTCTCTCAGTATTGATAATCCCTCGATCTTCTGAAATTATGGTTGTCATATGTTCGATGTAACCTAGGAAACAAGTAATTATTTACTTAGCAGCACTCCTCGAACAACTTCTGTTGGCTTCGGATCATTTTAAAACACCCAAACTGGATTGTTATTTAGTTTCTGGTTCATATGAATATATTCAAGTTTCATCCCCTATAGCGATGCAGTACACCAAATTTGACTTACGTTAGTTGAATTATTTGAGGATTTTCTTTACATCAATTGACATGACAGTATGATTTTCAGCTTCGGTCAAGTTGTGTGGGATCTTTTGGTTTAAAAGTGTCTGTACATTCAGGTGACCATGGAAAATCGTACGTATTGTTTTCATGTCAGTGTTCAAGGATGCTTAAATCTCTCCGTGTGAACATGCTGACCTTTCTCTCATTTCACGTACCGCCTTAACATTACTCTCAACAACAGACGTAAATGGATGACCTTCACGAAATTCTTACTGATTGATTTGCAACCACGCTGGAATTCAGAAAACCAATTATACACAATCCTAGTGGATGGTGCTTCTTCCCCAAAAGCCAAATAAAGTCGCTCGATACATTGTTTCGATGTTAAACTACTTTTGAAAAAAAAAAAAAAAAAAAAAAAAAAAAAATCATTGCCTAGAAGTGTTTTCACGAGATTTTTTTTTTTTATTTTATTTATTTATTTTTTTTTTTTTACATAAAACTATTCCTTCTAACTGCTGTAAAAAATAAACGAACGGGCTTAAATAAACCAGCAAAGGCAATTTAAACATAGAAAGGTTTATTCTTCCGAATTTTATAATAGCGGAATGGAACACTAGCGCCTCTGTAATTAGTAGTAGTTTGCAGAAATTTTTCCAGCAGTTCTCATATAGTCTTGTGCTATGGAAAATTGGCAGTATATATATATATATATATATATATATATATAACAAATAAAACACAGTTCTGACCAGAGCAGAATGAAATATATTAAAAACTATACTTACAATGTGTTACAGTTTCAAGGACCTAACGTCCTCTTCATCAGACACCAACACTCTGATGGTGTCTGATGAAGAGGACGTTAGGTCTTTGAAACTGTAACATATTGTAAGTATAGTTTTTAATATATTTCATTCTGCTCTGGTCAGAACTGTGTTTTATTTGTTAAGCTACTTATCCAGAGCTATGGAGTTTGTTCAATATATATATATAATATACTACCGTCCAAAAGTATTTGTTCACCTGAATATTTCGATATACAGTCTAAATAAAGCAACAAAGACATATTTATTGGTTGTAGTCCGTCGAAACTAACCGCCTCAATGTTATTGACACCAAAATGTTGTCCACATTATTATTGTGACCTCATTGTTAGTCTGGGGAACAACAAATAGAACGTTCTTTGCTTTTACACATTTGTCGCAATTCCGTTTGTTTCGTAGACAGTGTTCCTTGGGCTTTGTTTTTTCGGCTGGGTGTATGAGTTTTATATTTACGTAAGCCCATAAACTACTTTGCTTTATTTATCTCATCGCACATGACTAGAAAACATACATCAATATTATAAAGTTTCATTTCCTCAGGGTGTCTAGCAGTCGGGAAAATCGGGAAAGTCGGGAATTTGTCTTAAATTAAAAAAATGGTCGGGAATTCGGGGATTTGTCTGGAATTTGCGAAAAAAGTCGGGAAAAATGGAATTAAATTCCACATGTTGGAAATGATGCTGACGCTTGTCGGAGCAACTCCGATAAACCTCGCGTTCCTAAATGCATCGCGATGTAATACTTTTACATTTTATTTTTTTTTTAATGTGTTCCTAAATACACCGCGATCCATCTCAACCGTTTTTCTATTTTCTACGTAGAAGCGGTCATGTGGTACGCGTTGCATCTCGTACACCGTGAATTTTCTGCGATTTATGTGAGGCGCGCGGTTTGTCTCCTGCTGTGGTGCTGGGGGAAGAAGAGTGGTGAGTGAGTGGTTGACAACAGTGTTTGCTGACAGCAGAAAGGTTTTTGCACAGACAAAGGATATATCCTTTGTCTGTGGGTTTTTGCGTTTCAAGAGTAAAGGTTTTTGCGTGTTGGATTGTTTTTCACGTATAGGTAAGTTTACCTGGGCAATGATTTTGTAAATAATTCAACACTTTAAAGGCTAGTTGTTTTAATGTCACGGCAAACCACTTGCCATTTCTTTCTTTGCCATGAATTACAGGCATGTCAATTTTGAGTATTCAACATTCCTGCCGTCATAAATAAGTTTATTTTACCAACTATTACAATAACAACAACAACAAAAGACCTAAGCAAAGTTTTACCTAAAGACAGTAATATGTTTGAAATATTCTGCTCAAAATAAATCATTGGTTATAGTATACGACAGTGCCTCATCATTTAGCGAGGACTCACGAAGTGCAGTCTTTTAAGGATTATTCATTGAGGATATAGGAACTTGAAAATGAGGTAACAAGGCGACTTCCATTTAATTACTGAGTAATATAAAATAAAATGTACGTCGGTTTGCGTTGCGTTTCGTTGTGTTTTATGGTATGCGAAGAATAATAATGTGCCCTTGTACGTAGTGTATGAGTATATGTGGGGGATTTGAAACATATATCGCATGTCACGTGCACGTGGATGCTTCTTACTACTTCTAAATGTAATAAAATCATTTTTATACGTAGTGCAACAGTAGGAAGTATCCACGCGCACAGATCATGAGGTACTGTTGTATACTATTACCAATCATTTTTTAAAATTTAAAAACAAGTTATTAGAATGTAGTAACTTGAACTAATACACAAGGTGGGCAAGATTTTACTTTGTGCAGAACAGTAAGTGTAACGTTAAGAATTCTAGTATATTTTAAACCTGACTTAATTAACGTTAACCCTGGAATACACAGGGGGGTGCTGGAGCACCCCAGACGTTATACTCATCGCCATTGTGGCTTTGTTCTCAGGCACATTGGTTGGTGCTTCCGTGTATTCTCATTTTGAAGCATGACATTCACGGTGGTGGGTCTGAAGCAAATTGTCTCGTTTCAGAAGAGAATATATTCAAGAGGTGGGGTTCTCCAGCACCCCACCTATGTATTTACGTATGTGAAATTCAAATTTTGACGAAATTTGTTTCAGATACTTTGCGTGCATATTTGTTTAATTGCATGATGTCGAAAGTGTGTGCAGGTTCAAGCAAGTTTATAGACTTTGTACTCAACACATTAGAAGAAGATTATGATTCTGTAGGTAATTTCAGAGAGTCCGATGACAATATTGAAGTGTAATCGGAAGTCGATGATGAAATTAGTGGAAGTGACGCGAGTGACACTAAGGGTAACATCGAAAATGATCCAGCTATAAGGGGAGCCTCTATATTAGTAAGAACCGGTCATATTTCTAAGCCCTGAACCAAGCACAATTCTGTGCCCGTAATATCTCAAAAATATTATAATTCTTGTTAGGTACTTTATTTAATGTCTGTCTGAAGAAAAAGTCACTCATCTTTCCTGTGCTTGTACATGTAGAAACACTCAAAGCCATCTTACCTTTTTTCTTTTTTTTATGTTGGAGAGTGTAGGCCAACCACGTGGAAATTTGGACAAAAAAAAAAAAAAAAAACTAGCAAGATTTGGTTGAAACGTTTGGTAAACAGTTTGAAGTAAGTTTAATTTACGTTACGTTAGGTTAGGTTAGCATTTATTTACGTAATCGTCAATTAGGCCACGAACTAGCTCAGCACCGAACATACTCGTGTAGTTTTGCCATGATTTATTTTTTGTGTTTTCAGAGTCTGACGCACATCATGCCGTCAACGAATTTTCAAGAAAGGTGGAAATATGAATTTCCCTGGGTAAAAGAAGGGAAGACGAAGTTAACTGCAGAATGTGTGTGGTGTCATACCACATTTTCGTTTGGCACCATGGGACGTACAGCTCTTACCAGTCATTCAAAGAGCAAGAAGCATCAAAACCTTGCAGCGACTCGACAGAAGACTTACGCAATGACATATCATTTCCCAACAAAACCTAAAGAAATTTCAGATGTTCCTGCGTCTTCATTAAATGTAGATCAACCTGGCACCAGCACTGGTCCTGTTCCATGCTCATCCAGCGAAACATGCTCTCCCACTCGTAGGTCTACTTCGACCCTGGACAAATATAAACTAAAAGATAGAGTCACACAGGCGGAGATTTTGTGGTGTATAAACGAGGTGATGAATCACAACTCTTTACGCAGTGCTGAAAGTAGTGTTCTTCTTTTCACTAGGATGTTTCCAGACAGTGCAATTGCTAGCGAGATGAAATTGCACAAGGATAAAGTGTCATATAGCATCGTGTACGGATTGTGTCCATACTTTCAACGTGAACTTAAATCCATATTACAAGAGTGCGAACATTATGTCATTGGATTTGATGAAAGTTTAAATAGTGTTGCGCAAAGAACCCAAATGGATGTAAGTGTACGCTTCTGGGACGATAACACGAACAGAGTCAGAACACGGTATTTGAATTCTGTGTTTATGGATCATAGTACAGCTACAGACCTACTACAAGGTTTGCAGAATGTATTGCAATCGCTTGATCCATTTAAGCTTTTGCAAGTTTCAATGGATGGGCCAAATGTAAATTGGGCGCTTTTACGACTAATGAAAGAGGAACGTTGTGCCTCCCTTGGTACAGACGCTCCACAGCTCCTTGAACTTGGCTCGTGTGGTCTTCACGTTGTTCACGGTGGTTTTAAGACTGGTATACAAAAAACTGGATGGGATTTGATTTCTTTTCTTAGAGCCTTGTATAACTTGTACGAAATGGTACCAGCAAGGCGTGCCCAGCATTCTGAAATAACAGGTTCGTCATTGTTTCCACTTCCATTTTGCCATATTCGTTGGGTAGAAAATGCGAAGGTAGCCAAGCGAAGCCAAGAAATATTACCGCATGTGAGAAAGTATGTTGAAACGGTTAAGGGAACAGACAAAGAACCCAACTGTAACAGTTTCAGAATAGTAGCTAGAAATTTGAACGACAAGTTGCTCTATGCAAAATTAGCGTTTTTTCAATCTCTTGCTGAGGACTGTGAGCCTTTCCTGACTGAATATCAGTCTGACACTCCTATGACTCCATTTTTACATGGTAGCCTTACTCAGTTATTGAAAGTATTGATGTCTCGCTTCGTTAAAAAAGAAATAATGGACAAGAAGAGTATCAATGCTATTGATGTTATGGAGAAAAGTGAAAACTTATATATTAATTTAATTCGTATCAAAGAAATTGACCTTGGGTATGCAACTAGGTCAGCACTGAGGAGATGTACAGAAGTTAGTGAAAAGGAAATGTTGAGTTTCCGAAAGCAAGTACGTGAATGTTATCAACATTTAGTGTCCAAGCTGCAGGAGAGGTCCCCGCTAAAATATTCCCTTACAAAAGCGCTGACGTTTCTTAATCCCTTAACCGTTGGTCATTCACAGGAAGAAGCTGTTAAACAAATGAGAGCAACGTTCGAAATTTTAGTGCAGAGTAATATTGTCTCAGCATCTGATGCAGAAAAGGCAGACAGAGAATACAATGCTCTAGTAGATCAGACACATGTGCGGAAGAAAATGGAGTCGTACAAAAGAAATGAACACAGACTTGATGACTTCTGGGTGAGTGTGTTACCACCAAATGATGTATATCTGTGCAAAATAGTAAAGATATGCCTAATTCTTTCCCACGGTAATGCAGCATTAGAAAGGGGTTTTTCGGTAAACAGGGAAATATTAGCTGAAAATTTGTCAGAGGATTCTTTAGTGGCGCAGCGTGTAGTGTATGATGCTGTCAATGAGGCTGGTGGCATACAAGCCCTTCCTATCCCAAAGCAGATGATTCTATCAATGAGAAACGCATACGCGAGATTCAAGGAAGCCGAAGAACACCGCAGAAAAGTGATGTCGGAAAAAGATCGCAGGGCCGCTGAAAAAAGAAGAACAGAACAGAGACGAAAGGAACTTGAAGCAAAGAAACAGAAAATCGTAAATCAGTTGTCGGAACAGGTTGCTACCATAGAGGAGGAGATAAAAAAATTGCATTAGATTGTTTCATTGTATATATGAAGAAGGAGACATTCTATGATCAGGTAAGAACTTGTACACTTTTTCATTACATTCAACCTTTCCTAATTTTACGAAAACATTTTTTTTTTTTTTTTAGAATGAGTCGGGAAAAATTTGGAAATGGTCGGGAAAAGTCTGGAAAAAGTCGGGAAATTGCTCACAAGTAAACCTTACGTTTGGGTGAATCGAGTTGCTGACTGAGACACATATGAGAAAGTAGTACTAAATGTGGTCAGTTTTTCAGTGAAGTTTTAGGTGCGAAGCTCCAGGGGTTTAGGAGATACAGTTACCAGAACATCACATGGAAGTACAGAATAGTCTTCATACAGTTGGAGGTAAAAGCTCTGTAAGACCTCTTGTAACGACAAAAGGTGAATAACAAATATATGGGTACATATTAGGACTATGGGGAAGTCATATAGTAAGGGTATACCTGACGGCGGCCATCTTGAAATCCGCCATTTTGAATTAAGGTTAAGTTTTTAAAATAGGAATAGGGTCATGTGATACATGATTTAAGGCGCAAATTTAATCAGAAGAACAATGGTGACGTTAATTTTGATTTACGCGCAATTGGTAAAAAGTTACAGGGAAATTAAATATTGTTGCAGCATATGTATTAGTCCTTTACCCCACCTTGTAAATTTTGTGTTAATGATAATAATTAAATAAAAAGCAGGTGGATAAATATTAGGTCTATGGTAAGAGTTGCCTTGATGGCGTCCATGTGCAAATCCGCCATTTTGAATCAGACAAAAGTTTTAAACAAAACGCATAACAGTGATACCTTATTAATAGCAAATTTTAGCATAACTCCAACGGTATAACCATTTTTGTTTTATCATTAACCTGCACAAAATTAAATGGATCGCTCCTTACGACTACTGCTTTGATGGAATTGTTAACGACAAATGTGTCAAGTGTAACTCGATTGCCTTTGTCAGGTGTGCTCACTGTGAGCAGAGCATTTGTGCAAGTCATGCACTCTTTCTTGAACTACATACTGATTGTACTAATTGAGGACTTTTCTGGAAGAAAGACCCAAGTTCAATTATGACTCAATTCCACTTTGGTCATTTTTCCTTAAATTTGCAACTTGTTTATGCGATAACAAATGCTGGGTAATGATAAAGCAAAAATGGTTATATCGTTGGATTTATGGTAAAATTTGCTATTAATAAGGTGTCACTGTTATGCGTTTTGTTTAAAAATTTTGTCTGATTCAAAATGGCGGATTTGAACATGGACGCCATCAAGACAACTCTTACCATAGACCTAATATTTATCCACCTGCTTTTTATTTAATTATTATCATTAACACAAAATTTACAAGGTGGGGTAAAGGACTAATACATATGCTGCAACAATATTTAATTTCCCTGTAACTTTTTACCAATTGCGCGTAAATCAAAATTAACGTCACCATTGTTCTTCTGATTAAATTTGCGCCTTAAATCATGTATCACATGACCCTATTCCTATTTTAAAAACTTAACCTTAATTCAAAATGGCGGATTTCAAGATGGCCGCCGTCAGGTATACCCTTACTATATGACTTCCCCCTAGTCCTAATATGTACCCATATATTTGTTATTCACCTTTTGTCGTTACAAGAGGTCTTACAGAGCTTTTACCTCCAACTGTATGAAGACTATTCTGTACTTCCATGTGATGTTCTGGTAGCTGTATCTCCTAAACCCCTGGAGCTTCGCACCTACAACTTCACTGAAATACTGACCACATTTAGTACTACTTTCTCATATGTGTCTCAGTCAGCAACTCGATTCACCCAAACGTAAGGTTTACTTGTCAGAGAAATTTGCTAGACACCATGTTTCCTGCAGCATGCAAGTATTCTCTTTTATTTTTTCAATAGAATTGGCAAAACAAAGAAATATTCCGAACAGAGTAAAGGAATTATCATCGGTCTTCATAACTCCGGCAAAAGTATTTCCGAATTGCAGAAGATACCACTATCAAGTGTGCACTACATCATCAAGAAATTTAAGACTCAAGGCATAACATCCAACAACCGTTGTTCAGGCAGACCCCGAGTTACAGCTTCGACGGAAGATTTCAACATAGTGCTGAAGAGCAAACGCAACAGACGTTTGACTGCACCTGAATTAGAAGCAGATGTCAATATGCGCCACAGTAAACCTGTGAGTGTGACTACAGTAAACAGAAGGTTACTGGATGCTGGTCTGAAGAGATGCATAGCGGTATTGAAACCGCTCCTCAAGATGATAAACAAGAAAAAGGGGTTCTATTGGGCAAGAGAACATCAAACTTTGACAACTGCTGACTAGAAAAAGGTCCTATAGAGCGACGAATCAAAATTTGAAGTGTTTAGGTCCATAAGAAGAGTATTTGTCCGCTGTCGGCCTGATGAGAGAGCATGTGAATCATGTACCGTCCCTTCAGACAAGTACGACGGAGGCTCTGTGATAATTTGAGGCTGTTTCGGTAGTTCCACTGTGGGAAATATTGTACGAATACACAGAATAATGAGTAAAGATGATGACAAGAACATATTACAAACTCATGTTGTTCCTTCTGGATCCGTCTGATAGGGCCAGAGTTTGTCTTTCAACACGATAACGACTCTAAACACACATCCAAACTGTGCAAACAGTTCTTGGAGGCACAAGAACAACAAAATATCTTAAAAAGTCATGACATGGCCCCCACGGTCCCCAGACTTGAACCTTATAGTGTTGCTGTGGGATAAACTGGACAGACAGGTACGGAAATGTTGCCCTACATCTCAAGAAGATTTATGGCAAATAATACGAGACCAATGGCGCAAAATAACCACATCCATATTAGAAAACTTAGTTGCACGTTTATCCAAAATTTGTCAGGCTGTAATCAAAAGCAAAGATTGACATATTGATGATTCAAAATTTTTAACATTTGACTGTAAATTGGTCTATCATACTTTTCATACAGAAAATGTATATTTTCTAAAGATATGACAATGTTTTATTTAATATAACTCCGTCAGATTCATTGCTTTTAGGGTGTTCAAATACTTTTGGACGGTAGTATATATATTGCCATTTTTCATGGCATAGGATTATGCGCCTATGAAATGCAATTTGCAATTCTTTGTAACGTGACTGATCGTAGCAAATGTGTGTTGAGTAATTGATTTGATTTTGTTAGCTATCATAGTGCATGAAAATTACCTTTTCTTTTATGTGTTTCCAGGAAATGGTGTGGGAGAACTCTAAAGATGTAGGATTTCGTATAGCCCATTCAATTTCGTATAATCGAGCCGAAGTGCATGATTAAAGATATTCTCCTACGGTAGTTGCATAATGTACCGGTGCTCCATTTTGCTGGAAGCAGACTCCAATTTCATCTAACATTCTAAGAAAAGACATATAATTCCCAGTACCTTGAAAGACATCTGGACCGGACAAATACAGTTAGAATCTCAGTTCATATCACTACGTGCAATCCTCTTTGCACTACATTAAATTGCACGCCCATCCGAGAAAATAAGTAACACGTTGGATTTTTTCTTCCTTAAAAAAAAAAAAAAAAAAAAAAAAAAAAAATCACATGCTTGTGGAGCATCCATAGTATAGTTTTCGCCCTTAGTATCGACATACTTCACACCTGAAATCAGAAATAATAAGAATTAACAATTCTATCTTAATATGTGTATGGAACGTAGCAAACCTTGCACTAAAGCTATACAAGAATGTGTTTTTTAACTCTGTTTATTATCAAACTAATATTAGTATTTAAGGCAAGTAAATTCCATAGTTGAAGTATATTCAGAAAAGAAAGTTTTAGAAGCCTCATACAAGTACTTTGCTTGTGGGTAGGATTGCTGCAAACTAAAGTATGTTCTTAACTTCCTTCAAATTTATCTTATAAGCGTGCTTATACGAACACGCTATCTGTGGATCATAGTAGAGATGTATTATTCATTCATCTATTTGTTTAGTCATTTTAACTTGACTTCCTCTTTTGTATGGAAATTGCAATAAATGAAACCAGTTTCATCGGTCAGAGTTTTCAAGGGAGAAATGTAATGAAGTAATATAAAATATTAGTTGGTAAAGTAGGTTTTCAGTTCCACTTAGACAAATCTAAGATAACTTTTCATATTGCAGCAATTAACTTTTTGTAGAGCAGAGTATCAATCTCGTCCTAAGCTGCTAGTCTTTATCACATTCATACTGCATGTTCATATAATACAGTCGCAGCTGTTGTTCCTTGCTGTGAGTGCTATTTCGCGGTAGGTTTCGATGAATTCATTGTAAACTCCCTTGTAAATAAAATAAATCGTGTTTAAAATGGGGCCGCGGTGGCTTGGTGGTAGAGCGTTCACCTCTGGTGCATGGGGTCTTCGGTTCGATCTCAGCTCGTGCTAAGTGAACTTTGTGGTGAACAAACACCGTATGCATGGGTTTTCTCGGGGTTCTCCCATTTCCTCCCACTTTCCTCCTTCCATCATCATTCATTTCTCATCGTATCCTTCAACCTAACCGGTTTAATCATGGGACGTAAAATTTAGTTTTTTTTTTTTTTTTTTTAAATAATTTCGTGTAAAAGTATTAATTCGAAAGGGATAGCATCTGTCTGAATTGGATTATTTTTCATGCAGTAATTTGAAAGTTAAAAAAAAAGACCAGCAAGAATTATTGTAGTAATATCCGACTAATTGTCAGCAAAATCTCATACACACTCATACCTGTTCTCTTATAACCTTCAAGTGAATTGACCTTTTTTTTCACGTAGAGAAAGCATTAGCTTTTGTAAATTAACAGAAATTTCTTGAAATGAGTTCATTATTTTGGACATTTATTGTCGAAAGAATATTTGTGAGAGTAGTTTATGTTCTTTCGCTGGCGGCAGTATCAGTAGCAACACAACAACGATGGCATATCAAAGAAAAATCTGGCTTCAGGACGCGAAAACTAAGAGCCTGATTTCCCAATTGCTGTGTGGTTCCTCAATTAATTAAATTATACATTACATAACCAAATTTTCTCTGTTTTGCTATTTTATTCTTTCAGCGATCTGCTGAGAATGTACAAAATTTAACTTTTTTCACCCCCCGCCAATCAACATGTGGTTTCATAAATATTAATACTCAAATATGAGTGTGGTTACGGTCCTTGTCGTAGTAATAAACATCAAACTATGTTCATATTCCTTATGATCACTATCCATTTTGATATTTAAATTGAAACAATACAGTTTAGGTTTCAATTAAATCATCACAATATATTACTATAGAAACACACAAATATTAATGCTCAAATCTACAAATGATTACGGGCCTTGTCCTATTTTGAAATAATCAGATTGAAACAATACGGTTTTTAAATACAGGGTGGCCCAAAAGTACAAGTAGGTATGCGAACCCGTACTGATCAGCTCATGGGATTTTATATAATTTACTTATTGAGATCTACACAGGTATTGACTTAGTTTCTTCATTATTTGTTTTTAATTCCTTTTCACTTATGCCTTAAACTCGGAATAGACCGAAGCAAATAAATTCATTCATACTTGATCAATGCAGGTCTGTATACCTACTAAGATATTGGCGTTAGGCAGGCAAACAATGGCGCAGATGACGACATCTATTAGTGTGCCTCTTTGTTATTAGGAGACGTTTTCCATTTAAAATAAGATACACAATCACTTAAAATATTTCGTATGTACCATGTGGTAGCAGCACAGAATAACGATCTATCCGTGAACTACCGAAGACTCGAACGCTGGTATTCCGATCAACTGAAATATCTATCTCAAATTATGAGGAAATGACTGGGAAGTAAAATTTGAGAGTAAGCACCAAAGCAGTAGTAGTTAAACTGGCAAGAGCAACCGTACCACAAGGAAGAGTTCAGGGTTTGAGTTTCCAATAGTATGGCGACCAGACTTTCCTGTAATATGCTACCTCTATACTTACTTATTATACAGAATCTATAAAGAAAATATATTTTGTTTGTGTATCTTTGTAGGTTAAAAGAAGAGGATATACTGAAGCCATTAGCAGGTCACTCTGGCAGAGACCTCATCAAGAAATGCCAGGTATTTCAGAACAGCCAGATGAAAGTGATCCACGAGCTGAAAGAACTCCTTTGTTAGAGTCAAGAAATATACTAACGAAATCTTCCTAGTAAAAAACTTAATTTTAGTGCAGTGATTGCGATAGAATGTGTTCTTTTTCCTTTTCTTTCTTGCTAATTTGATAGCCTCATGTCCTTTTACTTAAAAAATGGAAGAAGAGAGCAGATGCCCTGTGAAGAACGTGTATGAACAAAAAAGGAAGAAAAAAATAAAGGAAGCTTTATTGGTAGCTGATTGTATATTACTTCAGTGGTTTGGTCTGCGAGTCTTTGAAGTGTTTTTTGTGTGTGATTTTTATTTTTTTAAAGCTGTAAATCAGCTGCAAACAAAAACAAACAAACAAACAAAAAAAGAACTTAGAATGGAAAACTGTAAGAAATTGCTTCTCTAGTCAACTGTTGTGTATCGTTTTATTTAGTGGTAATATTTTTTCTCAACTGTAACATAGGGCAGCTTCGGATAATTAATTTTATATGTCTATACGAAATAGTAACTTTCGCGAGAATGGTAAAAATAAATTACCTTCTTTGTTATTTAAATTTTACTGTACGATATTTTTTTCTCCATAATATTTGTTAATGACTGGTAATTGCTGTAGTTTACTAATCATTATTGACGTTTCTTATCATGTATGTTGTTTGTATATTTCTGCAGTGATTCAAATATACAAATTTAGTTGTCAAGTTTTATAGGTGATAATTTGCGTATTAAATCTTAATGTCGGAATAATATAAATGTTTAGAGATGATAGATTGAAATAATTGTAGTACAGATTAGTACAAAAAATTGTTGTAATGAAAAGATACATTGTTCGTAAGTCAGTTTTTCTTTTTTAAATTTTATTTTGCCTTTTGATGTTTTATCAGTGGGTTTTAAAGATGACGTAAGGGCATTTCTTAATGGTATCTTCTGTTAAACTTCTCTGGTCTCTTTTCTTTCGAGCGACATTTTGCTTTAGTCTTATTTGGTTCATTTTATTAATTGCTCAAGAAAGAAAAGAAAAGAAAAAAGAAATTTGGAAGAAACCAATATCCTGTAGAATCGTTTACATGTTTTGCCTCTTGTGACAATTTTAATTCTGAAAACAATATTTACTCTATAGACAAGTGTTAGAGTGGAATATACTGTTTGCTGAAAAGATGGGAGAAAAGTAAAAGGATTAATCAGCTGGAGAGAATAACGTTGAAGAACGGAATTAGAAACTAGAAAATTGCTATTTGTATTTCTGTTACAGAAACTTAAGTGTTTATTTGACTTTTACGTTTTACGATTGTATCTTAAAGGCGAGATGAGAAGTAAATTATAATAATGAAACAATAGTATGAGCTCCTTCGTGGCTAAGTGGTTAGCGTACGCGTCTTTGGTGTGGGTGGCCCGGGTTAGTTTCCTTGGCAAGAGCTCTATGATTCGGATCTCACGTTAAGCTGTAAGCCACATCTCATATAGCCTTGCTGCTGAAAGAGGCACTGAACTCAAAATCAAAGCAAATCAAATAATGGCAAATACCCATGCTCTTAGTGTAACTCTTACGAGTAAAACATTTAGTGCTTGCCAGTTTAGCGCCGCAGATCACTCGACCGTATTAGCATAGATAAGAAACTAGGAAAAGTTATGTCTTTACAGATACCAATTGGAACAATAAGAGATTAGTAAACGTGATTTGTATATTTGAAAGATAGAAAGCAGATTAAAAGGGCTCCTGGTTATAATCTTTTTCGGTTCGACTCATCGAGACAATCTTTTCTTTGTTTCTTCAAAATCGTTCTAGTAATGTCTCTTTTAGCAGCTGCAGATTATGTTTAATCCTCTGTACATCAATCTAAGTCCTAGTCATTTGCGCTTGTCTATGTCTTTCGTTTGTTCGTTATTTACCAAAACAGCGACGTCTTCATCAAGCCACTAGGAGACGTTAAAAACTGACACCATAAGTTACATAGATTCTTCTTATTTTCCATTTTTGCAGCAATAGGTATGCTGAAACATGTGAAACCCAATAGTCAATTTAACCTTGCACTTAAAATACACGAAAAAATTCTTGGTAGTGGTCAGCCCGAGTTCCTGTAGATGGTAATTTATCCAACCTGTTTCCCGCAGTCGGCACGCAGTTCTCTTCATTGTTGCTATATATATATATTTTTTTATTATAACCTCTAACGATACTTTTCCATTCAAGCGGTTACTCCCAAATTACAGATAACAACAATAAATATAAAGTATAGAATTTTTATTTACTAATTAAGTAACTCAGTTATTATAAATAGGAGAATCGTGCTACAAATTTAACTATCTTACAGCTAGCATGAAATAAATATATTATCAAAATTTCTGATCTGTTAATGAGATGGCTGAGCTCATTTTGTGTATATCGCTTCCCTCTATTACGCCTACCCCATGTTGAATAAGACTGTTATATTTAGATTGAAAAGAATTATATATATTATAGGCCATATTGCTTGAAATTATGTTTCGTTGTTTCAGAATATGAAACAACGAGTTCTAAAAAAACTTAAGATGTTTAAGTGGTGCTAACTGAAACTTAGTACGGTAATGTTTTTACATTGATTATAAAATTCTTCTTTTAACCACTAGACGAGGGTTTTTACAAGTTCTAAGCCTAACTTTGAAAGCAACGGTCAAGAGTCAAATATAGTGTTATTTTGAACTTTGTCCCCTGAGAATTCAAAGCGTTTTGCCGATCGATGCTCAAATGTATTTATGCTGCTGATTAGCAAAATTTTGTCGAAGCCGTCCAGAATGACATCTACGGCACGCATGATGCCGTTATCGGTGTCAAAATAAATACTTTCCAACTTTTTTTGAGGTTTGGGATCATATGAGAGTCAGAATGTGCCAAATCAGGGAAATAAGGTGGTGGGTAGGGACCAATTCGAAGCCCCAATCTTCAATTGCTGTCATGGCGAAGATCGATATGGCTGTGGGCGTTGTTTGTTCGTTTCTCACGATGCTTCTGCATACAATCACAGTTTTTGTAGGAGCCCTGAATAATAATTCCCAGTTACTGTTTGTCCCTTTCGAATATAAAATAATATCATCACCCTTTCCAAATCCAGAAAAGAGTAGCCATCACATTTTCTGCTGAGGACATTGACTTAGCTTTCTTTTGAGGTGTCAATAGTGGCGTTTTCACTGCTTGGAACTTAGTTATGACTCAGGTTGGTAATGGTGAATCCTTCTCTCATCTACTGTTATGAATCGACTCAGAAAGAAATGTGAATCTACCTGGAGGATGAAGCTTGTTCTTTGAAATTTTGGTCGGGGTCGGACGTTGTACGCATCTCTCGGAAAGTTTGTATGTATGCAACTTTTCTCATTCCCGGATGCTGGGAGTTAAGTCTGTGAACGCTTGTAGTTGATGAGTCAATTGTCTCATCAATTTGCCTGATAGTCAGTCGGCGATCATTTATGAGACTTGCATGGACTTCTTTAATGTTTTCCTGTTTTAGTCATTCAACGGAGGGGCCGCGGTGGCTCAGTGGTAGAGCGTTCACCTCTGGTGCTACGGGTCTCGGGTTCGATCCCAGCCCCCGCCAAGTGAACTTTGTGGTGGACAAACACCGTGTGCGTGGGTTTTCTCGGGGTTCTCCCGTTTCCTCCCACTTTCTTCATTCCACCATTTCATTCATTACTCATCATCACCGTCTCCTTTAGCCTAACCGGCATAACCGTGGGACGTAAAACTCAAAGATTTCATTTCATTTCATTCAACGGATCTTTCTGATCGTCTTCAGTGATCGTTTTCCCCTCCTAAATTCAGCTGTCCATTTCTTCATTGTGACATAAGAAAGGGCATTCATCACCCAATGTAGTAACGATGTTGGTGTGGATAATCTGCGTCATTAAACCCTTTGTATGGACGTACTCAAAATAGCAGCTCTTGCCTTCAGTTTCTCCATTGAGTTTTTTAAACGTACGAAAACAGAAAAGTAGATATTAACACTGATTTTGGTGTGACATGCTATGAAGGTACAACAAATATGTCCTGAAGATTTACATGTCTAATTATATTTCTTATTTGAGCTTTGATTTTTTAAAATAAGCCTCGTAATTGCTATTAGATGAAACTTATATGGATTGCTGTAGATTACTATTTTGGAACCTTCTTTGTTTTAGCGTAATACATATCGTAGGTACAGTTCGTAGCGTGTATTCTTCTTGTCATCTTTTCCATTAGCCTATACGAAATTTCGAGCATTAAACCGTTTTGTAAAAGTGCATTATCTTTTGCAAGTATTGCAAATTACATTTTTCTAATTCGTAGATATTGTAGTTTCGCATGTTATTAAAACAATATATATAAATATTGACCTCAATTTAAAGAAATGCTCCGGTCCAGTGAGCCACAGATAATAGATAAATAGCCATTTTCTACACATCACCTAGATAAATGTTCGCCATATAACAGCCATAGCCATTCTTGGATGGTAGCGCAAGAGAGTTGAAACCTTTTTTCTTCTTGAAAATAGCTTCTTGACAGTGAAGCTATTTAGCAGCTTTTGTTTTTTCATATGTACTTTTCTTTTTTTAAAAAAGGAAGGTAAAAATACAAGTGTGATTGTGTCTTTTTGTTCTTAACTTCGGGATTAACTGGTTGTAACTAACTTCAGATGGACATAAATGTAAGGAGCAGGGCTGTTCCATCGATTTGCAGGGCCTGAGGTGAAATTAAGTTACAGAACCAACGATGTAGGTGAGAATTTCATATCCAACATAAATGAATTATTTTCCACCAATAGTGATACCTAGCACCGAATTCTAGTGTAGCCACTGTTGGCGCTATGAGTACACTTCTCGATATTAATAGTGTACAGTCGTAAAAATGGCTTAAAAATTATGTTCCATCATCTCTAAATATTTTGAATCTCAAAAATGAATTAGAAATAGTAAACTTGTTACTTTTCCTGAAAGGCCTAACTCTTTCCTTCTACGACCTGAGACACCCGTCTCAAATTGCCACATCCACAGGACGGCCTTGCTGTGAAGGAAAATATATTTGTAACAACCGATGTAAGACTTGTCAATAATGTTTAGTAAATAAAAGCTACTGTCCGTAGAGGGATAATTAATACTGTTATTTTAAATTATATTTTACTTGATTTTTGTCGAGTTACCGTCATTTCCCATATCTATGGTCCAGATTTTGCATATATTTGGCCATATCTTTTCTAATATTTGCCGCAGAAGTCCATAATTTTGGCTTTGGGTAGTCTATACCTTCCGCTAATAAAATAATTTACTGTCGTTAAACTAAGCACTTTACGTTCACATTTATGAAAGAAAATATGGTGGTACATAGTTATGTTGTAAGTTGCCCAACAATGGTCCATGACTAGATTGTGGTGTGGAAGCCAATGTTGGGAGTCAATTTACATAAAAATGAAAATCTACAGAATAGAACATTTATTAAAAAGAAAATAAAAGTATTAAAGTACAAAGTTTTTAATAAAACGGCACTGTAAATTATCAAATAGTACCATTTATAATATCAGTGATATTTTAACATTAACACTACGGTAATACACTAAAGAAAGCACCAGTACCATTACAGGTTAAAACTAATTCAATTCAAAGTACTGTGCCATACCTCTGTCAAGTTCTTTCACTTTGAAAAGTCCTCGGGAAGAGGAAATTTGCTGAGGTGGAATAATGTTAATGATTATATCACTTAGTGGATAATATAACCTCTCTTCTTGTTGTGGTCATATCCAGTACGAGACAGCTTTTTCCATACAAGAAACAACAACCCATGTCTCCCGTGTTTCCTTTACAATGCCTAGCCATAGCCTACTATCATAAGACACAATAACATACACACCCTCTTGCAAGTCAACGCCATTGCAACTGGAGTTTTCATGGCTAAAGATGTTGGTAGAGAAATAGTCTTCGTCTTCATGTAACATAGAGACATTTGTATCTGTATCTGAATCTGAAAGAGTTAAACGTGAGAATTCCGGCTCGTCATCTTCACTGTCTGAAGATTCAAATTCTTTTGAAACTCGTCTGCTCTTCACTTTCATCTTACTTTTAGAAAGCTTCCGTTTTGGTGCTTGAGATCCACTTGTGGAAGGCTGTTCTGCTGCAACATTTCCCAAACCTTGAAACTCATCTATTGAAATGCTTCTACCAGGTTCAACATGTAGTTTTCTCTTCCGGGTAGTACCGGTACATTTTTTGAACGCTAACGCATTGGTATCATCATTATTAGCACTGGTACTGGTGTCGTTTCCATAACGCATTTTCTCTAAATGTTGTAAGAAAACGGTTGATACAAGAGAGGAAGTTTTGTTCCTTTCAGGATCAGATGATGGGAATCTATCTAACACTTCGTTCCTGTTCAGTGGATATATTCCAGTTTTGCGAAACCCAGACTGTAGGTTAACTGCTCCTCGATCATGAAGCGTTTCCATCAGCTTACGCAAGAGGTTCGGAAAAATAGCTTTCGGAAGGGTTCCTTGTTTCCGTCCTTCACCAGTAAAATAAGCAATCAATTGCTTCTTGGCATTTAATAATTTTGTAATTTTCAATAAAACTGATAGACAGGAACCCAGAGCCCCAGCCTGGATCCGCCACTGCCTATAGTCAATGAAATAGACCTAGGGTTGAACTAAGAAATAAAGGTGCAAACCAAATGGGATACATCTATGGTCCACATTGTAATAACACGCTAAAACATTTCACAGACTAGAATTCCCAACTATGGTCCACGAAAATGGTGGTACATTGTTGGGATTCAAGTTGAAGACTTTTGTTTACTAGTCTACTACACAGAAACAATATAATTTCCTTCAATAGTTTATACCTAGTTTTACTGTAGACATAAGACTGTTCTTAAAATAACAACTTTCATGCGTATCATACTTATCAATTTTATCCACCGAAGCTTACTTTCCACACTTTTATGCACGAGGCAGTTATTGTTATTTTCATCACATCACGTCTCCCGCGCAAATAAAACCCGCGCGTTGAAACCAACTATGTTGCCCTATTGCACCATCTATTGGATGTTCTTTCCGATGCCTATCTTAACTCCCGGCAGGAAACCGTACTAGCTATTGCTAATGACGTCATGAGAGTTGTCTTGGACCATAGTTGGATGCCTGGACTATATTTATGGGAAATGACGGTACTTTGTTTTCTTGTTGAAAGTGGTTGTAAGTGATGTGGAAGCATAACAATGCTTTACATGAAGGGAGATAAAAGAGCATTTCAGAAAATGCTAAGGGGTTTCACTTTATGATAATCCCATATACATCTGTTACCGCTACAGTAGTCAGTTTCTAACGTATAGAGAAACATTCACAATACTGCAGTAGCTATGAAAGGATGTACATATAACGATATCATATTTAACATGAAACGTGTGTTTAATAACATATTTCTACTAATTATGTATTGAATTTTTATCGTTAATACGAAAGATGTTATCTGCGGCCATAGAATTCCTGTTTGTTCTAAGACGTGTCTGTACGTGTGAGTGAAATTCTTTCGTTATCACCTGGAGTTCTGTAAGTTATTCAATGAATATCATAAAGTAGTGTGTGCTTTCCTGTTTTTGTAATATTTGAATGCTCAAGATTTATTACAAATCTAATTTTTAATTTTGAATATTAATTTTCAATCTTATAGTTATGCTTTAAGTGTTAAATATTGTAGTTGATCATAAATTTGAAACTTGATTAAAATTGAAATATGACACGGGAATATACTTTGAGATTACGAAAATGAAACTTCAAACTTCGTTAAAAAAATAATTATTAAATTAACGAATAGCAAATATATATATTTCACAGAAAAAGTTAAGTGTTCAAGATATTATAACATGAGGTAAGATTATCATATACCTCGTTTGCTTGTAATATGCAGAGGACTTTCGTGAGCTATACTACAAAATATGCATATATTTTATTAAAAATAAATAAATAAGTGATTATGCACTTTATGAATAAGTTTCCGGTGTAAATCTTGTTAGAACAAATGAATCCAGAGTAGGTATATAAAAATCAAAGCAAAAGATTCTTAACATGATTGATAAGAAACTATGATAGTGAAGGCAGCAAATGAAACGCTTAGCTTTCACAGCTCGTGTGATTGGTCATCGGAATGTAAACAAGAGAGTTGACAAAGAATACTAGAGAGCAATACAGTGTTAAAATGGCTGGCATAAGAATATGGCCAATCACACTAAGTATCCCGCGTTCTTAATAGTATGGTAAGGAGTTGATAGGGGTTTGAAAGTTGCATTCAATCTGGAGCCTTCAGTATGATGTTTTCTTATCAATAATGTATATCTTATATTTTCGTTATATATAAAATTTTATCAACTATGTTAATGCAAACTCGCTCAAGAAATTGTAAAGGCAAACAGTGTTTATACATAAGCTTCTGCTATATATATTTAAACCAAAAACCTTTGAGACAGCAATGTGTTTTGTGTAGCTTGTTATTCCTTTGATAGACGTGTCTTCACCGAATAAAACTTACGTACTTTTTCCAAATAGAAGTGACAATAATAGTATCTATGTTGTAAGATGTTTTTTTTTTTTTAGATGAAAATAATTGAGGTAAGGACGATAAGTGTACAAATATTTATTATACAGTTTATAAATTTGTCTTTCTTCTGAACGAGCTTGCAGAACAAATACTAAAGAAAGAAAGAAAAAGATTGTATATAAGGAATTCACATTTTCCCTAATTTTATACACCATTCTTTGGATTATCACTTGATTACCGTAATAACGTTAAAAAAGTATATTTTATTAAATAAACTCCCAAAAACAATTTCAATTAAATAAGAATAAACCTCTTTAAATATTTAGCTTTAGTGAAATGAAAGTATTTCTGTGTAAACGTAAAAGGTCAGATTAAGTATGTATGGCTAGTTATAAAATAAATCTTGCTTTTAAAATTACATTAGTACCTTCTGTATCAAACAAGTAGAATTTTCTTATTTCTCTCTTTTAGACATCGTTATATATCCTATATTATATACAGTCGCCAACAAAAGTACTCATTCACTCGATAGATGTTCTTTCATTAACAACTTCGGAATAAATTGATTTGAGTATGTACTTCGCTGTCTGTTTACATAGAATTAATCCTCTCTACGTAGAGAAACCCGAACTCAAATTAGTTTAATCCCTCTGTAGTTACAGTCAAAAAATTACGTCTAGTATGAAATGTTATTTGGTGAGTATACATGTGTGTGCCCTATAATCGTATAAACTTTCGCTGGTGACTTAACAGAATCGAAATATACGATTTGCAAAGAATTGATCTGCAGTACAATTTAGCAAATTTCCACTGTATTTTGAGCTGCTTACACGTGATTCTCGGTTACTGCGATGTATCACTTGTAAAAATTCAAGCAATATGCAGAGGTAAATCTGTGAATAAGGGTGTAAGTAATTTAGGTACTATATTCGTACTAATTACTCGTTCATGCATGGGAGTCTACTACTTACGTAATTTTGTACAATTAAATCAGAGGGATTTTTAAAAATCATGCAAGTGTATAATTTTGATACACAATATATTGAAAATTGAGTTAGAAACTGTATTAAGGAGATCCCGTTACTTTTTCAGAGGTCAAGCGTTTTCTCTATAGAATTTTCTTTTATTGTAAGTCGTATGAAGTATTCTAATAGGAAATTATACAACTAACTTCGTAACCTATACAAAAATTTAATTCTTCATTTTTTTTTTTTTTTTTTTTTTTTTTTAATAGTTTCCAACTATGTACATTTTTGAACCAAAAGTGACGTACAAAATTGCAAATTACAGAGCAACATGTCGAAGTTGAAAATCTTCTGGTTTCAGAGAAACTCTCATTTAATTACAAGTGGCCAATTTTCAGAGTAGTGATAGTGTACATTTATATTTGCATTGTTGCAGATACATTTGCCTAAATTACAACAGTGGCCAACTTTCAATATTTTACTGTACTGTGTGTTTCATCGTCATTAAGTGTTAATACATGTCCTCACGCTTGACCTCCGAAAGGAAATGATACTCTTTTGCCAAATACTAACGTTTATTTTTTTCCTTTTTTAAAATATCGTGAAAAATACTTAATAAAGCAGTTTATATGCATATGGTTACTGTTCAAACAATTTTTTTCTACAGCGATATAAAGTGTGAATTGTTACATGTAAAAGCCATTAACAGATGCTGTAAACTAGTTAATCTAAACCCATTTACGGAAGTATGCCAGCATTCCTTATTAGTGAATGATCAAAGGTCTAAGTGTAATGCGATGTGTAAACTTTTGAAAGCAAGAAATATTATTTCTTGCAAAGTGCAATTTTTTTTACTTGAAATTCAATGTAATTGAATTGGTGAGAGGTTTGAAAAGCAAAAAGATTTCTACAGCGTGTTGCAGAATCAGTAAATGAAAATAAATAATAACAAAGAGGTATTGAATACCTTAAGGAATTGTTTCAGTTCTATTAGCGTATGTTACCATAACATATTAATAAATGTATATAAATGGTTAAATTAATTGTTTTCATTTGTTATGTCTAAAACATAAGAAAAAATGCAAAAAAAAAAAAAAAAAAAAAAATGTATGGCTTCGAACTGTTATTAAGTGATCATTATTTATATTATTGTGCAGGATATTATAATATCATACATGATCTATATATACTGTGTATGAATTACAATTTTAATATCCTGATTGCATGGATTTCTACTTACGTATTCACTCAAATAAGGCTGTGCAATTTTTAAGATTTCAAGTGATTGTTCAAACTCACTATAAATACATGATTTTAAACTTGTGATTGTGTAGTGTTTCTTGGTTTCAAGTATGGATTTTAAAAAAAAAGTACATATATGTATATTGATAGAGGAAAACTTGAAAAATATAAACATAGCTTATAAATGATGCATATTTGGCAAAGCAAATGTTGTGTGGATGAGATTTGTCATTCCAAAATGTACATATAAATTTCTTATGTGTTAAGCTTAGAAGAAATTGCTAGTGCTAGAGTTTTTATAACATGAAATGAAAAAAAAAAAAGTTTTAATATCTCAACCTTTATCTGAATTTTGTTTCACTTCACTTCAGAACACACTATAAAATTGTTCCCTATCAATTGTCAAACAAAAATGTTTGAGTTGAAATTTTCACAAGCCTGTAAACAATTGAAAAGTTCTTAATATGAAAGTGTATGAAAACTACTAAATTTAAGAAATATATATATATTTGTATATAATAAATAATGAAAACGAAATTAGTAATGTCCAGTTATTGTGCGATTATTACATGCGTGTGTTATGTACTTGTAAAAACATATTTCTGTTTTCACAGCATCTGTCAAATCAGCAGTACAAACTTTTTTTTTTTTTTTTAAATAGTAAAGTGTTTGACTGTTTGGTATTTCGTATTGGATTTTTTTTCTCTCACGTTTCATTAAGAGTAAAATTCAAATCACTGATTTTGTGGCTGCTTAAGATATGATCAATGCTAATAACAGATGGCATTTAGTATCTCCCCCAAATCCATCGACGGCTCCGGAGCCGATACTATCACTCACAGTGAACCGTTGTAAACGACCTCGTTTATGCGTATACCCACCATCACTGACGCGCCCGCTACCTACAGACTCAACCGCTCGTTACCGTTCGGGGCCCCCTGCTCTGCCTCGATTAGATAGCAGTCGTGCTTCTTAGTGGCCACCTAGCTCAAGTTGGTTCCAGTTTTATGCACTGTAGTTTTTATTTCATACGTCCACACTGCATTTAGACTCATGACTACATTACAGTTACAAGTAATGAACCATAATCACTGCCAAGTGAGTCAGTCACTACCAATTGATTTGGGAGAGAAACTAAATAATACCCCTAATGACTTAAGAGTACCACTTGTATGTCCATGTATGGCAAGCCAACGATCAAAGGATTTGCGCTCTGAATACTCATTATTTAAAATCTGTAAGGAAAAAAGTGTAATGAAGACATTGAATCGATATCACGTAATACTGAATTTCAGACTGATTCCAAGATTATTTATGGGCGCTGTAGAATATATATTACATAAATGAATAAAAAGTATTTACCTCTGTATTCTGTTTAAAATTTGAAATTAAATTTATAATTTTATGTCCCACGATTATGCCCTTTAGAATAAAGGAGACATGATTAATGAAAGCGAATAATTAAAGAACTGATAGAATGAGAATGGGAGGTAACGAAAAACTCCGAAAAACCCTACGAATATGATTATGTCCACCAAAGACTCACTTGGCCTGGGATGAACCAGAGACCCTTAGCACCAGAAGTGAGCGCTCTGCACTGAGACACCGTGTCCCCTACTTAAAATTTGAGTTTATATTATTTTGATTCTCTTCCATTGACAGGATTCCGCAGACTAAATTTTTAATTATAAATGTCACTATGTTATAATTAGAAGTATGTCGTTATATATGTTTGGTCAATAAGTAGTGAAAAATCATAGTGGCTGTTGGTGAGGGAAAATTTCATGGACCAACTGTGTGACAGACTTTTTTTTTCTTTCTTTCAAATGTACAGAAAGAAATAGGTTACTGACGGATTCTAGAGTCGATCGTAATTATATAAACTCAAATTTAAAACATGATTCGGAGGTGAGTACGTTTTGTTCATTTAATTTTAATATTCTTCGGTGAAAACACTGACAAATCTAACATAGGTCCCTTATGATCAGATATTAGCTTCAGACAATTCGCTTTTATACAAGACTAACAATAGGATTTTATATTCATATATTAAAAATAATATAAATAATTCGTCTAAAATGTTATACTATTACATTTATGTTGTATTCCATTCGATTCAACGAACGTCCCTATTTCACCAAAACTTTCGTACCTTTATCGATTGTAATGAAACTGTGTGTGTGCTCTCTTAAGCTTGGTAGTCTTCACACATGCACTTCGGTAAAAGTGAGTCGCGGCTCTGAGCTGCTATAAAGATCACCCCGCCAGTAGCTGGCTCGAGCGGAGTGCTGGCGGGGAAGAAAATAACACGCAATCGAATGAGACCCCTTCACATGTGAGCGTGAACTCAGTTGGAATGGAGAAAAATGTGCATATATTTGTTACTGAAAATTTTCTCTTTTTGGTATTACTCTGATGAAGTGCATACTTTATACTATTATACAGTTCGTCAAACGAAGATATAGACATCCTGAAGTAATTGGAAAATTTTCTGTCATGTTCTCTCAGTTTAGGAAACAGACTGTAAAATGAACATTCTTCCAGTCTTTATTGATTTATACGATGAATCCACATTGTTCTATATCTTTTTCTTTTCTTTCTTTTTTCTTTTCTTTTTTTTTTTTTTTTTTTCGTGCAATTTATAGCCAAGATTAAAGCTGCTGCAACTTCTGGCTCTAACATGACTGCCGTTTTGGTATCACGATCTTTTGAACGGCTCTCAAGATCTTAGTGTGAAGGTAGCCTTAGGAAGCACATTCTATTACGTGGCATTGAAATCCGTCTAAAATAATGGGTAAAATCATCCTCATGTTGGAAATTTGCGCGAATACAATAGGTTTCACGAGAACTTTCGTAATAAATAACTCGATACCGATATAGTACGTTTTATATTTTCATTCCTAATCTCCTCGGTTGCTTGAGGTTGAAATCAGTTAAGAATAGGGAATTTATCACCATTTTAAGAAGGTATGGTCCAGGATAAATTACGTGAAAATTGAGCTTTGATTAAGCATAGCAAAGTTTCCTTTGAGGGTTCAGGATTACCTCTGTTGCTTGGCGTTGAAATTAATCCGTGGCGACGGAGTGAATTGTATTATTTTAAAGACATGTTTAACAGTAACTTGCACAACATGGGCCTTATGCAGAGTAGTTTTGACGTATGATTAGCGTCATACTAAAGGCCTGAGTACTGCAGGAAACATGTTAGTCGAACTCTTTAGTATGATACTAATCACGCGTCAGAATGACTACATAAGGCCCAGTATGTGGCTTGTTTTAAGGTCTCCCAATAGGACTTACTGCTTGGGATTTACCTTGCAGATCACGAATGAATTTCCGTGCCCCCAAACTTGGAGGAAATTCCTAATATTTCCGTGTATGGCTCATTGCCTTTTATGGTTTAAGAATTTTACATCAACATAAAAATACGAAATCTTTCGTTCGTTTCTACTTGTGGATCCAGTATCACTAGTTGAAGCAAGGTTCTAGAGTAGATTTGACACGTATTTAACTGCTTTTCTGTACTACGATAACTTTCGGAAAATTAATGGAAAGATCTGAAAAGAAAGTGCAAATTACCAGATTAATATGGCGTTGGATCGCCTTTTTTTCCCCTCTCAGAACAGTTCTGATGCGACGTGGAATGGAATCTTACAACTCGTTGATGGTAGCAAATGAAATATTTCAGCATTATATGTACAAAGTATCCCTCAGTTCCGTGCGAGAGAATGGACGCAGAATTTTCCGCCAAAATGGACCACATATGTTCAAATCCGGGGATTAGGCGGCCAGGTTCAACTTCTTATCGTTGTTCCTCAAACCACACCGCAATAGCCCCAGCTGTGTGAATGGACTCATTATCATTCTGGAATATGGAGTTATTGCCCGGAAACTACATTGGACCAAATGATTCCACAAGTCCCCTATAATGGCAACATAATACCGAGCAGTGACGCAACCGGTAAGCGTCAACACAGGACCGACTAAAAACCAAAATATTGCGGCACCCACAGCATCACAGAACCGCCGCCACACACAAACACGATTCGTGGTTTGAAATAAGGTGAACGATGATTCATCCGACCATATTACATTTCCAGTGATCAGTGGTCCATTTATACGTTCGCGGTACCTTTCGTGTTGTGCTTAAGCGTTATGGTCTCTTATTAACGGTTTCGCCCTTGCAAGCCGACTCCATATGTCAATGTCATGCATTTTGTGGCGAATAGTGATTGCTGACACAGTCTGTGGGAGATTCTCCTTGAGTTCCTGTGTCACTTGCTCCGCAGTGTCACGACGGTTCTAGGTGACAATCTGCTTCGGTGCTCGGTGGGTTCTCTCACTGAGGGTTTTCTTCCGACCACTGTTCCTCTTTGCCGATGTGGTTTTGCCGTGGGTTTAGTAATGATTACCACCTTCGACACTGGCCTTTGCGACACACACAACTCACTTTCGTCACGCTTACATTAGAACCCAGCACCAATAATTTGCCCTCTTTGGAACGGTCTAAGTTGTCACATCTCCTTTTTGGCAATCATCCGTTAAGTGACTAATTAATTTTCCTATAGCGGAAAAAAATCCATTGATTTTTAGCAAATCTTAATTAATAAACTTAGCACTTACTTCCCATAATAGGTTTGTTAAGTCCAAACTTAAAATTTCCTGGCCAATAACTCAGGAACAAAATTTCCTGAACAAAGTTTAGATATTAGTAGAACTTAGCAAGCTTAATATGCGTGTGAAATACAATGGTGTGCAGGCATTTATCTCGCCTATCAAATTTGAGGTTTAAACTCAGAAGTCAGTAGAAACCTCAACTTCGATGACAAATAACCTGAAGACGACAGATCTACACAACATAATATTTCGTATGCATAATAAGCTCATGAAGGTCTACCACCATGCCAATTTTGGTCAAGGTCAGATGAGTTCCATCAATTCCTTTTAGTGATTTTTTTTTTATTTCACTGAGTTCAAATCCAACTTCGATAGCCAATAAGATGCAAACTAAAAGATTTGTACATCATAATATTTCATACTATGCTTGTTGTATATAAATCTCGTCAACCTTTATACTATATCAAGTTCAGTCAAGGGCGGATGGGTTTTATCGATCATGATCTAGTGAAATTAAGTCCAAACCCAATTGGTGGTCAATAATTCAGCAACGAATGGTCTGTATACCATAATATTTCATTAACATATCGAGCTACACAAAGTATTACCATAACAAGTTTGGTAAAGATCGGCTTAGTATCGTCAACAGCATACCGCATATAATGCCATTTCACTAAATCGGGTCCCAACTTCGATGGCCAACAACTCACAAACCAAAGATCTCTACACTAAAATATTTCATATGTGTACTAAGCTTATCACGTTCTATCACAATTCCAATTTTGGTCAAGATCGGATGAGTTCCATCAGCATATGATATATATGGTAGAAGGGGAGATTTGGGAGCAGGGGGTAGTTGGGCGGAATTTTTTTTTTTAATTTATATTTTGCTATTTCAGTATATTTTTATGGAATTTAATTACACCCAATTATGCAATAAACATTAACTGGAAGGCTTGAAATGACATTCAAATATCTTTGAGATCTAGAAATAAGTTACTTCTAATTTTGCGTAAATAAAGTTATAATTTATTTCTAGGTCACATAATACTATTAATTTTTAAGTGGAATACAAGTTACATACACGAAATGAAAGCTTGAGTTTTCTTAATTTACACCCGATCACACCCACTGGTTTACAGTATGTGCGCCGGGACTGGCTTTAATAATTTTGGGGGTAATTGGGTGGAAATCAAACCAACAACAATAAAAATATTGCTGCATCAAAAGTAAAAATGCCGAAAGCTTACCACTACCACAGAAGAACCTGCAACAAACAATCAGTTCTTAAAAACTAGAAAAAACACCTATAACCTGGAGGAAACAAAGGTTTACAAAATCTTCCAATTTCCCCTTCTACCTCTCTCTCTCTCTCTCTCTCTCTCTCTCTCTCTATATATATATATATATATATATATATATATATATATATATATATATATATATATATATATATATATATAGGGTGAGTCAAAAGTCCTTGGACACCTGCATAAGTTTGAAAATCGACGGGAAAAGTAAAAAGTGATGATGGGAACAGAGGTTTGATGAGGGGGCGCAACTTTTGGAGTGTATGTTATTCATGGCCGCCATCTTGAAATCCGCCATTTTTTATTCAAGTCACTTTTTAAAACGGGAAGGGGGTGTATGACACATCAAATATCACTAGCTCGAGCTCAGAAATTTAGTGGTGTATTTTTTTTTTATCTTGTACAGTTTACAAGTTATTAATATTCAAAGGTGGGAAATTACCTTGATACTGAATGCTACAACACACGTTCTGCGTGTTGTCCATCCCGTGCAATGCACAACTGTAGTCGCCGCAACCACTCTGACTGCACACGGAGGAGAATGTCTCCTGAAATTTGGTCACAGGCTTGTTGGATGCGTTCCTCCAGGTGTCTCAAACCCGGATTGTCTCAGCATACACTATCTGCTTAAGATGTCCCCATAGATAAAAATCAAGGAGCTTTAAGTCAGGGGATCTGGGCGGCCACTCCACGGGACCACGGCGACCAATCCACTTCCCTGGCAGTTGTTCATCCAACCATCACGGACACCAAGTCCATAGTGTGGAGGGGCTCCATCGTGCTGAAAATGAGATGGGAAAATGCCGTCAGCGTTCAGTATGGCAGGGAACACAAGGTCCTGCAGCAGCATCAGATACTGTGGTGCAGTTAAGGTGTTGTAAATGAAAAATGCCCCAATGATGCGGGTGTCCCATATGCCACACCACACCATCACCTTCGCTGGACTATATTCTCGAATCGGGTCAACCCAGTCAGTGGCGGAGCCAAGGGTGGGCCTGGGGCCAGGCCCCTTGCCCAAAATCTTGGCCCCCTAGCGCCCCCTTCCCACACACACAGAGTGATACTGCTATAGGTCGACAAACGGTGAGTTAATAGTGACCGCAAGTGAAACTACTACCGAAACATATCTCGACAACAAAGTTACCAACTGCAGAATATCGTATATTGCAATTATCTCAGAGTAAAAAGATTCAGGCTCGTTTTTGTTTGTAGTACAGCAAGATCTAATTCATCGAAATCTGTAAGATGCATGCATTGACCATCTCACCATCTGAACGTTCCTTTTAACCTCTGTCCCTTATCTGGTTGTCTTCTTTGTTTAAAAAAAAAAAAAAAGCAAAATCAGTCTACATTCTGATTTGCTTCAATGTTGAAATTCATACTAAAATAAGAGATCCTTACTTACAAATAGCATGCACTGCAGTAAAACTTTACACTCGTGTTGGACGAAAGAAGGTATTATTATTATTATTATCAAATAATATCGAGAGGTCTTGTTTAATATACAGTAAAAGAAGAGAGCAGAAGTTTTTAATATTTCCGTCATTCTCTCTGCTGTTCGTATCCCAATAGATCGAGAAAATTTAAGATACTGAATACTACCAACACCTACTATTTGCTACTGGTACTGGTTCTCCTTCTCGTCTACCTTCTAGTCTTGTCTCTAGTACGTCTAATTTCCTAATGTTCTTGGCCGTGGCAACTAAGTAGAAACCTTCTGCTGCTATGTTAATAAGCGATACTAGCGATCTCCAAGGAAAATGGAGTCAGCGCTTGGTGGTCCTATTCTACTAACTAAAGCCTGGGGAAATGAGGCTAAAAAAATCAGTGATTCTTTATAAATAAATCTTTCAGAAGTATTTTCTTTTAAACTATTTTAACTGTAGCTTAATCCCAAAACTGCTACTACTAGAGAAATTCCTAAATTTATCACAGCCAGTGCTACGATCTCCTGATTACTAACCATCAGGTAAGATACCGAGATGATACAACTTGGTCGCGGCAGTAATGCTGTTTTGTGTAAAAGTGTAGTTACTCCCATGACCAGGTTGTATCATCCTGTTATCTGATGTTTGTGGGACTGGTCTACAGATATTCCATTCAGTAAGTTCAGTCAGTGAATACCAGGGTGGAAAAAAATCATGATTTTTTTTAAAAATCATTTTTGATGACTTTTTTGATTTAAATCGATTTTTTTTTATTTAAATCGATTTTTTGATTTAAATCAAATCTTTCTCTTCGTATAATACAAGTTGTGAACTGAAGTAAAAGCATTAGGAATTAGTATTAAATGCTAATTATACCATTTAAGTAAAAGTATTGCGGTTGAATTTTGAATTATCCCCAATAGTTAACCTATATCAATCCCAAACAATGTTTCTTAACCCTTTTAAATTATGGCTCTTTTTAAAGATAAATTAAAGACTTTCAGTTAAGCAGCTACAGCATCATATCTATTTATCTTAGGATCATGGTACATACATCACTCTCTTTAGAATAGAACAGCTTTTGAAGCGGTAATATTCACATTTCCCTATCATGTCCCTGAAGCGGGAAATTTTGAGAGTAATCGATATTTCTTTTTACCTTTTTTTTTTTTTAAATTTTGATCCCCTCTGGATTCCCCTGTGTTAACGCACAGATCTCAAAATCAACTGGGAAATACTAAGGGGTGTACTAAATGTGTGTACAAAATTTCAAGCTTCTATCTTGAGTAGTAAGGGTGAGTAAATTATTTAGCAGTGAGCTAATATTATTCCCAAATGCCCCAGATGACCCGGATGTAATATTGTTTCTATCATGTATCTGGGGCGGGTAAATCACGAAAAAAGGAATTTTCTGTTAAAAATATATTTTTTAAAAATTATTTGAGCTCTGTGGACCTCTCCCCCTGTTTTAAGGCAGAGATCTGAAAAGTATTGAGGGGTGCACTGAGTAAATGTGCAAAATTTCAATCTTGTAGGCAGGGTGCGAATTGGCGGGGGGGATGCCAGGGATTTCCCCCCCTGACAAAAATCTTTCCCACCCTGGAGAAGAAAAATTTTATCCCTGGCAGGGATAACTTTTTCCCCCTCTGGAGTATTTTTAAATGGACATAAAGATAAGATAGAAAAAGGGAACAATTCTTACTTTGCGTAGCTAACCTAAATATTACTTGAGTGAAAATTGATGAAAGATCTCACATCTCAACTGTTTTGTACTTGTTAGTGTATATATATATATATATATATATATATATATATGTGTGTGTGTGTGTGTGTGTGTGTGTGTGTGTGTGGGAGGACTGGGTGCGCATATGGGTGAAATTCATCCCCCCCTGGGAAAATTTTTCAATTCGCACACTGCTTGTAGGTGCAAAAGTATTCTAAGCCTGCAAAAAATAATATTTCCCAAATACCCCAGATTCCCGTATAAAACAGGATCTCAGGTAACAGTTTCCTGAGACATCCCTATTTATCCTAGGAGCATAGTGCGTACATCATTTTCTTCAGAATAGAACAGCCTTTCAAATGGTGCATTCATATGTCTCCATCTGAGGCGGGAAGATCATGAAAAAAGCTATTTTTGTTAAAAATATCCTTTTTTAAAACATTTTTGCCCCTCTGAACCCCGCTGTTTCCACGCAGAGATCTGAAAATTGTTAAGGGATGCACTGAACGAGTGTGCAAAATTTCAGTCTTTTGAATGCAAAATGTAACCTGCCAAATAATAATAATAATACGCATAACAAAAAATATATTTTTAAATTTATGACGTCATCACACACTATTCCTCAACGCAGAAAGGCGTAAAAGCATATGTAACGTGTTCTAAAATGCCTCTAGTCTTGAAGAAAACTAAGTAAAAAGCCTTATTGATACTTTTTTGATCGAATAATGAAGATTCTACCTTATCACCTAAAAATAGGTGATATATAGAGACCGGATGTTTAGGCACTAAAAAAACTGGAAAATAGGCAGGCAAATAGGCACTTAAAATTTAAAAAATAGGCACTAAAATTTAACTCGAAATAATGAAGATAAATACTCGATACCATTAAAAATAGATTCAAGTCATAGATAATGTTCAAAGAATATAGAAACATACTTGTTTGTTAATGAATATCTTCTTTTACTGTATATACAAAAACGAGGCATGCTATGCATTCCACACACTGGGTGAATCTGAAAGATATGCACATACTTCGGGATGTGATTCGTGACATGAAAAGAAGACAAAAAGTGCTGTTGCATGTTATCGAATTCTGCATCGTGTTCGAGTGACAGAGGTACCAACTTGGAATCGAAAATTTAATCCTGACAATTGGAACGGGACATAAAGGTGCGCACATACTTCAGGAGATGATTCGTGACATTCAAGAGGACTTTTATCTTCTTTTCATGTCACGAATCACCTCCCGAAGTATGTGAACATCTTTGAAGTCCATCCTGAATATATATTGTTACGTACCACGAGCTTGTGTTTACAAACACATAATATAAGTAAATATGTGTGTATTATGTTACATAAATTATATATTTTCCCAATGAAGGCTTATTTTGAAGAAAATGCATAGAATAGGCAATATTAGGCACTAAAGCAATTATTTAGGCAGTAAAGGTCGAAATAGGCAAAATAAAATTGTCTTAAATCGAAACTATAACCCCCCTTATAAACTTTAAAACGTTATTTTTGATCATATCTTTAATATTAAAGAATAGGCATTTTGCCTAACATCCGGTCTCTAGTGATATAATTTAAAAGGCTAAGCATTAAGGAAAAAGTACAGCAACGTTTATCAAAATGACACTTTTTTTCACAAAAGTTACTATTTGGCAGGGGCCTATTTTTAAAAACTCAGAACTAGCTTGCGGCATGAAATACATAAATTTCGCCTAAAATTATAAAATTAACAAAAAAAATTTGGAGAGGGGATAGGACCCCTGTAAATACGCCCTATTATCTGGGAACAAACAAACAGACACGCACAAAAAAGAATTTTCGTCTTAAATGTCGATGGTGATTTCCCCGTTGTTAACGATTTTAAAACCGAAACCCAATGTTACGAAAAGAAGAAAGCAGGATTGCTCCCTTACCTGTTCAAAACGGGATTTTCCTTAATCATCCAGTGCATGACACTTGTTTTCATACTATACTGCACATTTGAGTCTCATTGTATTATGATTATTAACTTCCATAATCGAAATAACAGAACAGAAATAGGATTTTACTTATTTTCACTTTAAATTAATTTATTTCGGAATTTGATTTAAATCAACGATTTTTATTTAAAAAATCAAGTGATTTAAATCTTGATTTATATCGTGATTTAAATCAGACTGATTTAAATCAATCCACCCTGAATACCAATTTTTTTTCACAGATTTATATTAATTCTGCGTGAAAATATGCATTTCTGAAAAAATTAAGCATTTCTGAGAAAATTACATTGTAGGAATTATGCAGAACAGTAAATCAGTGGTGACATGGATTTTCATGCCCCTCCTTCAAATCTAATCTCAAAACTTACAATATTAATTTAGCATCGACTACAGGATAGTAACGTTATTTCAACTACTTTGAATTTATTTTAAGGCTTTGAAACATCCGAGACTCAGAGGGTAGAAATAAGGGAAATTAGTCAATAGGGCCACCGAGGAAGAATCTTGGTAATCCTCTCAGTTGAAATATTTATCCACGAGGGATCAATCACACCATCTTCCGAATCTTAAGCTGATGTTCTACCACTGAGCTTTGGCCATTCGGTGTGGGTGTTAAGTGTTTGTGTATTTGAATTCACGTCAAATTCTAAAAAGTAGTGAAGGTAAACAAACGAAAGGAAGAAATGGACCACGTATACTTCTTTTGCTGTAATGGGTCCCGATTTAAATGTCTGTTCTAACACTGTTTGATATTAGGGAAAGAAAAACATATTTCATCTTTTTGCTTCAAAGAGTGCTCACTTCATCATTTTAATAACGTAAAGGCACATTCATTACTCAGTTTTAGAGCTCAAGGGTAAAACTAATCAAAAGTAATTGAACTACGGCCGGAACAAAACAAGATCCTGGAACCGGGGCAGTTGCCCGGGCGCCAGCAAACTAATGTGTGTGTTTATTGGTGTGGATGTAGATGAAAGGGGTACTAATCGCAAAATTTGCCCTGGGCATCAAATGTCTAGTTTTGTCACTGATTAGGCTACCATTTTTTTAGAGCGTGAAATTTTGACATTTTTCTGAAATATTAAGAATACGTGATAATTATTGGCAATTTACTTTAGAGTGAAACTTAAGCTTCAAGAGCGAGGCGTATAATTTAAAATGGGTGCAACGGCAAATCACTGTCCTGTTAGAGTTTAGTTCCTGTTTCTGTGCGACGTTTGTCTCGTAAGCACTTTTGTCCTCGTACATCACATTTTACTTTATTATTATTAATAATAATACAGTTTATCTACCAAACAACTATTTATACTATTATCCGGTATTAAAGCAAATCTGGAACTTGTGATATTTATTTACTTCCATCATTCCATCCGGCAAATAAATGTCATCTATACGAGATGGAATGTTTTCAGGTAAAATTTAATATTACTGCTGCCATGCGGTAACTTTGAGCTCTGCCTTATTTTAAGTAGATGCAGACATGTCGGAAGGTTTGGTTCTTGTAGATTCACTAGTTCAAACGCTGTCGAAAATGTGGTCTGGAGAATATGACTCTCAACGAACAACATTAGAACAAATTTATCAAGAATAACTTTATTTGTGGATATGCATAGAAAATGGTCCTGAAATTCCAGAGCCGGAAACAGATAGGCTATAGGGGTTCCTCGTGGAAACGAATTAGACATTCCCCATCGAAATATCACAAATTCATTTTGGATGAATCTCTTCCTTCATTGGAGGCAGAAAACGAATTTTCTACAGATAATATACTAAGAGACATTTTTCTGCCTAAAGCAATCACTGAGACGGAAAAACGCTTTGGATCATGTAGCAAAATCATTAGGTCAATCACCACGCTACATCCAAAAGGTGAAAACTTTCTAAATTACAACATTGTAGAGTATATGGCCCAGTATTATGAAAGTGATCTGGAAATATTTAAATGTAAACTCAAAACCTCCCAAACACAATTAAGTTGTATGAGGACGAGAGAAAACCAAAGTTGATTCCTTGGTGAATTTTGTTGATCTTTGCGTCTACAAAAACGCATTCCTAGAAACCAACAAGTTAGATATAATCTCTGCGACTATATCAGTTTCTAGTGCTACATGTGAAAGGCCATTCTCATGTTTGAAAAGATTAAAGATATATAGGTCTTACTTTCTTACAAGTTTGTGCCATCTATTAATTATGTCAGAAAATTTGCCTGAACAAATCTGAGTTACCGACATTGCCCATAACATGCATGAAATATTTAGTTTGCCCGGATAAAACAGATTAGGTTAAATAGAACCATCTTTGAGAAGACTGGAATTGGGCGAAAATGAGAATTGGTAATCTCTGGAAAGCGAAACAAGAAATTCAATTAATTTATTATTTAAGTAATTTAAAGATTTACGGAGTGCACTGGGTATCCAAACTGCTGGGCCTAGTTATTCAAGTGCTGGGACTGGATATCCATTTGAATACAAAAAGGTAGCTTAAAAAATTGCCCTGCGTGAATTTCACCTGAGTACATTGAAAAGTGCATAAAACCTGTACCGTTCATTAGGAAAGTTAAATTTTCGGTTCATTTCTCAGGAAATACTTCAGAAAAGAACTTTTGTGAAAAACATCTTGCCTATGTTACCGCCGTTTCTTAAATATGACGTCTAACAATAAAATAAATCGACTTTTCTAAGTGCGTTTTATATAAGGAACATTTCTTTACAACGCTACTTACTGCAGAAACCCTCATATCAGAAATTTAGTGAAAAATTCTATGTAATTTCGCACTTGAAACATTTGTCGTTCACAATTCCGTCAAAGAAGTAATCGTAAGGAACGATCCAAATTTCAAGCTCCTCATTCAAGTATCCAGCCTTATAGAAAGAGAATCGAACTATGTTGCGAAAACGAGGAGCACTGGACTGGTAAATTGTGAACGACTGAACTTGTATGAACCTGTCACGATGCTAAATATTCACGTCATTTCCTGTTATTACTGTAGCAGTGATGAAACGAGCAAAGGCTTTGTACGGACGGAAGAAGTGAACATCCAGAGGCTGAATCATGCCACTACATCTACCAGATATTAGTCGTTTGATCAATGCAGAGCTCTCTGGCACAAACTGTGACGAAAAACTGTCGTCTTTGTTTGCAGATTATAAATGAATTAACAGGAAGACTTTCTTCCTATCACCTGGAATGATAATGATAATTTATTGCATCCGTTCATCGTCATACAACGAAATTGGACATGTCATTTATATATATACCAGTATACATAAACATACATACTATTATTACATATAGTTTCTTATGGTTACACAAATTTACTTACTATACATTTAATTTTACGTATACGAATTATTTTCTACATATTCTTCAACCGAGTAAAAGCAATGTTCTATCAAGTACCTTTTAAGTTTGGATCTAAAGCTATTGACAGAGACCTGATTTTTTATACATGATGGAAGTAGATTGTATAATAGAGTACCTTTGTGCGTAACTGATTTATTGTATATATTTGTCCTATGTGCATGCAAGTGAATGTCGTCTTTACTTCTTGTGTTATAACTGTGAATGTCTTTGTTAACAATAAATTCACTACTGTTTTTTTTTTCAAATACATTAATATTTCAAACAAATACATTGAGGGAAGAGTCATTATTCCAAGTTCCTTAAAAATATTTCTGCAAGAAGAGTTCCATTTTACTCCTGCAAGTATTGTTACTATTTTCTTCTGTAGCCTAAATATAGCAATACTTTTGGGTGCATTTCCCCAGAACATCAAGCCATATTTTATTGTAGAATGAAAATTTGAGTAATATATACACTTAGCTGTTTTTATATTAATCTTATCCCTTACACATCTAATTGCATAGCATAGTTTGCTTAGCTTACTTCTTACATGTTCTATATGTGGTTCCCAGTTGAAATTATTAGATATTTTAACTCCGAGAAAGGTAGCAGTTTCTACATATTTAACTGTTTTATTATTTATTTTTATTATTGCATTTGCTTGATTACTTTTACCATTGTTAAAATTTAAGGCACATGTTTTATTTACGTTAATGATTAGGTCATTTTTATTCATCCAACTTGAAAGTTGGTTCATTGCCGTTTGGCAGTTTGAAGTTAATTCTCATTCATCTTTCCCACTAACTATTATGTTTGTATCATCTGCATATAAAGTCACACATGAACTATTAATACTGTCAGAAAGATCATTTATATAAAGAAGAAAGAGAAGTAGTCCTAGAATTGATCCTTGTGGTACTCCACGATTAATAATTTCTTCACTTGACACACATTTTTGAATTTTATTTTTAACTATTCCTGTGATTTCCGTTGTTTCCGATCTTTAAGGTATGATTCAAACCATTTATTTGCTAAGCCTATAATACCATAGCAACTAAGTTTTTCTAGCAATATATGATGATTTACTAAATCGAAGGCTTTTGTTAGATCTAAAAATATTCCTATAGATAATTTTTTCTCATCCAGTAACTTTCTGCAGTTTTCTAGAAAATGAAAAATTGCTGTCTCAGTAGATTTACCTTTCAAGAAACCATGTTGTGCGTTGGATATAATAGAATATTTATTAATGAAATCCATAACCCGATTGAACATTATTTTTTCCAGAATTTTACCTATAATGGGTAGCAATGATATCGGTCTATAGTTTTCTATTTCATTGAGTTTACCTATTTTGTGCAAAGGTTTAACTTTAGCAATCTTTAGTTTATCAGGAAAGGTTCCTGTGGCGATTGAAATATTTGAGAGATAACATAATGGTTTAACTAAATATTTATAACAACTTTTTACTAAATTGTTAGATAATTCGTCCGACCCAGCCGAATTCGAATTTTTCATTTGTTTTATTATGATGATTATTTCACTCTCAGTTACTGGTTTCAAGAATATAGATTTATCACATTTTTTTAATTTTAAGTTCCGATAAGTTAGTTTTACTAGTTCCTTTGTTTTTAATAAGAGTTTGCCCTACATTTGTGAAATATTTATTAAAAGACGTTGCTATGTCCTTTGGATTTGTCATGTTCACGCCCTCATAAATTATTTATATGGGTACTACGTGTTTGCATGTTGAGCTCTTCTTTAATTATTTTCCACATTGCCTTTTTTTTATTGTGTGACTGAAGAATTTTCCTACTGTTATAATTTTGTTTCGCTATCTTCAACAATTTTTTACAACTAGTTTTGTGTTTTCTGTAAATTAATTCATTCATCCCGGTAGGGTAACGCTTCCTAGTTTTATTTAGTTGTATGTTTACCATGTTTGCTTTTAAGATTTCGGGTGTAATCCATTTTATTTTTTCTTCTTTATTTTACTAAAATTATTTTTTATTGGAAATGCTACTTGAAAACTATGTTTTACAGTTTCATATATTTTCTCATATACGTCATTCACGTCGGTTAGTTCATAAATATCATCGCACGTCTCCAAGCTAAGCAAATAAACAAAATAACTAATATTATTTGAACTAAAACATCTCGTTATTATAGGTGTTTCATTGGGTTTCTCTATAGTTGCAGGTGTTTGTTTTAAAATGTTTACTTTTACAATTTGTGCTTCATGATCTGAAAAACCTGTATTTATAACTTCTGAATCATAATTCATGACTAATGGATTTACTAAATTCTTTTCACATGACGTCCGAATAGAAAGTCTTAAGATCTTGCGTATTCATGTTCGCTGTTTTACCTGCAAATGAGATTAAGATAAGCCGGATCGGCTGGTTTTACGCAGGGAACCTACCGTTTGGTTCAATCACCAGAACATACGAGGGTCATTCGGAAAGTAAAGAACGTTTTTGTATAAACACTTTAATAAGTGATATACAAATGCGAAATTTGTGTTACTTACTATGTGATACTTAAGTTACTTTTCGACATAGTCGCCGTGTAAATTTAAACACTTGTCATACCGTGGTACAAGTTTTTCTACGCCTTCGGCATACACAGTTGCCGCCAAACTGTTGAACCAATCACTAACAGCTTCCTTAATTTCATCATCACTGCCGTAGTGGCTTCCACCCAAAAAGTCTTTCAACTTTGGGAATCAATAGTGAATCGCCTATCCTCTTGAATTTTTCCGCTCAATTCTTCCTTTGAGTTTGTCAGTCACAAAAGAAGGCCGGCCCGAGCGTTCCTCATCGTGCAGATTCGTCCGTCCGTCATTAAACATAATGCACCACTTACGAACTGATGCTTCATTCATTACATTTCCATACACCTCAGTGATTTGTCTATAAATTTCTATCGGACGCACTTTTCTTGAATTCAAAAATCTTATCACACTACGAACCTCACACTTGGCGGGATCAGTAATTGTATCTCACATTTTACAGTCGCACAGCGAAGCAATAACGGACCGTAGCGGATCGCAGCTAGTGCCAGACTGAGGCTAAAGCATGCCCAGGTCAATAACCCAGCGGCAGCGGGGGTGGGGGAACACGCGCACGCGCTAGCGCAAAACGTTCTTTACTTTCCGAATGACCCTCGTACATGGGACATAGAATTTCTCCGTCCATGGATACAATCGGCATTATCATATAGAAATGAAATGTTGCACTCACATATCCCACTGTTGTTCTGATCTTCACTAATCCTTTCTCCCTCAACGAATGTAATTCCTTCTCGAAGTGACTTTGATTTGCATTGAAGACATTGGCAATCGGAATGTCATCAGTGATCATAAGATCACGTACAGAAATAGACTATAAGTGTACTTCCATGTGATGTTCTAGTGGCTGTATCTCCTAAACCTTTGGAGTTTTGTTCCTAAAACTTCCCTGACATATTGAGCACACTTAGTACTACCCGATCACATATGTCTCAGGCAGCAACTCGATTCACTCAAACGTGACGTTTACTTGTCAGTTGTGCGTTAAAATCAGCATGATTTTGCAAAATCTTGTAATATGGCAACTGTTTTAAAGAAACATAGCTTTTCTATTCTTGTGGCTTTGTGTCAAAAGATTTAAGGAAAATTAGAGGCAATATTTACAGTAGTTCTTCATCTCCACACGACAAAATGGTACAGAATCTTTTAACAGCTATAACCAAAGTACTTACTATCTCTTTCTGTGGGTAACAGTCTCAGGTTGAGATAGAAAACCACCGGTTGCAATTATCTTCATGTATAGATCAAAATGCAGGACACTGAGGAAGTCTGAAGAGCTACCACCATATATTTAACAAGAAATTGGAGGCCACTGGATGCAACAGTTTCTTGGATGGAGATAACTTCGCCAATCTGTTCACTGCGAATTTGATGATCCTTTGATGCTGCGAGCATTTTCACAGAACTTCCTTTTCTACATCCAAAGAGAATGGATGCGGTATCACACCTAGTCATTGCATGGATGAACAACAGATGTGGCTGAAGATTTTCTCCCACATTCTGTAACATATGGCGCACACTAATATGTTTAGTTGCACCTTTCTGTCTAGTTCCAGACATGAAGAAGACATTAGAAATTTCCTATTTTAGATTATAAAGTAGCATAACGAGAATCTCTCTATCATCAGCAACTGCGGTCACTTCGTTACCTTCTAAAGCTATCTGAAGTGAGGCTGCAGCAATTTCAGTGTCCACATAAACAAAAGCTTGGATCACTTTATGGTCATCGTCTGAAAAATGCTTGCAGATTATGGAAATGAACTGTGTTTTGTTGTACCGTATGGATTTGTGATGAAAAAACATTTTGGTTTGTTTAGGTTTTCGTGTCTTCAGTAATTTTTACGTTGGCTGACATGACTTTAGCAGAGCTCCGTTGATGTTTATGGCCTTTAATGGAAGACTAGTCACCGTAGTCATCAAATACTACTATAATTTGATTGGACCTTCCATATTTGCAAAAAGTGTTTTGTCTGTAATGTTGGCAGATGTCTAAGTAAGTTCCAGTTGTAGGCCATTGAATGTGATGAAGAAGAACTCAATCATCTAAGAATGTCTGTCACACACTTTAGGTTGTGGAGCATGAGGCATGTTCTTCATTAATATTATGTTAGCTTGTTGGGCTTTTTCATGTAGCCGTCTTTGAACAATGCTGCAGGCTCAGCACTAAACTCATATTTTAGTTGCTCAGCCACATTTCCATTTCATTCAGAAATGGTAATAAATCGCAAAAACAGTACGAACGGATCAATGTGGAGCACTGTGTGGCCAACATTGATTTCTTTCTGTGAAGTTATTAGCGTTTGAACTTCGTCTGATTTTCGAATTGAAGCTTTGCACACTTTCTTGTTGTCCAACGTCTTCCGCATTATTGTGCCAACATCTTCAGCGTCATCGCAATTAATCACATCTTCCAAAAGAGTACGAGTACCTGATAACAAATTTCGAAGTGAGTCGTTACTGACGTCAATGGATTGTGAACTTCAAACCACTCAAATACCTGATTTAGATCAACTGCCTCACGGTTCCTTCTAGTCGTCCTCGTTTCAATCAGTGTTGAATTCAGACATTTTCACCCGGGGGGAATGTGAACTCCTCGGGGGGGAGCGTTGTTTTTCTGTATTTTTACAAGAAAGCAGCATATTTAACAATTCCATTCACATGCACATCTTTTTTCCTAATATTAAAACTAATTGCTGATAAATATTCAATGTGAGATTATAATTTTAAATAAATCTAATTTTATCTAAAACATTAAATAAAGACTGGCAAAAATATTTTAGATTAAACTTTAACTGCTATTTACAGTAGCTATTTTTGCAATTATTTCCTATATTCAGTAGTTACTGTTTGTTACTAATGTAGAAGTTTTTAAAAAGATTTAAATTAACTGAAATATTTTTTGTCCTAAAACAAACATACATAGGAATATCTTAACAAAAAGGTATCATTCTTTCTCTCACTTCTGATTTTAAATCAAGCATATTAGCCTTGGTTTCTTCACTGCATACACATCAATAGTTTAGTTTACAAAATCTTCAGTAGGATTAGTGCCGCGTCGTGGAAAATCAGCGCTTGGGGCGAGAGTATACGACGGCACTCCCGCACATATGAGTGAAGTCGACAGACCAGCCGCGAAAGGTGAGAAAATTTTAAAAAGCAAACCCTGCTTTTCCTTGATTTTGATAACTTTTTATTACTTTTTCCCTTTCATTTTATATATGTTCACATGCTCACATGTGCACATGTGTTTCATTCCTCTCTTTTTTCTTTCCTTCTTTTCTTTTCTTTTTCCCTCCTGAATTTTACGCCCCTTACTTCGGCGCCCGGATCGTCGCCCCGCTTGTCCCTCCCCCATGGCACGGCACTGAGCAGGATCTTCGTCACTTCAATAGCAATCTTTCACTTATATATTACTATTATATTGATAAATTCTATATAAATCTCTAACCCAAGAGGGATAACTGTTCCTCACTGATCCCTCTAAATAACGCCCTCTGAGTCTCACCCTTTAACTGACTTATTTTTAGTTAAAGAAAGGTGTATTTGCTTTATCAATCGTAAAACACATTTACGTCTGTTACTTCCGATGCGAGAAATGGAATTTAGGCGCTCTATTTCAAATAATGCAAGAACTGTACATTTTCAAGAACTGGTCTGCTGACATCAGAGATCATATGGAATGATCGAAAGATCTTCCCTATCTTTCCTTTCCTATCTCAATCTGTGCTAGTGCTACCTACTAATATATAATATAGGGCGAGAGTATAGTACCTACTAAAATACAAACCTTTCTTCAACAGTCAACAATTTCATGTTCTGCCAAACGCGGTCGTAGCATTAAGAAATTCAGATTTATTGACTATTTGATATTCTATCTTAGATGTTACATGTTTAATATTTATATAGAATGGGTCTGCGTCATTTATATGTATATATAGAGAGATCGGATTTCGTCTGCACGTGCACGGAAAGAAATACAAATAATTGGGTGAAGTAATTTCTATATTTTCTGATTGAAATTTTGGGAGTTTCTCCGGGGGGGAATGAGTTTTCTTCAGGGGGAGATTCCCTCCCGGACTACCCCCTGAATTCATCCCTGGTTTCAATGTGTTGTTCTCCGGAAATATGACGATTTACAGTTAACAAAGTCATAGCTTAGTGGACAGCGGAGCACATATACTTAATGTGGACCCAAGGCAGTCTTACATTGTCAGAGAATCCTTACATTGTCCGTCGATCGCCTCTTAATTAGCGTTTGTTCGATGATAAGGTCTGGCTATAAACAAGCCCATTCACAACTCGATTGACGGATTATACAGGCATTTGAAATCTCGTTCATATAACCAGGGATGAGATGCCGGAAGTTTGTACATGAATTGCAAGTACAGGCGAGCATATTTTGCGTATTGTATGCGTCCAATTACTGCAAAGAGATTGAGCATACGACTGACAGCAAACAAATACAAGTGTCAATCACCAATACGCTCAGCATGAACAAATAATTTCACAGTTTTCATATAGTGGAGATACTGCAACTACAATCGTGATGTCCGGGAATTTACTGCAAGAAGTTCTTATACTTCTGGAAATGCTGTTCCACTACAAGTACTTTACTGAAGTCATATTCGCTTAATACTTTAAACGAGAAAATACAACTTGTACTATAAAACAAGTTACATCTCTGCCATCTTAACGCATAGAATACTGGTACTGGTCTCGTTTGAATGTTCATGATATACTCAAATCTTGATATAAATATATTTGCGCATATATGTAAGAGTTTTAAAGTTATTTATCATTAAACAGTGTAATGCACACTACGAAAGTCGATTTCTGTTATTGTTAGACGCCATATTTAAAAATGGCTCCAATATATGTATGGCATTTTACATAAATTCTTTTCTGATGTATTCTATAAGAAATAAACAGAAAATTTAACTTTTCTAATGGACGGTACATGTTTTATGCGTTTTTCAATGTACTGAGGCGAAATTTACTCTCGGCCATACTAATGACATCATATCTTGATATTCCGGAGAGGGATTTTGGTTATGTTTAAGTACAAACATAAACCTTTCAAACAAGGCATAAATCATTTCTGTAACAATTTTTTTCTGGGTTTCGCCCAATTGAAGGTTACTGCTATTGTATTAAATGGGTAATGGTAAGGGCACTTGGTAGATTTATTATCCCGGCATTCGCCTGGTGGGACTGAGGGCAGACATTGGCGTATTATCTGCACAGTCATAAATTAAAACATTGCTAATAAACAGATTTTTGGACATTGGGTTGAAGACTTCTCGATCCCCAACGTGAATGCCCTTGTGATTTTGTTGCAAGCTATATAAATGCCCTTAAAAATCATCTGAATTTGTTTCGTGTGAATCAAGGTGGATTGATTTAAATTACTTGATATTTTAAAATAAAAATCGTTGATTTAAATCAAATTCTGAAATAAATTAATTTGAAGTGAAGGTAACTGAAATCTCGTTTCTGTTCTGTTATTTCTATTATGGAGGATAATAATCATAATACAATGAGACACAAATGTATGTACAGCACAGTAGTCGTTGAGCCAGAATCCAAAAAATAGGTTTTTGGTTTCATCTCTAAGGACTTGATGATATATATCTTTTTGTACTCACAGTGGTCCAAGGTGTTCATCAAATTATGATACCCTGAAATTTGTGGTAGCTTAAAGCCGCCATATTGAAAAATGGCTGCCATGTCTCTACATTTACGAGGTTTTGCGCATTTATCTCATAAACGGTTCCTCTTATCGAGAAAATGAAGAGGAATGAAATTGAAGAGGATAAAATTTTGCACATATTATGTTCAGTAATATTTTTTATTAGAACCAATCGATTAGGAGATATTTGCGATTAAAGGAGAAACGGCCTTGTTTTAAATTGTAACATTTGTTATTTTCGCTGGAAATATTTTACCAAGATACATATTTCTGAAGTATTTAATATTTGTACTAATAAGTTCCTTCAAAAATTATTCATGTTAGTCTTCATCTTCACTGCTGTCGTCATCAGATGACAGTCCAGCGCAGGGTTGAATTCAGGGGGTAGCCCGGGGGGGAACCTCCCCCGAAGTAAATTCATTCCCCCCCGGAGAAACTCAAAAAATTTCGGTCACAAAATGTAGAAATTACTTCACCCAATTATTTGCTTTCTTTCCGTGTACGTGCAGACGAAATCCGATCTCTCAATATACATATAAATGACGCAGAACCATTCTATATAAATATTAAACATGTAACATCTAAGATAGAACACCAAATAGTCAGTAAAACTTATATTTCTTAACTCTATAACCGAGTTTGGCAGAACATGAAATTGTTAACTGTTGAAGAAAGGTTTGTATTTTAGTAGGTACTATACTCTCGCCCTATATTATATATTAGTAGGTAGCACTAGCACAGATTGAGATAGGAAAGGAAAGATAGGGAAGATCTTTCGATCATTCCATATGATCTGTGATGTCAGCAGACTTCAGTTCTTGAAAATGTACAGTTGTTGCATTATTTGAAATAGAGCGCCTAAATCCCATTTCTCCCATCGGAAGTAACAGACATAAATGTTTTTACGATTGTTAAAGTAAACACACTTTTCTTTAATTAAAAATAATTCAGTTAAAGGGTGAGATTCAGAGTGCGTCATTTAGAGGGATAAGGAAGGAACAGTTATCCCTCCTTAGTTAGAGATTTATAGAGAATTTATCAATATGATAGTAGTATATGAGTAAAAGATTGCTATTGAAGGTGATGAAGATCCTGCTCAGTGCCGTGCCATGGGGGAGAGGCAAGCGGGGCGACGGCCCCGGGCGCCGAAGTAATGAAGTAATGGGGCTGTAAAATTCAGGAGGGAAACAGAAAAGAAAAGGAGAAAAGAAAAACAGGAATGAAACACGTGCACATATATAAAATGAAAGGAAAAAAGTAATGAAAAGTGCTCAAAATCAAGGAAAAGCAGGATTTACTTTTTAAAATTTTCTCATGTTTCACGGCTGGTCTGTCGACCTCACTCATATATATAGGGGTGCCATCGTATACTCTCGCGCCAAGCGCTAATTTTCCACGACACGGCACTAATCCTACTGAAGATTTCGTAAACTAAACTATTGATGCAGTGAAGAAACCACGGCTAATATGCTTGATTTAGAATCAGAAATATGAGAAAGGATGATAACTTTTTGTTAAGATATTCCTATGTATGTTTGTTTTAGGACAAAAAATATTTCAGTTAATTTAAATCTTTTTAAAAACGGGAATGCGGCGTAGGATCGACACTGCGTAGCATCGAAACTGCGTACGATCGAAAAATTCAGCTCAAAACCTGTTTCGATCCTACGCAGTTTCGATCGTACGCAGTTTCGATCGTACGCAGTTTCGACGCTACGCAGTTTCGACCGTACGCAGTTTCGATCCTACGCAGTTGCCCTGAAATAATTTAAGTTTTAATCATGCGCTCAAAAAATATATATTTTTTCTCTCTCTCTTTAATTTGTTTAACCTGTGCAGCTATAAATTAGGGTTATATTCATGGACTCCACACGACCTAAACTGCGTAGGATCGAAACTGCGTACGGTCGAAACTGCGTAGCGTCGAAACTGCGTAGGATCGAAACTGCGTAGCGTCGAAACTGCGTAGGATCGAAACTGCGTAGCGTCGAAACTGCGTACGATCGAAACTGCGTACGGTCGAAACTGCGTAGCGTCGAAACTGCGTAGGATCGAAACTGCAGGTAGGATGGACAAGTTACAGGCGTATGGATTGAGAATCAATTATGATTTGTAATGATGACTATGTCAGAAGTGTAATACTAACTTTGAAACAGCTTCGACGGAATATAATGTAAAATAGTTATGTAATATGAAGAATTTAAAGTAATGAAGAATATGATGTATGATGAATATTGAAGGATAAGAATAATAATAATGTTTAACGAATATTTCGATTGTAAAGATATTATTTCTAAAGGCTGTCAGAAAGTTAGAGAAACAAAAGTCAGATAAAGATTCATATGCTGTTCTGTGTGCACTTGTCTGCGTAATATGAATGAAAATTTATATGATTTTATGTACAACTTAACGACCTAATCACCAGTTATTCATATGTATGTCAACAACGTTACAATATTGTACTTCGCTTTGGGAGTTTCTCATTTGTACACTGAACCTTTAAATCGATTTATAATTGGAACACGTACCCGTGGGAGTAGGAGCATTTCAATGTATTCCGTTACATTTCACAAAAATATTTTTAACCGTAAAAGATTCGAAATTAAACTACTATTCAAATAGAGAATAAAATTACGAAAGTTTACAATTATTACTGGAAATCAATGCTCTCATCCATTTTGAACATTTTAAAAGAACATAGTTTCTAATGTATTGAAATTTCATTTCTTATGAATAGTTTGAAACGTTGTAAATAGTTGTAAAGAACCTGCAGAAAATTCATCAAAATCCTCCTACAATGGGGAAGCCGTGTTAGACATGGAGTTAGCGGATGCAGATGGTGGCATTGGAAAAGTCCGGGTCTCCCGAGCACAGTGGTGATATCAGAAACCGGGCCCCAGCCATGAGGCTCCAGAAAAATGGGGTCCCGAAGTTTTGGGCGCGAGTTCTTTCTATACGCCTATTAAACATGGAATTGTATGTTTGTGGTGAAGTTGGAAATGTTCGGGTCGTCTGAGCACAGTGTTAACGTCAGAAATTGGGCCCTTGTCTCAAACGTCCAAAAATGGTGTCCCGAAAATTTGAGCTTGGCTTCATTCTATTTTTCTTTTAAGCATGGAGTTATTGGATATATATTGTGGTGTTGGAAAGCTCCGGGACCTGAGACTCCAGAAATGAGATCCCAAAAGTTTGGGTTCAGGTCTCTTTTATTTGCCTATTTAACATGGTGTTGTACTATAGTGTTAGCGTTTGAAAGGTCAGGGTCGATTAACGAAAGCGGTAATGTCAGAAATTGGGCCCTGGCCTCGAAGATCCAGAAAATGTGGTTCCGAAATGTTGGGCTCGAGTCCACTCTATTTCTCGTTTAAGCATGGAATTGTTGCATACAGATGGTGACGTTGGAAAGATCCGATTCCCCTCAGCACAGTGGTGGTCAGGAACCGGGTCCCCACCATGGGGTCCCAGAAATGGAGTCCCAATGTTTTGGGCATGAGCCCCTTCTATACGCCTATTCAAGGGTGTAGCCAGCAGGTTTGTGTAGAGGGGCCCGCCGTTTTTGAGGGGGGGCCAGCTACAATGTACAAAGCCAAAAAAAACTGTGTTGCTGCTAGTGGTTTTGAGGCCTGAAAGAAAGGAAAATTTTGGTTTCCTTCTGGAAGACTAAAAACACTATTTTAGCTTATTATTATTATTATTATTATTATTATTATTATTATTATTATTATTATTATTATTATTATTATTATTATTATTATCCATAAATTATATTCAAGATAGTTTTTATTATGCTTAATCAAGAACTACTGCCCGGGACCAAACGCTATACTTTTGTGCATAACTATAAAGGTAACCAAGAAAGTTCTGTCCCTTTTCGTGGAGGTCTGTGTTCAATTGGACCTCACATTGTGAGTTGAATGCGAGTGGAGATAAGGCGAACGTCAGTTGTTGGTGTGGGTGTATCCAACATACTACCTGGTTATGGCAATTCAGAAACACCGTGAACTTGCGTAAAGACAGAGGGAACATGGGACATCCACAGAGCGTCATAAGAGCATGTATGCTGAACGACTTCAAATGGAAGTCAAACGCCCCTATAGCGGGACAGAAGATATGCCAGGTCTTTGGTGAGGGTGTCGTGACGACGCGGACATTGCAGGGATGGTTTAATAAGTTAAAGAACGATGACGAAACACCCGAAAACACCACGTGCCAGAAGACCAACACATGTACAAAGAGGAACTGGGACTACAATTCAGTATGTGGTGAAACTATTCGGCAGCACATCCATCAACTTGTAAAGCACTACAAGTTGGGTCGATGGGTCTCTCATATTTTGACTCCGGGCCAGAAGGCAACGCGGCAATCGCCTGTGTTTATTTACTGTTTCGGAGCCATTTCTGGGCAGGGTGTTGACATGTGATAAAAAGTGGGTCCTATACGAAGCTCCACGGCGCCGTCATCATTGGTTAGCATCCCATGAACCGATTTCAAAACAGCAGAAACCAGCACTGTACCAGGACAAGGTCCTTCTGTGTGTTTGGTGCATCATGCATCGGGAACTGCTACCAGCTGGTCAGTGTACCAATGCAACTGTGTACTGTCAGCAGTTGAGCTGTGCTCAACAAAAACTCAAAACTCTGAAGCCATCACTTCTGAATTGCAAATGGGTCCTCGTTTACGGGACAACGCTAACTCCCACGTGGCTAGGATGACTCAGGACACCATTTTCCGCCTTGGATGGGAAACAATATTGCAACCACTATATTCCCCGGGTATTGCACCGTCCGATTATCACCTGTTCCATTCTTTGGACAATCACCTTAGAGGACGCCAGTTCAAATCCCTAGTAAAAGTCCAAAATGCACCTGATACTTTCTTCGTTTCACGGCCCACCAAGTTCTACCGCGATGGATTCCATGGCCTTCCAGAACGTTTTCAGAAGGTCGTCGATGCTGATGGGTACTATTTTTGATCTTCCAGGTTAGGTGACATATCGATGTTCGAAGGTGGTGGGTGAAAAAGCAACAAAACTTTTCTTGGATACCTTTATATTTAAATTTAAGACCTTGTATACAGAACCTATCTACACAAGATTGATTTTCTTTGAAATTTCACTTAATTTCTTTATGGTTTCCTGACAAAAATATTTATTTATTATTCGTGACTTAAAAAAACACATAATTATTTTATTACACTGAGTAGAAATAAAAGAGAGCGAATGAAATCCAAATTGAATAAAAGCATTGTTTCTCACCAAATTTTCCATCCTCTATGTCTTTTAAAACACTTGTTAAAGCATATAAAATATACTGTACTTACAAATCAGTTTAGTACCTTTGTTTTATGGTTGTATTTTTAGTACCTTGTTAAAACGTTTGTCTTTAAACTGTCAAATATAAATCGCAGTAAATTGTGTAATCAGGTGTCACAAAAAATATCCTATTTTTCGATCGGTATAAGGAAGAGATACTATACTATTTTTCGATCGGTATGGAAAAACAATATTTCTCCATACTATTTTACCATAAATTATTAATTGTCAATAAACTTTGTTACTTTTAAATGACTGAAGCGAGATAATTTTACTATGATGTTTTAAAAGCTGGTCATTTGGGGGGGCCAGGAAACCATTTGGGGGGTCTGGCCCCGATGGGCCCCCCTTTGGCTACACCCCTGCGCCTATTAAACATGAATTGTTGTACGAAGATGAAAAACTTGTATCTTCCTAAAAAAAAAAAAAAACTTGTATCTTCCTTATAATTATTAGATAATAATCTCAGCTCCTAAACACGTATAAAAGATACCGAAGTTATATTTCAGCAAAAAACAATTACCATAAAACATCTCTTTGCATATGTAATGACTGAAATGTATTAACTTTGCTTCCCTCCCAAATAAATAAATAAATAAATAAATAAACGATTACAGTCGATAAGCGTAAATCTGGCAGAACCTATTTTCCGAAATCTAAAACAAATCACGCAGATTGTTTATTGCTTGTTCGAGATTGTCCACATTACATTTTCGGTCGCGATTGTCCACATCACATTTTCGGTTTTTCATTGTATGTAATTAACTATACCATAACAGAAATTCCCGCTACGAACAAATTACACGTTAGGTATACGCCTATGTGTCTCGTCTCGAGGACTTCTGGGCCGCAGTGGCTTAGTGGCAGAGGGTTCACACATGATGCGGGGCCCTGGTTCTATACCAACTTGCGCAAAGTGGGGTTTGTGGTGAACAAACACCGTGTGTGAGGGTTTTCTCGGAGTTTCCCTTTCCCACAACTCTTTCATTTCACCATTCCATTTATTCTCATCATCTGCGTCTCCTTTAGTCTACCCAGGATGACAGTCGGACATAAAACTTAAAGATTGCATTTTCATTTTCACATTTGGAGACCCTGTATCTGTGTTCCTTGAGTGCCCCAAATGCTAAATAATAATGGGTTGGAAGGCCCATGAAGTTTAGTACCTGGTACACCCATCATCTCAACTTGCCCAAAAAGTTAAGGGCTCACGTTAACGCCCCAAAACTTTGGTTTTCACACCTTATTAACTATATTGGCCCAAAAGATGAAATTTGTTAGCTCATCGATCTTTATCTCGACTAGCCCAGAAAGTTGGGAGGCTCTGGCGAAGTTAGCCCCCAAATTTTCGGCGTCTATATCACATTAACTATGGGAGAACGAAAGCTGAAATTTGGTAGCCTATCCCTCCCGTAGACAGTACTATGTAAGCCATTCATTCTCTGGACCAGCCCAGAAACTTGGGGGGGGGGCTCACGTTAAATTTTGGCGGTGTACGTGACTCACTACTGGATTTACGGGCTACTGACTTCTGGTTCCTTCTTCTACGCTGTGCTCGTTATCAGCTCTGTAAACCACCTTGGATGAACTGACCTGTAGTATATAAAGGACTCAATGGGAGGGGTTACAAACCCCCCTCTTCGGTACGCCACTGCCTAGGTATATGACATATTTAAACGGGATGTGTTGAGTAATAGAAACGATCTTTTCGCAAACTCTCTCTAGTGCATTTTCTATTTACAAATTGTGGTTAGGTCATTATTAGGTAAGTAAATGTAGGCTCAGAAATATGTCTCCATCATGAGACATAACAAAATTGAACGAAACTTTGTTCGGCAGGCCTGTACACGGCATTGAACCAGAAAACAGAAAGCCAGCACCAATATCTTTGATCCTGGGGAACATAAAAAAATCACACGGGGTGAGGTCAAAGCTATACGGCGGATGAGTCATAAGTTTGACCTCCGTAGATTCTAAAAACTGAATTGTGATGTTGGACGTGTGTGCGGACGCGTTGTCATGATGAAGCAGGATCCGACGCAATCCAGTTCTTGGACGCCGTTCCCGAAGCTTCTGGAAGTTTCTGGATGGAAGTTCTTAGACACTTTTGTTAGGCAAACAGTGGTGTGCCACTGAACAGTAACAGTCCTTTGTTCTTCAAGTGGAACAGTTGCAACATGGCCAGATTTGGAGAAGAAAGTTGCGACCATCTTCTTCCCCCACATCGCGGTCGCTTCACTTTCGTGGGTGGATTTTCGTCTGGAAATATCCAAACTGTAGACTGGCGTTTATTTTCAGGGTGAAATTGATAGATCCAAGTCTCATCACTAGTAACAATGTCAGAGACATGTCGAGAATTGCCTCCATCAAATCTTGCAAGCATTTCTTCACACCATCCCACACGCATGCGTTTCTGCTGTTCAGTCAAAGTGTGAGGCACCCAACGAGATTAAACCTTCCTAAGCCGAAGATGATCATGAAGAATTTTTGTTCTGGCTGGCGATCCAACGTTCACTGTAGATTCAATATCCTTGAAAGTTGTTCGAGGATTTTCTCGAATCATTTGTTTCACATCGGCAATGTTTTCATCTGACACAGCTGTTGCCGGACGTCCAGCTCTCTCTTCATCTTTAAGCTATGTCCGGCCTCTTCTGAATTCATCAAGCCACCGAAAAATTGTAGAAGGGAGGGGCAGGAACCACCAACCTTTCAATTACTAGCCGCGTGCTCTTCCGACTTGGCCACGGATGCGATGAAGAAACCGTCGCTTGTAGAGGGATAAATTCTTAAGGTCTTTTGAATTTGGCTAATCAGAGTGCTCCTTTAACCCGCGTATATTCGACGATAACCGTTCGGGATAAAATCTGCTCGCCTTGTAGACCTAATTTTATAACAAAATGACGACTGTCTATTTACTTCATTTTATAGTTCTTCCATATTCACTTTCAAATGATCGGCGCCAGTTGCCATCTAATAAAGTTGATGCGTTTGTTGCTTCTAGTACACAACCGCTTTGAAAAAGAAGCAATAAATGCATCAAATGTGGGAGATGAATTTAGAACACCTAAATGGTACATGCCTAGCACATCTTGTGCTGTTATGGTTTCTTCAGAAACATTTTGTAAAACAATTGAAAACACATCGCGGGGTTTGTATTTTGAAATTTTGCGTATACTTGGATTTGTTTAAGTATTTCTTTCTACTGTGTTTGCCTGTAGCTTCAGTTCATAAGCCTTTATAATTAGATACCCAACATATTTGGCAATCACGCAGAAAACAACACCGAAGATTCTACACTTGTGTTAATTTAACACACAGGCTGTGTGTCATTTCAACTAGCGGCATTTGACACACAACTCCAAATGGAGAGTGAGTTGTTCTAACCACTTGTTTGTGTTATATTTTAACACAATCGTGCTAACACATAGGCATGTCGTTGAAATAATACAACGATTTTTTACAGTATAGGCACTTCCAGTAGAACTACAACGATTAAATTTGGCAAAGTTTTTAGCCTCCTGGGACTATATAGAAAATTTCCAAAAGTGAATATTTTTCCATTTTTAGCAGCTTTAAAGAGACAAAAAACTGTGTAATTTAAATAGACTTTTTGGATGTACAAGATCTCATATTTTAGGTACCGTAATTGAAATCGAAATAAAAACTAGGAATTTTGGTATGTTAGTAGGTTTATGAGGCGCGAGGCCGTAGGATGAGAAATTTTGTATCTGGCGACAAATTCCCACCTACTTAAAACTAAACTGATTATATAAACATTCAATTGTGCCAATTGTCAAGTTCATAAAGAAATTGAAAATCCAGCAACTGGGTAAGTAAGAAAATGCTAATCCAAATGTCAATTGAAAGAAACGGAAGTATTTTAAGTAAATATTGGCAACAACGCATTCTAATTTTCCAACTTGGTCAAAAGTTAGCAGGGTTGGAAAAAATACAGTTAAAAAAAAAGAACAAAACGCGTGTTTAAAACATGAAAAAAGTGTTTAAAATGTTTTAAAGATGTTTTAAAACACACACGAAAAAGTACATGTTTTAAACATTTTTAACAGTTTAAAATATGATTTTAAACATATTTCAACATCGTGTAATCACGTATTTATTAAGACTTTTTGCTCTTTCAACCGATCTTTTCATTTATTTTATTCTCTTTAAGACTACACAGTGTTGGGTACAGAACATTTCCGTATAGATTAGTAATTCTCAACTTATTTCATATAACGACCCCTTTTATTACACCCTCTTGCCAGTGACTCTCATACAGTAAGTATTTTCTTGGATATAGTAAGCTTTTAAGGTAGATTTTAAAATTTACCAACTATAGAGGTTTCACACAATCTATCAATATACATGGCAAAACAAAAGTCCTCACCATCCTTGTGCGTTGAGAACGGGTTGAGAGAGAATGATGAAACTTGGAAGTGGTCTGACACATCAGATGGTGCTATCAAGCATCATGGCGAACATCTATGCTTAGTATTCGAAATTTCAAATGCAAATGGTGTCATGTTACATGAGGGCTAGAATTTCACCAGAAATGCTGTTGTGCGGTTATTTTAACCATAAAGAAAATCATTTCGTGTTACCGCTTCTAAAAGTTTTGTAGTTATGCCTTTAGGGGCTAAGCTAGCGTTTCGTGGAGGCGGGTGAGATTTTTGTTGCAAAATTTGATTACTATTTCATAACACTGGTGCTAATAAAATAATTTTATAATAATAGGGCTACGTTTTCGAAAAGTAATGTTTGAAGCACACTTCATATTGTGCTAACTTTATATTTTCTGCAAGTCTATGTAATTGGTTGTTTTTTGAGTCAAAAATTTATTGACGAAAGGTAATATTTGGGGCGTTCAGAGCACAATAGATCCAAATCCATTTTCAATAAACTTCAGTCTTCCTCAGCAAATGAATTCTATTTCAAAAAATAATACTTCGCAGTCAAGAATCCAAAACAAATGTAACTAAAACCATGCGAAAAGGCGTGGGATAGTTTCATATGACAACCGCTAGTAGGGGCGTCAGTGGAATAGGAGGGCAACCACCCTCATCCGCACCCTGCATTTCAGATTTTGGGGACGGTAAGACAGTTTTAGAAATCTTTTGATAAGCAAAGTCCAACAGAATAAGCCTGAAGTAATTACACCGAATAAATACGAAGAACATACAGATGATTAAAACTGGGAAGTTGCTTAGGTCCAATTTCCTGAATTTTAAGCAGGCCCAAAACTCGAAAGTAGAGCCACCTTTGAAATCCTTGGGTAAAAAAAAAAAAAAAAAAAAAAAAAAACAAGAAAGCAATATAGGCCTATAGCTCCTTACGGCCAATGATCAAAATCCGTATTTATTCGGTGCAAGGACTTCAATTTTTAAATGTTGGACTTTGCTAAGCAAAATGTTTCTAAATCTGCATTACTGCCCCAAAAATCTGAAATTCAGGGTAGAAGACGGATGACTTCTAAACGAACGCCCCTATCTAGCGGCAATCATACAAAATTCTAGATTCCTTTTTTTCAGGTAGTTTTTCTTTCTTTCATCTCGGATTCGTGGTTGTGAAAATATGACATTTTACGTCGATGTATTCTTTTGGACACATTCTGCATTTATGTAACGTAATTATGCATCATTGACTATGACATTCGGAGCTTGACTTGTTAATCATTCCAACGCTGCAACATACACAATACAAGCATAATGTTAATATCTTAAATGTATGAGCAAGGAGGGGGAAGGGAAAATTAGCTCTCCTCCCCATTCCGTCAACGCCCTTGTCTAGCGGTTGTCCTATGAAACTCTAGTCCACACGCTTTCCCGTGGTTTTTGTTTCATTTATTTCATACCCTATGCTACGAAGATATTACGTTTGCTGAGCAAAAGTGAACCTTTCTGAAAATGAACTTGGGTCCCTTGTGCTCTAAATGTTGAGTTGAAGCCAAATTTATCCTGCAACCCAAGTTTGTTCGAAACATATAAAATTAGTTTGTTTAGTTTGATTGATTACAACTTGCATCAGTAGCAAGGCTATATGAGACAGGGCTTTTTGTTTAAAGTGGGATCTGACCCACTAATTTTGAAATTTTACGTTGGATCGCAGTCAAAATCTATACAGCAAATTCCGACGCCTCGTGTCTCTATCCTCAAAAATTAATGTTAAAAGACTGAATACAGTGAAACCTCTGAATAACGGACACCAACGGGACATGAATTTTTGTCCGCTATTGAGAGGTGTCCGTTACAGAGAGGTTACAGAAATTTAATTTCTCACAATGGTAATTGTATGCAGTAATATATAGGAAAATGCATTATGTATGAGCGTAGATACGGAAATTCCATATGAAAATACTCTAGTTAGTACGTATTTGAATTACTGGGAGGGATGAGAGAGAAATTCATTTCTGTTGAATATTATTATTACTGGAGAATATGTTAATATATTCGTTCTTTCGCGGAATGGATGAAAAGGCAAGTTATTTGAAGTGCATATGTTTATTGACCCAGTTCCAATCACAGAGAATATCCTCTTAGTGAAAGTGAAAAGAAAGCCGGGAAAACCCTAAATCCAGACTTGTTCCAGTGTCATAAGTAAAAGAAAAATGTTACTTTTCCAAAAAAGTGAGAGAGGAAACATTGCTCGTTGAAAATGTTATTGTAAAACAAACAATATTTTGTTATTTAAGAAATTGTCGGGAAAGATGCAAGGCCCAGATGAAAAAGGACTAAATTTGTTAGGGAAGGGGAGATCTTTTGCATGGAATTCTTGGCCTTACGACTGACCCTGCACGAGTGTTATTACTTATTGAAGTTTTTCTAGGATTTCCATCAGAAAACAGTTTATTGCGGGCATAAACAAAGAAGAATTTCAAGTTCAGCTTGAAGCTGTTCTGTTTGATGGTTCACCATGTCTAGACTCATGATAGATACACTTGTGGGGAGAAGACTTTTCTGTCTCCTTTAATATATCGCAGAATCGAGAAAAATTCCTGTCCGTTATGAAGGGGTTATTGAAACGTTTGGGGGGAAAAGGACTGTCCGCGTCCGTATCTGAGAGTGTCCGTTAAAGAGAGGGTTTTGTTCCGTAAGAGAACATATAATTTTGCCGGGACAAAAAACTCTGTCCGTATTATAGAGGTGTCCGTTAAGGGAGGTTTCACTGTATTGCACCCTGTAGCGTGGTACATACATACAAACAAATAAATTGAGATCAAATTGTCCCAGACCTTGACGTTCAGCACTAACGTTATAATAAGTATCACACTTGGTTAGTTACACGATCGACTGCCATACCTTGCGTTTCTCACCTGGTCTCTTCATACAAGCTATGCCAAGTTGTAAAGTTTCAAAGAAAATTTAGAACTGTGGTGGGGAAGAGGTACGAAATAAAATTTTCATAATATAATGAAAAAGATATTGTTGATACAAAATTAATTGTTACCTGAAGTTTCCAGTTGCATCTCAGCTACACCACTGACTTTAGATTCATCAGAAGCAATTTTCAGATCAACATTTTTACCATTTGTTTGGGTTTCCATTTTTACTAAGCATTGCATTTTTCATAATGATTTTCGTTCTTGGAACTAAACCACCCATTTCTTTCTTACACGTTTTGCAACAAACTCGTTTGATCGTTTACTTACCTGATTGAGTTTGAGTTACTCTAATAAATTTGTACCAAATCATGTCCTTCTTTTCTTCACGTATAACCAACCCATGTTAAACGATTCCATGTTGTAGGAGACAGAACTAACATGTACTGTACAAACGAATGCTTGCGATATTTTAATTTCAGAACCTCAACGTCGCAATGAATACAACAGTTTGTTTCCGTGATAATTATTTTATTTATTTTTTAATATCAGTTCTATAAGTAGTCCAACCTTCGACTACGACACTTTCTCGCAAGTTAACTGAGAAGCATTTAAACAATACAATATACTTTAAAAATAAGGGGAAAAGAGACAAAATAAATTGTAGATCACCACATTGACCTGCTGTAGCCACGAGAAATCAAACCATTCACATGGGAAGAAAATAGTCTTCTGATTGGGGAGCACGTTTGGACAGTTCTCTTGCTCTGGAAGATTTTTTTTTTTTTTTTTTACGAACATAAAATAAAATGCAAATAAACATATGTTTAAGACAAGTCTTCAAAATACACGTGTTTAAAACAAAATGTTTAAAACATAAACAAAATTTGTTTTAAACAAAATCAATTGTTTTAAAAAAAGTTTTAATCATTTGTTTTAAATATTTTGTTTTAAACAAAACAACCCTGGAAGTTAGTAAATTTGGGACGAAGCCCAAACTAGCAAAAACTTGAGCTAATTACATGAACCTTCGATTGTGCCACCTGCAAAGTCTATAAAAGAAGTGACAATTCACAGCAACTAGGTAACTAAGAAAATATTAAGCTAAGTCAATTGAACTTAACGGCAATCTTCTGAACAAGGAATTTGCCAACTTGATTAGAAGTAGTGGCTTTTCGGGGGAGGCTTCTCCTTTCTCCCTGCTGAGACAAGACTTAGCTTTTTTGGTCCTCCTGAATAAGTCATAGTCCCCCAAGAAAAACTTCCTGGGTACACCCCTGTATGATTATTTAATTATATTTGTCACTATTTTATTTATCAGTTTCGTTTCTATGCAGTTTCGATCGTACGCAGTTTCGACCGTACGCAGTTTCGATCGTACGCAGTTTCGATCCTACGCAGTTTCGACGCTACGCAGTTTCGACCGTACGCAGTTTCGATCGTACGCAGTTTCGATCCTACGCAGTTTCGACGCTACGCAGTTTCGGTCGTATACAGTTGTGATCCTACTCTGGTTTTTTCCTATATCACTTCAAAAAAATACTATTACTTAATATTCTGTGATTATAAAATAATTGTTTTTTTATTGTTCGATCATATGACCTTATCTGTTTTCGATCCTACGCCGGTTTTAGTTTCGATCGTACGCAGTTTCGATCGTACGCAGTTTCGGTCGTACGCAGTTTCGATCGTACGCAGTTTCGACGCTACGCAGTTTCGATGCTACGCAGTTTCGATCCTACGCATGTAACCCTTAAAAACTTCTATATTGGTAACAAACAGTAACTACTGAATATAGGAAATAATAATAAAAATAGTTACCGTAAATAGCAGTTAAAGTTTAGTGTAAAATATTTTTGCCAGTCTTTATTTAATGTTTTAGATCAAATTAAACGATTGTTTTTTTTTAAAAATTATAATCTCTCATTGAATATTTAGCAGCAATTAGTTAGTCTCAATATTAGGTAAGCTGTGGATATGAATGGAATTGTTAAATATGCTGCTTTCTTGCAAAAATTCAGAAAAACAACCCTCCCCCCCGAGGAGTTGACATTCCCCCCGGGTGAAAATGTCTGAATTCAACACTGGTCCAGCGTTGAAATCAGTGACTTTTTCATAGTTGGAACAGGTCTCTATTTTGCACATATCTGTACATCTGAGGCTATTGTAAAGGCACACACATGAAGGCATGGCACATTTTCTTGGGCAAGAACATGACATTAGTTCTAAAACAGCTTCAGGGGCAGGAGAACAGTCCATACATTGTACTCCTAGGCAAGATCTTCCCTCAGTGTCCGTTGTAGAAATCCAGCCATGGTCCACTGGGGATGGAAGCTCTGGATCAGCTTGTAGTCATTTCTTCCAAACGAGGTCTTGGTAGTTTGCTCTTCTTATATGTTGATAGAGCGTGTTCCGACATGGAGGAAGGCTATGAGGTTCAACGGACCCCTTTTTAGCAGAAAATATGCTGTAACGCAATTCATAGATGTCAGTGAACTTTTGCTGTCTAGAGTAAAGCTGGCAAACAAAGAACTCAAGCTGCTTCTTTGTTTCCTCTGGTGTTTCAGCTTGAGTTCCAAGAATACTTAAAGCGGTTCTGAGTCTAGAATTTTGAGTCATTATCTTGTAGGCTGCAGATTTCTCCTTGCCTGCAAATGCACTTGCATCGCACCCATAAATGAATGAAGTCTGGGCAATACTTTACACACTTCTTGACCTAGAAAAGCATTCATCTCACTCATGTTGTAGTACTTTACTCTGTCACTAGATCCACATTTTAGAAATATTTATCCCTTGTACTTTTTCAACTGTTCTTCTATAGCAAATAGTGTAATAACAGCAACATCTGTGTCAACGTCAATTTATCTAAATCCCGAAAGAAGAGCATGTTGTACGTGAAGAAGTCGGGTATCCGCCTCTTCTTGGAAACATGTCAACTCAGGAGCTTCTTGTGCCAGTTTGCTTGTAATTTTATGGCACTTTTCTTCACAAGTAACATACATAACTCGTGTATTCAGCTGATTGAGATACTGCTCGCCCTGCCACTCTTTACAAATGAAACGTATAAGTTCTTTTTTGTTCTCGTCATCAGATAAAACTGCTTCCATTTTCGGACTGAATGGGCAGCAGTTATATGTTTCACTTTTATAGAATCACCGACAGCTCGATGTTTACGTTCGCTACTTTTTATAGACATTTGTCTGTACGTATCAAAGACAATGTGAATTCTCTGAGAAGATACGGATTCTTGTAATATTCTCGAAAAGAGCTTGTCAGCTACTTCGCCAAATGTTTGTAGTCCCTGTTGCAGCTTTTGAACAAGGCACATTCCATCAAAGATGTTAACAGCGTCACTAGGAATTTGCCTATCAGTTGCAAAGTCGTTGGTCAGGACTTCCATCAGTTTGGACTTAGCAGTTTTTCGAATCGAACCATCAGGAGTAGCCAAAGACCATGGAAGAGGTCCCATAGGAAAAAAACGAACTCTGTGTTATTCATCTTCGCACTCTCTTTCCTTTTCAAATCAGAGAACGTCTTCAGCTTCTGCTTCTTGAGAGGCTTGAAAAATTCTTCTGGTTTTGAGTCTTCAGACAGATGATCTTTCTTGAATTTTTCATAAGCTTTTTGGCCTACTTCATGTGCTGTGACCATGTCTTTGACAATGTCTGGAGTTGGCACAGCTCCAGTAGATAAATTAATCATATCTATTTCTTCAAACGGATTTATCCATTCATTGGTCATCAGGTTTTGTAACGCTGAAACATCACGTTCATCTTTTTGGATCATAGGCCAAGAAAGATCTGGATGTAGCACAGATTGTCCTGAAGAAGAATTGAAGCTTGTTCTTTCACGAACCATGTGAAGAAATGCTGCTCTCATATCAGAGTTTAAATAGTATCTTTCAACTGCTGCAGGTCTTTTGCTTGTCTTTGACAATGTCTGGAGTTGGCACAGCTCCAGTAGATAAATTAATCATATCTATTTCTTCAAACGGATTTATCCATTCATTGGTCATCAGGTTTTGTAACGCTGAAACATCACGTTCATCTTTTTGGATCATAGGCCAAGAAAGATCTGGATGTAGCACAGATTGTCCTGAAGAAGAATTGAAGCTTGTTCTTTCACGAACCATGTGAAGAAATGCTGCTCTCATATCAGAGTTTAAATAGTATCTTTCAACTGCTGCAGGTCTTTTGCTGAACAGTGTTGTACCTTTTGTTCCTTGTGTGTCTTTATTTATAGTTTCTTCAATATTATTTTCAGAACATTTTAAGATCAATAACTTTTGTTAATTTTATTCCGTTAATTTGAGTAACTATCAACAAGGAAAAAATAAAATAAGTGTAATATTAGCGGTCATTTTCCAATATGGCGGTCATTAGCTACTCTGTAACTGGCAGTATCATGGATAAAAACCACTCTGGTATTGTGTAGCATCAAAAAATGTATAGTACACCAAGTCCACAGAGATGTAATCATGCAACTCCCTTGTTAACAAATGGTCTCAAAAATTGCAATATTAGCGGCCATTTTCCAATATGGTGGCCATTAGCTACCCTGTAACTGACAGTATCATGGGTAAAAGCCATTCTGGTATTGTGTCGCATCAAAAAATGTATAGTACACCAAGTCCACAGAGATGTAATCATGCAACTCCCTTGTTAACAAATGGTCTCAAAAATTGCAATATTAGCGGCCATTTTCCAATATGGTGGCCATTAGCTACCCTGTAACTGACAGTATCATGGGTAAAAGCCATTCTGGTATTGTGTAGCATCAAAAAATGTATAGTACACCAAGTCCACAGAGATGTAATCATGCAACTCCCTTGTTAACAAATGGTCTCAAAAATTGCAATATTAGCGGCCATTTTCCAATATGGTGGCCATTAGCTACCCTGTAACTGACAGTATCATGTGTAAAAGCCATTCTGGTATTCTGTAGCATCAAAAAATGTATAGTACACCAAGTCCACAGAGATGTAATCATGCAACTCCCTTGTTAACAAATGGTCTCAAAAATTGCAATATTAGCGGCCATTTTCCAATATGGTGGCCATTAGCTACCCTGTAACTGACAGTATCATGGGTAAAAGCCATTCTGGTATTGTGTCGCATCAAAAAATGTATAGTACACCAAGTCCACAGAGATGTAATCATGCAACTCCCTTGTTAACAAATGGTCTCAAAAATTGCAATATTAGCGGCCATTTTCCAATATGGTGGCCATTAGCTACCCTGTAACTGACAGTACCATGGGTAAAAGCCATTCTGGTATTGTGTAGCATCAAAAAATGTATAGTACACCAAGTCCACAGAGATGTAATCATGCAACTCCCTTGTTAACAAATGGTCTCAAAAATTGCAATATTAGCGACCATTTTCCAATATGGTGGCCATTAGCTACCCTGTAACTGACAGTATCATGGGTAAAAGCCATTCTGGTATTGTGTAGCATCAAAAAATGTATAGTACACCAAGTCCACAGAGATGTAATCATGCAACTCCCTTGTTAACAAATGGTCTCAAAAATTGCAATATTAGCGGCCATTTTCCAATATGGTGGCCATTAGCTACCCTGTAACTGACAGTATCATGGGTAAAAGCCATTCTGGCATTGTGTCGCATCAAAAAATGTATAGTACACCAAGTCCACAGAGATGTAATCATGCAACTCCCTTGTTAACAAATGGTCTCAAAAATTGCAATATTAGCGGCCATTTTCCAATATGGTGGCCATTAGCTACCCTGTAACTGACAGTATCATGGGTAAAAGCCATTCTGGTATTGTGTAGCATCAAAAAATGTATAGTACACCAAGTCCACAGAGATGTAATCATGCAACTCCCTTGTTAACAAATGGTCTCGAAAATTGCAATATTAGCGGCCATTTTCCAATATGGTGGCCATTAGCTACCCTGTAACTGACAGTATCGTGGGTAAAAGCCATTCTGGTATTGTGTAGCATCAAAAAATGTATAGTACACCAAGTCCACAGAAATGTAATCATGCAACTCCCTTGTTAACAAATGGTCTCAAAAATTGCAATATTTCCATGCTTTCCAGTTGGGAGCAGACAGTCTGTATCATAGGCCTGCGACGGTGTTCTCCATACGTAAACACGACCGGTTATTGGAAACAAGGTGATGGTCGATTCATCGGATCACATTACGTGTTTCCACTGCTCATGAGTCCACGCCTTATGGTCCTTGCACCACTGGATACGCCTCTTCGCATTTACTGCTGTGACCAGGGGTTTGGCGATAGCGGCCCTGTCATGAATTTTCATTTTATGAAGTTTCCGTCGCACTGTTTTCGATGAAACCGGGTTCTGTAGGCCGGAATTGAGTACATACGTAATTTTCATTGCAGTGGTCTTCTTTTTAGCTGCTACAATCCGTTTTAATGCCCTCCGGTACCTATCTGACAGGACTGTCTTTCGACCACTGTTGTGCTTTGCAGACGTCCTTTGCCCATGAATTGTGTATGCCCTCGTGACATTTGACACAGTGCCTTTCGATACCCCACAATGTTCGCCACTGTTGCCACTGAAGCTCCAACCAGACTGGCACCAACGATCATGCCTCTTTGGAAGTCTGTCAGGTCGCCCATTTTACCGTACCACTTTCACACCACGACACTCACAGGCAGTAGCGTAGCCAGGATGTGTGTTTGGGGGGGGGGGGGGGGCAAGTGCAGTTTTAGGTACATATAGAAAAATTACAAACAAAAAAATATATAAACATAAATATATATAAAAAATTACAAACATCAAAGTACCAAAGTACATTGTCAGACCTCTTTGGGGGTGGGGGGCCCGGCCCCTCCGGGCCCCCCCCCTTCCCTACGCCACTGCTCACAGGTGAACTGGTTACTGCTGATGGAAGGTCCATATGACACATTGAAGACAAAAAACGATCGGCAAACGCAACACGTGTTGTACAGTGGAGGCCCAAACTTACGTGTCCTGTATGAAGTGTTTTTAGATTTTTTTTGTCCAACCCCTGTATATATATATATAAAACTGATGCAGCAGCAGAATTATGTTCCAATTATTTGCACATCTCTAAGCATCTTTATCTTTCAGAAGTAGACAGTGAATATGGTATTAATAAAACATCTGTATTAACTTTGTTATCACCTACGTATTTATTAACACACAATATATAAACAACAATTTTAATACTTTTTACATTCATTTTCAATTCTTAACTACCATGAACCTTTCTAAAATTTAGAGTAATACATATTAAATTAAAGTCTCTCTGTACAACATCTTGGTTTTCGTAAGAATTCCTTTGTCTCCCATGTCCTTGTTGTATCCTTGATAGAACTGATGCCCTGGAGCCTAAGAAAGATAACCATCGATTAATATTCTATAAATTGTTTACGTATAAAGTTAGTTAACTTTTACTTTTAAGGAAATTAATTAGTCAAGTTAGTACTTTTAAGGAAATTAATTATAATTTGAGTGTCAAAATCCTAATGCTAATGAAAAATTTTACATGGAACAAAATGAAATTAAGTTTTCCGTTTAAAGTTTCGCCGTATTTTTCTTCAGGCTACAAAGCGAATACAGTACTAGAAAATACAGTACTCAAAAACTAGAAAACAAAACAAAATTAACTAAGTAAAGCTATACTAAATGCTGGTTGTAGATGATAATGAGCCATGCATGATCTCAATGCGTTACCAAATCCACGTTTGTGAAAATGTAGTTTCTCTATCAATAAAACAATATAGTACATCATACTCAGTTTTTTTGCCATAATAGTCCTGATATGGAGTTACTTTTCTGGATCTCAGAGAATTATGATTGATTTTTTTTTCAGTTAATGATTTTGACTTACGTAAGTTCTAACTTGATTTCCTCTATTTCCTTCTAGCAGACTGAACTGATACATGGGAACAATTATTAACAGAACAGTTTTGTTTTCGATTCTAGTTGTAGGATTAAGTTTTATCATGCTAATTCATCATTCTTCACATTTGCATTATTAAAATTCTATGTGAATTACACCGTAAATTAAATAATAAACTTCAAACATCTTAGTTCCAACTTGCTATTGCTGTTTAATTTTGGACTACATTATTTTCAGTTATATTATTTTAAAAATGGAAAAGGATCTATCTCGAATAAATTCAGGTTCTATATATAAAGGATTATCTCTAAAATGTGTAATATCTCCATGAAACTAGAAGAACTGCCTACTAATAAACTCACCCAACTCTATTCCCTGTAGTATTACATATTTATAAAACTTTTTTTATTCAGTAGCCACAGAAAAAGAAACCAGTAAGAGAAGGAGAAATGGAAATTACTTACACATGCTTCAGTAATGTACATTAGTATACAAGGTCTGTCCGGAAAGCAATGCCACCAAGTTTACAAGTATGAAAAAATATATAATAATAAAAATAATATATGTACATTAAAATTCTTCAAACCATCGTCATTCTGCATCGATACATCTTTGTCAGCGGGATTTCTAATCTGCAAAGGCATACTGGAAGCCCTGTTCAGGAAGTGCATTTAAAGCCATTTCACAAGCTGTGTTCATGTCGTCAATTGCTCTGTAATGGTATTTTTTCAAGGGGGAATTCAAACGAGGAAACAGAAAAAGTCTGCGGGAGCCAAGTTGGGATTGTAGGGTGCCTAGAGCAGCGTTGCTACGTTAGATTTGGCCAGATAGTTGGTCATGACGAAGACAGTTTGGGCTGGCACATTGTCATGATGAAGTTTCAAATCGCTGTTGATGTCTGGTCTGACATGCCAAATCCTGGCTATCTGTCTCTTGTGAACTTCTACGTAAAATTTAGAGTAAACGGTTATCCCGGGAGGTACAAACTCACGGTGGACGATCCCCCTGATCTCAAAAAAGCACAATGAGCATGATTTTGATCTTTAATTTGCTCATTCGAGCCTTCCTGGGGCAAGTGAACGGCGCTCGGCACTTTCCTCTTCGTTTCAGGGTCGTACTGGAATATCCACGTTTCATCACTCGTGATAACATTGTAAAAAAAAGTGAGGATCATTTTCACACATTTACAAAACGTTTTGACAAATTTCCACTCGGCGAGACTTTTGGTCGCTGGTCAAAATTCTTGGGACAAGCTTCGCGCACACTTCTCTCATGTGCAAATCCTTGGTCATAATCTCCTGGACGATAGTGTTTGGAATATTTAGCATGTCAGCCATTGAGCGAACACTCATTCCACGACCTGTTCGCGAAAGTTGTTTCACATGAGTCACAATTTCGTCGTTTGAGGAGGCTGACGGGTGTCCAGCGCAGACTTAGTTGTCGACCTCTTCATGCCTTCCAAAAACGTCTTTGTGCCATCTGTAGACTTGTCTCAGTGGTAAACACCCATCCTCGAAGGCTTGCTGAATCAATGGAGAAGTTTTCGCTGCAGACTTGCCGAGTTTCACACAAAATTTGATCGCGTATCTTTATTCCAGTGAGCGCTGCATCGCGACTTGTACAATCCGCGGCAAAAAACCTGCAACATGAGCAAATAAGTTTATTGTGAAATGACGAAGTCTTTTGCATCAAAATAAGTGTGCACGGAAGGAGGCCGAGGTTTATCCTGGCGTGACTCGTTCCACTTAGACGTTATGTTTATTCCCTGTGCTGTTAGGCGTAGTTTCACAATAAACTTACATCCTCATGTTGCACGTTTTTTTGCCGCGGATTGTACAAGAGAAGAAACAGAAGTTTGCGAAATCGCTTTTTTTTTTTTTTTTTTTAAATCTCCAAGAGCAAGGAGACAACTAAGCAAACACTTACTCGGTAGTTTACTTACACTACCATTGATCTCGGCAGATAGTGTCGCTTCACAATAAAATGCATGACATTACTTTCCGGACAGACTTTGTATTATGATATATGAAAATAAACATCTTTGGACTTCTGCGTAGGTTTCTCTACAACATCTTTAATATGTCGTTCATATGCTTTTATGCTATATAATGGAGATGATGGTTTCACTGACGTTATTCCAACTGTCTAGAGTTCACGTGTAGGAATTTAATACTGATTCCTTCTTCAGAATGAAAAAGAAGTGAGATTAAAATTGGATGAACATCGTGTTGTGAATTTTCTCAATGTTCCCTATTTCTTCCCTTTTTCTTCATTGCATGTTTCGCTCATCATCATCGCTTCCCTTAGCATTAGAACAATCGTGGATATTAAAAGGAAAAGGCAATGAAGACTTCTTGATAACATGTACTTTATCAATATTCTGTTTTGTCTTTTAGGTGTTTGGAAGTATTGATTATCGTTGTATTTAGAGTCAATGATAATTATTTTTTGCTTTAACTTGTACGCTCCTTTCATCACACTTTTGTATCTTGAAGCTTTTATGAAACTTGATAAATATGTGCAAAACTCAGCGGATTATGACGGGAAGGAATACACACAGTACGCTACAAAAACAACAGTGACACCAAACAATGAAGCTTCAGCATCAAATCTTTCAAATATCTAAAAGATACAAATCGTAACATTTCAATTTTTATAAATAAATTACATTAAACGTTAATTAAAAATATTCATTGAACGTACGAAGACAAACCTATGAAAGGCTTTTTATTCACATGAAGAAACCAAAATTAAAGTGCAACATGGACACCTGGTCAGAATAACATTACTGAAATCACCACCGTTGTCAACCTCAAAAAACATTTCTTAACAATATTTTCATTGTGAAGAAGCCAACATTGGAAGCCTAAAGATGCTTATGTTTATATGTAATCTCCCATTCATCCTAACTTCATTAACCCTGTTTATTCTTACCTGTGGCTTTACAATGTTACAAATGATGACACTACAAACATTTGATAATCCGTTACACAACAGAAAATGGCAGAATACTTTTGGAATAACCTCAACTGGTACTTCCTTGCTTTTCTCTATCCTGATACATTCATTCAAAAGATCTTCCTAACTAAATTTTCGCTAAATATGCCGTCATTGTGAAAACAAATTTTGAAAGCTCAAGATGTTCATGTTTACAATATGCGAAAAAGTTATTACCTGTGTAATTAATTCTCATCTATCCTATCTCTACTAAACCTCTTTTTCTTACCTATGCTCACACCGATGTCAGTGAAATTCGACAATCTTTTGAATAAATCTATAACAAAATGATAAGGTCGAGATTTCTAGGGTTAAAGAAACACATCGTTCGTGCTGTGTTTCAAATTTTCTACTTGGAAAGTTATTGTGAGGAATACCTTCAGGTAGACCAAAAAGTTAAGACTGGAATTCAGTGAAATGTGTAATAAAGATGACTGGATTGATTTAAAACAGAAAGTTAGGTGGGCAGAATAATTGGATGTGATGTTCTATTGAGAGTTAGAAAAAAAAAAAAAAAAAATAGTTTATTTCGATATCGTTTTTAGTTCACCATTTATTCAAGATAGTGGATGCCAAAAATTGTTTTGGTTTAGATTAGCGAGTTTTAGAGATCAAATGAAGTTTGGTGGAATCTGCGAAGATTATGTTTCTAAATGCAAGTTCAAGCATTGTCTTACATGGTTTTCTCCTAGTTACGACATCTAAACCGACTTCTGTTTATTACCTATATGACGGCACAACTTTAGTTTGAGCTATTAATATTGCTGGTTTACTCGACTAATAGTATTTGCAAAGACGTTGTTAGAGCCCTAGACGTTGTTAGAACCCATTACAAACGGAGTTATCCATTTTTTTAAAAAAAGACTTTTATCATGTTTCTAGTTACACGTAACAAAGATGGACATAAAAAAACAATCTAATAATGGATGCAACATTATATACAGGTACTTCAAGCGTTCTTATGTGTGATTATGTTCTTACTGTTTTCTGGTTAAGTAATTTTACATAATCACTGCAAATGACGTCTAAGATCCATATCTATGTTTCCACATATTGTTATACGTAAGTATTGAAAGTATTATATATATACTTACATTGCTTAAAACCTGTTCGGTTTTGAACTGGTCGTCACCACTCATCAATAATTCAGGAACATCAAATCTTGGGATATTTGCATAGCCCATCAAATCTGCCTTTTTGTTTGAATATCTGAAAAACAGCAGATTAAAAAGATACAATATATATATATATATATATATATATATATATATATATATATGTGTGTGTGTGTGTGTTTGTTTTAACCAAATCAGAATAAATAAAGAGATTAATAAAATTTGTCCTATCCTTCGCATTAAAACAAGATCGAATCAGAAGAACGACCCTTCGCGTTAAAACATGACCATATCAGAAGAATAAGTCAGAGTAAGCAATTGATGTATGCTCTTAAATTAAGAACAAGGACGCTCATCTAATGCGTCGTGTTTTTATTAAGAGCCAAAGTGTTTTTGTGAATGTTATCTATCATCTTCGTGCAAAGTGCTTTTTACATCCCAATTTTGAGTCTAAGGAATTGAAACATCTACTTCTTCTACAGAAAAACAGATTCTTGAAACTTACATTAAACCAAAAGGTCTTAAATTAGTGAAGCTATGCATTGTTGAAGGAAACGATCACCTGTCTCACTAATTTCAACCTTGAACTACAGAAGGAAGTCTCTAATCTCCAACCAAAACACATACAATGTTCTATAAGAATCTGATTGTTTAGTAAATATTCACAAAATTGGGGAGAACGTGCTCCCTTATTATTGGCTCATTTTAACTAGAAGCACTTCAGACGATTGGAAAGTCAAAAATAAATAAAATCAAATATAAAATTTAAAAAATAAGTTAAAAAAATTAAATAAAAAAATCGCCAAAACTTATTTTGAACGAAGGTTATCATAGAATTTGTATTTAAATCTTTGGGGAGGGTGGTGGTGGGTTAGTGAGTCCTGATATTTGATTACTTCAAATGCAAGAGCGTGATTATGTGAAAACCTCACTGAACACACACACATCACATTCTCTTAAAATCGATTATTATTCACGAAAGTTATCATGGAACATACTTTTTTTTTTCTAAACCTGGGTGGAGGAGGGGGAAGGGTTCACTCTCTAGATCTATTTATTTTTTTTTTAAAATCCAGGTAGTGGTAATGACTGATACCTCAAAAACTATGCGCCATACTCCATAAAAATTTAATGCTTTTACGAAAGATATCTTGGATCATATTTTTAAATCTGAGAGGAGTAATTTATTGCACAAGAAAAAGGTTAAATTCACTGCTAATCTTTAACTGATTTTAATCCCGAGCATGGGGATTATGGAAAAGTCAACGAAACTACACATAATACTGTACCAAAAACAATCAAGTTTTATGTGTCATCGTGGAACCCTAAAAGAAATCATGGAGAGAAGGAAGAGGTTAGGAGTGTAATGGAGTATATTTTATTCTTTACAGACTTGCAGAGAAAATGACTGGGAAACCTCACAGAAAATGTAACCAATATTACGGCAAAATCGAACATTTTTAACGAAAATTATCATGAAACGTTTGTTAAATTGGTATGGGGGAATTTCACATTTTCATTTCCAGCAAATTTTAATTCTAAGCTATGAGGATATCCCTCATGTTATAAAAAAAATATACATTAAGTTTTGTCATAATATAAAAATTCTTACGTAGTTTAAATTGTCTTGCAGGTACACTCATGTCCAAAATGATTGTCGCATATCTATAACTGTCTTCTTTTAAGAATATAATTTGATAATGATGTTGCAGGGTACTTTTAACACTATGTGTATAATTGGGAAATGTATATTTGTCGTAAATTTTATAGGAAAAGAATTATAAATACGAAAATTAGAATGAGTAAAACAAAATATTGCTAAATTGACAAGAAAGTTTTATTTTCGATTTATTGTTCTTATTTACTGCTCTTATGACATGAAAATTGCCACACACATGTCTTTGCCGATCATACACATACTAACATTATAAGAAATACCGAGCAAATTCGTTATCAAATTATATTCCTACAACAACATATTTAAAGACATGCGACAATAATTTTGGACATGAGTGTACATGTGTGAACTTGCAATATGGGGTGGATTTTAACTCCTTATACTTTATGGACTGGAACTCCAATTAAAATCGGATACGTTTTACGAAAGTTATCGTGAAACAGACGGACGGACGAACAGACACACAAATGCCAATCAGTCGAATAGTGGAAGCTTCGATAACTCTAGCGCGTTTTTCCACTCGAAGTTTCACGGAGAAAACCGAGTCAAGGGGAGAGCTAGGGTAGTTCGGACTATCAGACAGGAGCAGTGTATGAATAAGTATTACTTTTACAAGCTGTACACCTGCAAAACCATTAAGCCCGCCAAAATTTTTTTTTTTCAATTTGTGAAGAGCTACTCTTATTTATGGACACTCAATCAGCAGCAGAACGTTTACTGTCCTCGAAGGAACTAGAATATGTGAAGAAATTAAAGCTACTGAGATATTACATGAGCCATATTACTGAATATATTAAATATTAAGAGAAAGAACGTGCTAAAATAGTCATAGAATTTACATTATCAAGTCAAGGCTTTCAAATCGAAATTTTCTTTAGAATCGTCAAGTACGCTAAAAAACATACGCCACATCTCCCTAAATTAATAATGTGTTTGAGCTTCACGTACAGATTTGAAAGCTTGTGCACAAATAGTAAGACATCTACATTAGTAATTTAACAATAGGCTTAAATATTTGGAGATCCTCGAGTCACAATGTATGATCTTTTCCGTTCTATTCTCATCAAAACATTGATCATAAAGTTCCTACTTAGCAACTAGAACTCAAACTCACTGATTTGCAATGTGACGAGGGGGTAAAGGACAAGTTTAACAATAAAAGAAACTTGAGTGAATTGTTAAATTAGTAAATAAAAATTCCTTAACTATACGATTTGGCCGCTTGAATTTTATAAATGTTTGGATTCCACGTAATTTTTTTTTTTTTTTTTTTCGTTACAAAAGTTATTATATCTGATCACAGGAATCAATAAGTCCGCAACGTATTGTCTTCCAGTTCTCGTAAGTCACCAATCATACACGACAGCAAAAGCATACAGTGTAGTGTAGTGTTAAGAATATTAGTTTTGGTACACAAGTGTTAGTGTGGAAACACAGGTGAAAACCATTAGTGCAGTGAAAGAAATAGGTGAATACCAAAGAAATATATATATATATATATATATATGACATATGGGTGAAAAAACCTAATCATACAGGGAAAACCTGCAAGAAACAAGAAGAAGCCTAAGGTAAAAACAAGAAGCAGCCAATAGGTAAAAACATAAATACGCAGAGAACACAGATACCAAACACACACACAGAAATACACAAAAAAACAAGCAATCTAGATTCAAACTTATTTGTTAAATTCTTAGTTTTTTTGTTTGTTTTTCGTTTTTGTAAATTTTCCCTTTTTTTGGTCTCTTTTCCTTCCCTATCCTTTCCCTCCCAAATTTTCCTATTTTTTTCTTTTTTCACTTATGGAAATAAAGAAAAAAACAAAACTAATATAGAAATCATTCGCAATGATGATAACTCGTCGGTTTTCGAATGCTCTAGGTAACCGACTAAGAGTAACGCGACTGAGCGAATGTAAAAAAAAAAAAAGTCTAAAGTATACAATCGATCCTTACGTCCTCTGACTATTTTCTGTCTAAATATTGAAAGACAATTTCAAAACGTATTCAGAAGTTCCGAAAAACATGTCCAAATGATAACATCATTTCAGGTTTCGTCGGAGAAAGGGAGGAAGGGGAAGGAGATTCTCCACTGATGTAAGAAAAGTTCCACGTTTTCCGTCAGTATATTACTATAGTATTGATTATACAGTCTGTCCACTGGGAAAGGAGATTATTTTTCACGGAATCACCAGCACCATCTATGGAGAAATATATATATATACTACGTGGCGACACATTTCGACTATCTTCCGTCAAAACTGCAAGGCACTAGCAGCAACGGTCAATGCGTACGGATCTTAGTGACTCACAGTACCTGTTGAACGTCGGTCACAAAGGGAACAATAGAGCAATTCTAATAAATTGGGTAAAAGTGCAACAGGGACTTTTAAAATAATTCAAGACGGTAGTGAGACATTTAGCCGTAAGAACGTGTTTCAATATGCCAGATTTCGCGCTGGCGACAATCCACGACCAGGACTATGTGAACTGACAAAAATGTCCAACCAGTGGTGAACATTGTACGCAAAGATCTGCAAGGCTCATCGAAGATTTCACTGAAAGTCCACTGTTCATTTCATTGTAACTGAAAATTTGGGCGAACGAAAGGTCTGTGCACGATTTGTACCCTGAGTGACGAACAAAATACTACAGAGTGAAACACTGCAGAGATATGAAACAAACAGCTGATGTGGATTCAATATTCATGTCAAGTATTGTAACAGGTAATGAACCATGATCCGTTTAGTACGAATAACTCGCAAAGCGTCAGGGCCCGGAATGGAAGGGTCAAGGTTCTCCAAGACCGAAGAAAGTGCGCATGCAGAAGAGTCGAGTCATAACTTGTTTTATTCGATTCCAAAGGCGTTATTCACAAAGACATTCACTCCAGACTCACACTATGAAGACCAAGTATTATGTAAGTGTTTTGCAACGTCCATTGAACAGGATTTGCAGAGTTCGATCTGAATATCGGCAACAAGATTATGGTATGTGTTGCACAACAATGCAGCAGTACAAAGAGCAGGATAGTACTCCAGTCTGTGGCCAAAAAAGGGATCCTGGAGCAGCTCGATCGTCTCCACTCCCCAGCCCTATTCTCTAAGTTGGCTTCGTGCGACTTGTGGCTATTTCTGACGCTGAATTTGGTATCGAAAGAAAGGCTTCCGACATTCCTCATAAGGCTTCGATCGCAATTTTGTAGGCAAGCCCGAAACAGGAATACCAAAATTGCTTCAAGTTCCACAACCGCTCCAACGCGTGTAATACAAGGTGTCTTTTTTCAATAAACAGTATTATATCCAAACAGTCCGCAACGTATTGTCTTCCAGTTCTCGTAAGTCACCAATCATACACGACAGATTATATATATATATATATATATATATATATATATATATATATATATATATATATATATATATATATATATATATATATATATATATATATATATATATATATATAAAAAACTCGGGGCAACTGCTCCCCCTAAATGAAGACTGATTTCTTTTCATATTATTTTCATGTCACATTTGTTACAACAGTGACGTTTCACTGCTTCCAGTTACATACACGTAGTTACGTCATCGCTTTAATAATATATACAAATTTCCTCTCTTGATTTTTTATAATTCTTGCTTTTCACAGTATTTATGAACTAAAACTATTGAAAAAAGGTCTAGTCTATGGTTTTGTTCATAAATACCAATGTAGAAAACAGGAGGAAGTCTGTAGAAATATTTCTGGTGAAAAAGTTGTCAACGAGAATTTTTACTGAATAAGGTACGTCAGACGGTTATCAAAATAATAAAAACACCTTTAGAAAATGCAACTTACCTTATTAATACGACGTGGGACCACTATTAGCCTGCAGAACACCCCTGATTTGTCGTGGAATAAATTATGGAAGTGACGAATAGTTTCCGCACGAATATTGTGCATTCTTCATAGTGAAGCAATCAAATTCTCAGCGAGGGTGGAAGGATTATATCTGCTCAGAAATCTAAGCACCAGAACTGACTACAGATATTCAATAATATTGAGGTTCGGAGATTGGTCGAGCCATCTGAGGTGTTACAGGTCATCCCGAACTGCTAAGAGCGGTTCAAAAAATCGCTCTTAGCAGTTCCAGCAGTATGAATTTCCGCAGTGTCATCTTGGAAATTTGCCATATTAGCCAGAAACTAGATCTCGATCATAGGATGCACGTGGTCAAAATGCCCATATAATCACTGGTAGTATTGAGTCTTGTGAACACGGAATACCATGAGGCGGCTCACAGTATTAAAGGACGTCTACTAGGTTTCATGGTAACGAGGAGACAGTTCAGAGCAAATGCTTCTTTCGGTGTCCGTCATATATAATCATAGCCTGTTATTAAAACAGTTAAATCACATCATATTACATGTTTCCAATCATTGGCAGTCCATTTTGCATGTTCTTAACACTATTTTCTTCGCACTAAATCGTTGATGATAATGACCAGCAGTTTAGAAATTGCAACCAGACCGCGGAAGCTCAGGTTATGCAACTCGCCTCGATTTGTGATTGTCGTAATAGGTTGCTCCACGTGCTAACTACGTTACACAGTATCTTTTGCTGCGTTCGCTCTACAGTCATTGGTCACAGCCCTTACAATTCTCAGCGATTCATGTTGCCTCAGACCACTATTACTTCTCGTCATTTTTTTTTAAAACCCTGGGCTCTGTAGGCTGTCAATCACATTGGATACTGTTTCTCAAGGTTTACCGAACACACTGGGCACCTTAGATACACTTGGACGACTATCTTCGCACCCACAATTCGGCTTTGTTGGAACTCTAGAGAAGTCTCATATTTTGCATCACCACCGTCTGTCTGCTTCAAGACACGGCTCCTTTCTACATAGCCTGACATAATACAGATGATCACCTACCACATCACTAACGTTAAATACGCGCTGCAAACGCATTCTTGGTGTTATTGCCTCACTTATCTTGTGTGTTGAAAACTACACGTACTTCCATTATTTTGATAATCCAATGTAATAAAAAAACAATGCTCACGCGAACCAGGCGTGACAAAAATGTATGATAAACGCTACTAAAAATAACTACGAACTTACATTCGCCTCAATTCTGCCCAATCCCATTCATCCTGGATCCTCCAGTCCTTCATCTTGGGGTCCCACTTGTCAAAGCGATCGAAGTCAATTCGCTCTATATCTTCCACTACAACTTCAACATCACCGTAGTTAGACCAATCGTACACCAACAATTCAGCATGGGTACTGAAATAAAACAGGTTGCACAGTTAAGACAATAAGAATAATACCTGCAATCAAAATTAAATTATTCAGTACATTTTTTTAAATATTTATTATTTTTTTGTAGCCTTCTTGCAACCAATCGCCGGTTAGATTGTACACTTCTGGTCACAGAAGTCTAGACAGTTTCCCAGATGTTAAGTCCGCAAGGTACTTTCCTCCTCAATCTACGCAAGGTGAGCCTCTGAGGCTCATGGTAATTTTTATGATTATTTTAGTATATATTTTCGCTTTTTAAAGAATAATGTTATCTTTTCTTTGTAATCTTTGTATAAGTATTTATTTTCATTTATTTTAATACATTTTATATTTTCACTCTCTACAGCAGCGTTTACCAACCTTTTTCAACTTGCGGCACACTATGAGTGTAACTTCAATTCTTGCAGCACACTCATAGATTTTATTATTTTTAAATATAAAATACCATGGTATCTTTTTCTGTGATTACTGATCTCCTCACAGAGAAGAAAGCCCCATCACTGGTTTTCCACCATGGTAAATCATTATGCTTATTTTTTATTCTAATTTAAAAATAGAAAACAATTTCAATGAAATATTGGACTTAGGTTTTTAAAAATACGCTTTCTTCTTCGAAAACTGCATCCAAACTTTCACTAACAAGGAAGATCACTAAATAACGAACGAACAAACAAATCTCTTTTACTTTTAAAACACAAATATAGGTAATTCGTATGCATGTTTGTTTTCTCAAAAGGATTGCATATTTTGAAATTTAAAGTTAAGAAATAGTCTGCAACAATAAAGAAGCAATAATGGTCATAACATCATAACAATGATAACAAATACCTTTTTCAATATTAAAAATGTACAGAAAAGTAACGCAGTATGAAACTTAAAACTGTAGATTCATATTAGAGGTTCATAGTAATGTGAAATACAAATATACATTTTTCCCTATGTCCTGCAATTTAATTGCTATAGAATTAATAATTTTGTTTCGATTTACTCGCGGCACACCAGCGGCCCATTCACGGCACACAGGCTGGGAAACGCTGCTCTACAGTATACCACATTTTTAATGTATTATTCTATTTGAGATATCTTTACGTATGTGACAATACTAGAACAATGTTAGTCTTGGATCATTATATCAAGGTTACACATTTCAAATTTGGAGAGATACACAGGACGTTTTCTTGATAGTGACACCACGGATGTTTTCTAGAGACACACAGGAAACAAGTATGAATTGTTTTGCAAAACCAAAGATTGAACTTTCTTTCTCTCGGTTTCTATTTGTTGAAACTTTTTTGGTATAAATGTTTTATTTTTTTCTTACAGTGCCTACAAGACCTTTTGTAACAATTTTCTTGCTAGCGGAAGCGACGTAAAAAAAAATTATCACAAGTAACATTCCTTTTTGCACCATGAAACGGTTCTACTAAACGCGCTCATCTTCAGCCACATTACGTTTCCTCTCTTCTTTGTTATTTTTTCGAAGGGAAGATATGCCTTTCAATGGATACACTGTCTTAGAATCACAAACCCCAAAAAATTTAATTCCATATTTGTCTGGCTTCGACTTTATATACTATCGAAACCCACATTTTCCTCTGAATGGCACTAGCTGCTCGTCAACTATGAGATTCTCCGGGTAGATAAAACTTCCCTAGGTTAACATTTACAATCTACCACTTATCTCTCAACGGTACAAATTTATTTTTTTCTCCTCTTACACTTCTGGTTGTTGCATCATCAAACCTCAGGTATATATCATGAGATCAACGAATCTTTTCAGCTCCATTGTTGGTCGTAATATAGGTGGTTTATATAAGCGACCCCATAATATCCTTGTACTCGAGTAATTACTTTTTACATGTGTAGCACCGATAAGCAGCCCAACGAGAGCCTTTATTTCAGAAGAGTAACATGGCTTCCAACGAACTAGAGAACTTTTCGAAGCACAAACTTCCTTAGCTATAGCATTTGAACATTTCACTATTATATTTATGATATCCTCCGAAATGTACAGTTCAAAAGAGTCAGCTGGAGTTTCGACAACTTTCAAAGGGGCAATTTCACTTAATTCATTTTTAACAATTTTATAATATTATGTTTTGGGACTTTTCCTTGCAACGGAGGTTCTTTACTCCATACACTATCGTCTTTTCCAAAGAAAGCATTACCCACCTTAGATAGTTCAGGACTCTCGTCGTCATTGTCACTTTCATCACTGCCGAGGCCTACTTCGTCAGGCTCTTCACTTGCTACACTAATGTGATCCATTTCACTATCCGTTTCAATACAGTCACTATCACCACCAGAATTCACATGTTATAGCAAGACAGCACAAAACAGTATATCTTCATCAGACAGTTTCTGTCGTGCCATCTTACACACTAATACTATCTTACTACAATACACGACAGATATTTATGCACAGAGTACTTCAGCAAATTTCTCGTCAGTACATCAGTATGTTCCCTACCCACTGCTAGAGAAGCAATATGTTGAACCTCGCCCGCTTGAATAAAGCCTTTTTCAATTCAATATCCGTAAACTGGAACAATTCATTTGAGGGAATATTTATTACTAGAAGAACAATATGCAAATCGTGTACAACTAAAAATAACTAGATACGAATAGTAAATTAGATTCAGTCTACAAATAAAAAACTCAATAGTAAAAATATATAAAATAAAACCTATAAGCAAGCTTCGAACACACTGGACACATGTGACATCTGTTTACAATATTAAGTTAATGTATACAGTACAATCTGAGGGCTTATTTCATCTTCAATATATAAACTGATATCAAACACATTGCAAATATACTCAATAAAGGAACGAAATAGCACATAATATTAGAATCATCCTATGAGTCCGTGAGGTACACCTTGCATCAATTGAGGACCTAAATATTCTAATCAAATTTTACGTCAAATAAACCGCACGAGAAACTTGAAAGGTTTATATGATGTGTAAAACTAGTATCTCGAGAATATAAGAAGTCTCATTTCAATTGATATAAATATTTTCAGTAAGTAAGAGAATATATATCCCAGTGAGCCTCCCAGGCACATCTTGCGTAGTTTAGAGTTAAGGTGTGACTCATTTTCCTGCATTTTTATCACAGCCAGGGTTGGAAATTGAACGATAATATTACTGTATGCATACCGTAATTTAGTTGTCTGTACGAAGTATAATCAAACCATAGGTACTTACAGGAAAATACTGTAATTTTAAATCGCAAACTTATACCTGACCTGTATTTCAAATCTGGAACAATTTAAAAAAAAAAATGGAAGTACGAACAATATTATAACTACAAATAGATTAATGATGATTAACCCTCTGGTTTACTTGTTTTGTTGTTTCATTGCCAACTTGAGTGTCCTCACAATAGTCCTTGTCCGGTAACCTTCCTTCCAGTACTTTATCAAAATCTTATCGAAATCAGCACAGTGCAAGCAGTATTATTTTAAAATATTCTGCTCTTTCATGGAAACATATGACTCATCCTCTCAATCTCTTGCATAGGAGATGGAGAAGAAACCAAGTCTGTTTCCAAAAGAGTTGAAGGTTTCAAGTAAAATGACATTTACTTGCACTGTCACTATTGCAACTGTGAAATTATATGTTAGAAGATAATAGAATAAAGTAAATCAAAATTTGAAGAACCGATATAGGCCTACGTTAATACATTTTGCTGTGCACACTGTGATGTTTCTTTCTCCTTGGAGAATTAAAACAATTATTCTTCCAGTGAAGTAGTTAGTCATTTTTACTTATTCTCTGTTATGTTGAATTTATGTAAGTAATATCAACTAGTTCTTGAGAAGTCCTATTGGAAGTTAACTTTGTAATTAATAATGAAAATATAAATGCAAATACTAATATGAAGAAATATTTAAAACGAAGAATATATTAAAAATATTTGTTTGTTACATCTATTTTTAAATTCGGATCCAATAGACTATTTTACGGAGTCATATCGCGCAGTGGTAGAGTGCTCACCTCTGGTGCTCACACCAAATGCACAAACACTGTGTGCGTGCTAAATCATGTTTATTCAACAAGGTTCCCACTCCCCCCCCCCCCCCAATTTCCAGGACTTCGACAAAGGAATGCATAACATGATTGCAACTGTAGATTCAAAACTCACAACAATATGAAAACTACAGTAGCTTATGCAGTGAATATTAATGCAAGTACAGTTATACGCAATAATTAAATACACAAAGCGGAACGTAATTTTTTTTTTTTGGGGGGGTGGCCTCCCAACTCCCCTTATAGTCACCCGATCCACCCTAGTCACACTCCCCTTATAGTCACACTCAGCACATGTTTTTTCATTCTTTCTACATGACATTTTAATTGTGCACCGAACAAATTTACAAACAACAAAAATTTATTTTTCGTACATGGCATCTTCATTGCGTGTAAGATATAATTAGGGGAAAAAAGGAATATTACAAGTTTTTCAACTGAGTATGGAGCTGTGTGATTTCCTCATATATAGGCATAATCTATCTCTTCTTTAGCGAAACTGCTCTACGGGTAGCATTTGACTTCAATAAAATAAAGCAAGACTTCTGTTGTGCTTCATGTGCAAGCTGGTTTGCTTCAGTCTCCAAAGCTTCACCTGTTTTCATCAATTTCCTTTTCTTTCTCTGCAGCTGCTGTACATTTTCATTTATCTTTTTCCTCTTGCTCTGCACTTGACATTCTCTTTCAACAGTCCTTATTTTCTCCAGCTCTGCCATATAGCGCTGACTCGCATGGAAGACATGATGCAGTATTTCTTTCGTGATGTTGATTGTAGTAAGGTCTTTATGGGAAATGCTATCACATCAATATCAAACAGACCAATGATTTCTGCTTCATATTTTCAACAAGCAGATCTTTCTTTATGCTGTAGCCTTGTTCGACAGCAGCTTGTAAATTAGTCAAAACCAGAAACTTGTTTATGATTAACAACAAATCTTTAAATTCTTCCGAATCATCGAACAGTTTTGTGTAAAATAATCCAGCCTCACAGGGTCCAACTTATACCCAGCAAGTGTACTGCTCAGTAAATTTTCCATACAAAACAAATAGCTCATCACTTTCTTCCAGTCAACCACCCTGTTGGGAGAAAGAAAGCCCACCAACCACCCACACATGCTGGATCATGACAAATTATTATTCAGCACAAAAACAGGAGTAGCAATCAATTAAAATCTTCATTATAATTATAAAAAATCAAACATTCGGTATTTCTGTAAATTTCAAGGACAGAAATGCATTTTCAAAGACATTTCCAGAATGTTTCCAGGACAAAATCAATTCAAGGACATTCCCAGATTTTCAAGGATTTCCAGGACGAGTGGTAACCCTGATTCAATGTCTATTTTGTAAATTTAAGAGTCACTTTTACCTGGTTTAAATCCCATTGTATTCTCCTTCTTATTTTTTTTTTCTATGATCCTCTTGTATCATTAGTCTATTCATTTCAAATATCTGTAAAACTTAAATTTGCCTTTTCCAAGGAATATTAAAATTTAAGTGTTTATTTTGAGATCTCACTGAGATACTGGATTGCAGTGAGGCAATATAAAAATATCTATGCAAAAAAATCAGAATTTATTTATTACTAATTATCTGAATTAACAAGTAATTTGTCCTGAGTCATTCCCTTCTTTTTTAAAGAACAAATTCGGTGAAATTATTTAAACAATAAAATTACACTGCTTTATTGTTTGTGCAACACAAGTTCTGACAGTTGGGTACAGAGCGTGGAGTACTGCAAACGCTGAATCGAATACCCAAAGTATTTTACTTAAATTTTCATTAGACTTTTACAAAGTTAGGCTAATTACTCAATGGCTTTCCCAAAATATAGTAAGTTACTGTTTCCACATATTTCGAATAAAAATTCTTGTGCTAACAAGCAACTGATTCTTCAGAATAACTGGAAGACAGGCATCAAAACAGAAAATTACTAACAGCAAATGATTTACTGGGCTTGGTTTCTTGTTATACTTCCCAAAATTTAATTAACTGTTTTATTTAATCATTTTAGTTGTAATTTTCTTTCGTGCACAGGGCCAAAGCCAACCAAAAACTTTAAGTTTGAAGGGGTATAGAGTTGCCCGCGAGACGAGACATATTTTCTCGTCTCGTCTTGCCAAGATCTGTTGTCTGTTGTCTTACGTGATCTAAACAGATGAAGACAGTTCGGTATGAAGTCCTCACATGTGTCTGCATGCAACAAAATCAATCTACCTCCTTTACCAATTGGGACAAGCACTGTACTTTTACTGTAGTGTCGAGTCAGTCTGACATTTGACGTAACTCATGTTTCGTCAAACCATACTATTTTCTCGAGTTGGACATTTGCCATTTCCCTTTATATATATATAAAGTCAGTCTATAACAACTATATCCTCCCTCTCTAATTATTTTTTTTTAAAACCGAAACCCTGCCTTTTTAAGTGCTTTCCGCGGAACTGACTTCCCATCCGTAAATAAACTATCTTTCCGTAACGAATCAAGGAGAAAATTTAAAGTGGGATAAAAGGCGTCCTTTATTCTTCTTCTCGTCTTCGAAATAGCATCGAGTGTTATATATTATTTCCCGTGATTGACTTCTACACGTTGAACTATTTTTTTTTTTTTTATTCTTGTTCCAGAATTTTTAGTCGTCATATTTATTTTGTGAACACGGCACACACTGAAAATATTCACGACCAACAATTGTTTGGAAAGAAAACTTTACACAGCACACACTACCACACACTAAAACAACTATTTCACACAAGATTCAACCTTCTACTACCGGCAACAGTGCGGTCGTTGTCTAGAAACAGCGTGAAATAATACTGCAGTGATTGGCTAACAATTCTCTCTTTTGTTTTGTTTATAACACGTGCAGTTATCTGTTAGAGGCCAGCTTTCGTTAACTGTACTTTAGTTAGAACATATATATTTTTGTAGGAATAATTTGGCTTAACTTAGTATTTGTTCCTCTTATCAAGTGAGTTGTGCTTATTCCTTGTGCTGACGCTAATAGATGGTGCTACTATCAATGTCTAACTGCATCTGGAAAGAATCGGTGTAACTATCTGATGGATTTGAAGACCAATCTGTGGTCCTTTATCTACGATGTTGTCACACACTGAAATTCGTGTCTGTAGACGAAGATCCAAAGGGCATACAATTATATATATTTTTCGCTTTATTTTACCTGTAGAATAGTGCTCTGCGGTTGTAAGCACTATTTTTAGAACACCCTATATTATATATATATATATATATATATATATATATATATATATATATATATATATATAATCCTACCAAAAAGTATCTAATATTGTGTCTAAGTTTAGCACATTATCTGCTGAAATCTAAAACTTAAAACATATTTATGGTGTCCGAGAAGTCCTTCCCTGATTACAGAAATTGATAACTCAGGCTAGAAATAAGATAGAAATATGAAACTGGTGTTGAATTGTTTACAAACTATAAAATTTTTGGTCACATCAGTACACTTCCACATGAGCACCCTTGGTAGCACGTAGCACATCTAGGCGATATTCAATTTCCATCCACACATTAGCCAACATCACTGGAGGGATCGATGCAACGACTGTGGTTATTCGTTGCTGCAGGGTTTCAAGATCTGGTACACGTGTTCGGTAGACCTCATCCTTGACATAACCCCATAAAAAGAAGTCTAATCGGAATCGGAATCGGAAAAGGTAATTCGTCTGAGATAACCATTATCGTCCTCAATGGCTAGCTTCTTGGGCTTCTTACTTACGTACTACAAACCTAAGACAAAAAAAAAATTGAGACTTGGTAAAACAGAACAAACCTAACACAGACAAAAACTTTTATAGTTTGTAAACAATTCAACACCAGTTTCATATTTCTATCTTATTTCTAGCCTGAGTTATCAATTTCTGTAATCAGGGAAGGACTTCCCGGACACCCTGTAATTAAAGAACGCATAATGCAGTAACATGCTTACCACAACAACACCATATGTTTGAAAGTTTATTCGTCACTAATTTTCTTGACGTCACAAATACCATGCCGAATAATTACTACAAACAAACGTTCAACTTAATCAGAAAAATCTTTAAAACTTAAAAAAGAACGAAAATGCTGAGGTTTAAACAGTATCTCTCTCCACTTCTTGCTTTCTAAAGAGCTTGTCGGAATTTTTCACAGCTCTAAATATCTTAACAATTTCGTCTCCACTATAATATATAATGCTATTTTACTAAAATATTGTCGTGATATAGGAAATCACGACGAAAAAATATAGGAGGTTTCGTTAAACTGTGAAAGAGGAACATTTCAATTATCCAATAAATAGAAATAAAAAAAATCACATGGAAATTACACCAATTGTTATATGAGCATACATTCTTCTCTAAATATAACTAAAGGGTAATTTTGTCATTGAAAATTTTGTACGAATTTCTTTGTTTTCGTACGTATCTCAGCGGTACTAAGCAACGACTATAAGGAAAGTGTAAAAAGGATCTGCATCAGAAAATCAGTGTAAGAATAAGTCTCCAAGATGTGAATAATTTTATCACTTGCAAGATGCGATCATTTCTATGTTAATACCTTTTCTTTTCTTTCTTTCTTTTTTTTCCAAATATACTTAAGTTGGAGAAATCAATGCAAAATTCATTTTAAAAAAATATTTGAGAATGCTTCAAGAGCACTAACAGAACGAATTTAAAAAGAACAGAGAGATGGAGCGGGAAGGATAACTGTGATTGTTCCTACATGTAAAAGTAATCTTTTTATTCGCACCTTCTGTTTCTCGCAAAAATTTGCAAAGTATCATCTCTCTATGACATACGATTTCCGAGACATGGGTCGTTAAATCTCACGAAATTCGAACATTTTTGGCGAATATCTGGAGAACAGTGGCCAGTTGGCCACCGATTACTATTTGGTACCAAAATGTTCACCATCCTCTTAGGTATTGACCAACATCCATATGGTCTCTCTATGACTTACGGTTCCCGAGATATGGCTCCTTAAATTTCCCGCAATCGGAATTATTTTTTAGCCAATATGTCGGGAACGGTAAGTCATAAAGAGATTATGTTGGTGTTGATAAATACCTAAGTGGATGGTAAACATTTTGGTACCGATATTAACTGGTGGCCACTGGCCAAATCAATGGCTAGTTGTCCAGTGGCCACCGGTTACTATTTGGTAGCAAAATGTTCACCATCCGCTTAGGTATTGATCAACACCAATATAATCTCTCTATAACCTATGGTTCCAGAAATATGGCTCCTTAAATCTTCGGAAATCGGCCATTTTTGGGCCAATATCTCGGGAATGGTAAGAGTGACGCGAAAAATGCCATCACTTTCTCAAATAGTTTTTGATGATCTATCGAATAGAGGGTTCAAAATTGAAAAAAACGCAAATAACAGACAGACAGACACACAGAGATAGAGAATTCAGTAACGAACTTTTTAAGTTCGTTGATAACAAAACACATGATACAAAGAGTTGGTTTGTTAACTATCGAAATATACAATTACACACACAACTTAGCGCATCTAAGGAAACATATACAACAGTAAAAGTATCAGTTACACTTTCAGTTTCTTCAGTACATTGTTTGTATACAGCGCTAACTGTAATTGTTTGGTGTAATTATCTTTAGACAATAAGCAGGAAAGCACGAAAAACACAGAAGTCTCCATTCAACCATCCTACCATCCAGACCACCCATACCTTATTTCCTTATGTTATCTTCACATGTAGAAGTAGCAATGCCACGAAAATATAGGTTTCGTTAAAATATAGGAGCATTGGAAAGCCTGCATTTCATAGTTAACATCGCCAGTTTTACAACACTTACCTGATTTCATTCAAGTATCGTTGCTTGTAGTATTCATCCATTACACGAAGATATTTGTCGTTCTTAAAAATTTCCGATTTTACTTCATAAGGTATGTTTCTCTCCTTGATTCTTTGCTGAACAACGTCCACTGGTACATCCAGGTAAATAACTAAGTGTGGTTGCATTAACTCAGTGAGTGTGTTGGAACGAACTTCATAATAAACATCACGTGCTAAAAATACATAAAGGATAATTTGTCAATAAAAGTAAATAAATAATTTGTAAATAAAGGAATAATACAGAAAAATATGGCAGTTGAACATCGACCTTCCGCTCACCTAGTTTTGATCTATCAATTGACCTAAGAAGAGCATGGTATTTTATTTTTTTTTTTTACTAACAGAAAAAATGACGTGAAATGACATTTTTCAGTTTTACGTCTCATGCTTATGCCGGCTAAGCTAAAAGAGACGGTGATGAGGAGAAATGAACGGAATGGTGGAATGAATATAGAACGACACGGGAGAACACCGAGAAAACCCACGTACACGGTGTTTGTCCACCACAAAGTTTACTTGACACGAACTGCAATCGAACCCATGCACCAGATATGAACGCTCTACCACTGAGCCACCGCGCCCCTTTTACTAGCGAAGAATCCGTTCTTCACACGGAGAAAATAAAGTTTAATAAATACTAAATTTATACCTAATGGATTCCGAGAAATGAACATTTTAATATAAGAAAAGCAATACCCCTTGTCCTTCCACTATCTGTCCTTCCCTTCTAGATCAAATAGTTACAAACGCTTTAATATGCACTTAAAATGAAAAATCAAAATTACTTGAAACGAAAAATCAAAATACCAGACGTTATGTCTTGAAACTTACAGACTTTAAGATAAGAACAATTCATACAATAATCGCAACCCTATCCCTTTTTCTTCCTACCTCTTTTTCCTCCCTTTTAGGTCAAATATCATAAAACGCGGAACCACGTATTTATTATTTTAAATGAAAAGTCTAAATATGAAATTTCATGTCACTAACCTTAAGGAATGTCTTATATAAAAAAATTAACTTCGTTCCGGATGCCGTCTGCCGATATTTTTCCTATCACTTCATACTTCCGTTTGACATGCCCCATCTGACTTTGCTGTTTACCGCAAAGTGTATATACCACTAGTGTTTCTTGTTTCCTTGGTATTTCAGGTGGTACTTTTAGATGCCTCATCCTGTATATACGTATGAAGAAAATACTTTTGATTTCAATAAAACACTTACATTCATGTTTCCTATGTCCGTAATGTACGAGAAAAGATTTTCTAGGGGGTTTAAGATATGTGAAAATATCACTATGAAGTTAATTTAACTTGTGGTATTTTTTATTTTAAATTTACGATTCATATTATTATTACTTTAAACCAACCAACCGTCTACAAATTAATTACTATGTTCGTAACTTTACAATTCTAATTACTAATCGAGCGTATGCAACATATCTTAATAATTAAAATTAGTTACTTACCCAGTAGTGTTTCTTCCAATTTTTCTTCTTCCCTATATTTCGAAAGAATCATTTGACGATTTTTCTTTGGGGGTACACAACAGCTTAAGTACTTTCTACAATGTGTTCTTGAAACACAAGAAAACAACGTAAGAACACGTTGTAAAAAAGGACTTAAGCTACTGTGCGCCCCCAAAGAAGAATGATCAAAATATTCTTTCGAAATATGGGGATGAAATAGTACTAGGTGAGTAGTTTAAGTTTTAAAATTTTAGTTAACACAAGATATATATATATATATATATATATATATAAAAACCTGCAAATCTCTTCCTTTAAAAGACTGATAATAATAATCTTTATTTTAGAATCGCAAACAACTTATGACTAAGAACATAAACACTTTCTATGGTATCAGAATACAAACATACAGAGTGAAAAAAAAAATCAAAATTAAAGTCAAATATGCAGAATAAGTGCCTCATTACTCTATTAACATATTGAGTTTCTAGATTTAAACCGATTAAAGATGAACTAATAAGAATAAGTTGTTTTGAAAAAGTACTCTTTAAACTACATCTAGCAAAATATTAAAGGAAAATTATGTAAAAGAATTAGTCAAATCTCATAAAAAAATGTATATATTAAAATGTTTGTCTCCAATCCTTTCGACAATGAGATCTCGAAAACCGTAAGTGCTAGAAACGTGCCGTTTTCTCTGGTCGATTCCAAATTTTATGTAGATTGTCCAGTTCTAAATGTATATTTTAAAAAGTATGGCCATTATTTCTTTATTACATTTTTAGAGGTACACTGGAAGTGTTGAGATTAAAATATGAGTTATACATTCCAACACAACACAGTTGCATACAGGGTTAGTATATCCCTCAGACGTTTGTTTCATGGCCAAATTATGATGACAAACGAAGGATAACTATTTCTCCAGGCTACGATGAATCTCTCATTGTTTGGAGTGGGTTGCTCAATGAACACTATATATATCACTGACATTATAATATGGTCTATGTAATGTATTTGCTTATTACATACTGTATGCAAGAAGAAAGAAAACACTGATCATACATGAATTAGAAACTCCTACCGGAAACAAGCTTAATGTTGCAAACGTTGCGAGATATTGAAAAATAATCGAAAAAATCTCCCTTTTGTGGTACTCCTTGCTAATTTTTATCAACACGTCTTTCACTTGTGTCTGTAAAGGGCCATGTGAGGAATAACAAGGAGATTCATGCTCATATGTGAATGATGCGCTGTGTAGAGAGCGCAGGTTCAGTTAGTATATTTATTAAAAAGTTGGTCTAAAAGTAACTATTTAAAGACTTAATCTTGAAATCTTATTTGGAAAGGTAAGTTTCATATTATTACGGAAATAATAATGCATTTCCGATATTCAATTATTCTGCAAGTAGTAAACATGGCTTACTAAGATTCATATTATTAGTACAGTCGTCGCATAATAGGTACTCACCTACATTTCATAACCAGTGAATTTCAACATAGTCTCAACGTACACGGAATGTAAATTTACTCTCTTAAATACAACTATATTTTACTCACCTGCCTTGCTGACATATCCATTGCTATACATAGCTTCCAAGAAAACGAAGTCACTATATACACATCTATCCATAACCACTCCTTGTCCTAAAAATGAAAGCACACTATTTTAGTTAGATTCAATATTGATTTTAGAACTACTTTATGAATTAACAGCACTGTGTTATGATTAATGAATCCAGTTTTACCAGTTCAACTTCAGCTAATTTTTTAAAAATTTAAATCGTTTGAAATTGATTTAAAGAAAAAAAAACTAATAAATTTTAAATAATGACCTTTCCATAATTGGCAAACTATGACAAAGGTTCGAGCTTCTTTACTAAGCAGTTATAATAAAAGTGATTATCAGGGATTTTTCCGATATTTATAGTGTTTCTCATACGTGACAGTCACTCAGTAGCAGTATATTATTATTCACCCAACATCTAAAAGCGTGCGCAGTCACAGTGACTGGACGACAGAAAAAATAATGTATGGTAATCTTAATTTTACTTTTTAAGCATCTTAATCAGTGAATAAGAAAGTAAAATATAGTTTAGAATATGTTGTCACTTCGCAAACTGAAAAAAAAAGTATTGCAATATACAGCTAGTGTACAGCATTTCAAAGTTTTATTTATAGACTGAATACATTTTTTTTTATATACTACTTTCATCGTAGCTTTCCCATCATGAATACCTACATCTTTTGCTTTAAAATTGTAAAATTCTTCAAGAAAAATTCGCATATCAGTATGAATTGTACATGAATATACAGCCAATCCAGGAGTTCCGGGTGTGACAGTCTGACACTAGAAAGCTAAATATTTGTATTCTACTATCTTCTAAATATTGGTTTTCAACTTAGATTTAATTTCGTATAAATAAATAAAAATCTGGGTTCCAGGTGTGACGCACACGGACAGTCAAATCACGGATACAATTCTCCAATTGCAAAAATCTGTGAATATTCACACTTTACAAATCAATTAAACACTTTAGAGCAATGAGAAGATTTCAAGCTCTCGTATGATGTATATATTTTCGAGAAAGCATGCTTACATTTTCCTCTTAAAAAAATTAGAAAAAGGTTCCGGGTGTGACCACTGAGAGTTCCAGGTGTAACCTCTGAGAAGACCTTACAAGTTAACTCTGTTAAACACAAACATACTTACCTGCGAGTTTGAGCAAAAGGTTTAAAAGGAAATTTAAACATAGTCTTCTTTTAACAACGAATTTGAAATAGACATAAGATTGTTAAAAATTACCTGGTCTATATAGAAAACAATTCCTCAATAAACTGAAGTTACTTTTCAGTGAATTTGACTTATATATTATTTTAAAAATACATTTTAAATAGTAACTAATTAAGCAACTTAAATTTAACTAGTTTATCAGTTTATTCCTAGAAAAATGACTAAATATTAAACTTGTCATACACTATAATGTCAAACCGTTATTGTGTCATACAGGTACACTGGGATCACAAAAATGACAGTTTCTGTGTTAGTTTTGTAACAATATTTTACATAGGAACTTCCGTAAAAGTATACACCACTCTGTGTAAGTCTTGCAGTGGCTCAATGGTAAAGCGTTCACCTCCGGTGCATAGGATCCCTGGTTCGATCGCAGTTCGCTCCAAGTGAGCTTTGTAGTGGACAAACACCGTGTGCGTGGATTTTCTCGGGGTTCTCCCGTTTCTTCCCACTTTCTTCATTTTATTCATTTCCTCATCATCACCGTCTCCTTTAGCCTAGCCAGCAAAGTCGTGGAACGTAAAACTTACAGGTTTCGTTTCATTTTCATTTCTGTGTAAGCCTTGCATTTCAATTTGCGGAGGATAAATTACTTTTTCTAATTTCATTTTTTAAAAAAATCATCCACTTTTTATTACCAGCTGTGTGTTTCGAATGCGATCCTCCAAAAGGTTCAAGAAATATCACTTTCATCATTTTCATTTCAGACACACCCGACTGGCAAGTGCAAACATATTTTTTTCTTTGTGTTAGTTTTGTCACTAAGCAATTCCACCTTCACGAATTTTCCTACTTGCGAATCCTCTTCACATATTTCAGTATCTCAAGGAATGGAAGAGGATTCAACTTCATCGCTTGGCTCGTCGTTAGAATCTGAGTAGACATCTGCGAGGTCCAAAGGCGAAATATTTCTGAAGGAAGAAGTAGAGGAAACAAGGAAATGAAATGAATTATATAAGTTTTATGTCCTACGGTTATGCCGGCTAGACAAAAGGAGACTGTGATGATGAGAAATGGTGGAATGAAGAAAGTGGAAGGAAACGGAAGGACCCCATGCACCAAAGGTGATGGAAACAAGGGTTCTGGGTGGGGAATTAATAGTTCTTCCTACAGTAAGGGAGGTTTTGTCATTGTTGTAGAACACGTGGAGCGACTTCAAACCTTCGGTTGGTTGCAGATTCTTCCAGCGTTCATTGAGTATCGACTTGCAGGCTTGAATTTCTTCCTTCGCAACCAGAATGTACCAAACATCTCTCATTACTTCATTGGCGTATGCCGTAAAAGAATTTGCGTCATCAACATTAACCTTTTTTGAACGAACAGCATTTCAAACTGATCTTTTAACAGTCCCACCAATTCCGTCAACTGACCCTTTGCCGTGGATGCTGCGAAGAAGAACCCAGTTGCTTTGATGTACATTTTTAAGAAAAACTACTCTCAGTATGTCCACACCGTACAGAAATGAGCCCAGCGTCTAACCTATTTCACATTAATATTGCTCTGAAAGTTATCAATAATTTAATTTCGAACGAGACTTGAAATCTTCACCCATCCCTACCTAATCCACATGAAACACTTATAATGAGCACATTCAAAAATCGCGATTGGGTTTACTTCGAATGTTTATGTTGTTCAGAGTTCAAATTATTTTCCATTCTTATGAATTAACAGAAAGAAAGTACATAGAACAAATATGTCACACCTGGAACTTAATATATTGGTCACATCCGGAACCTTTATTTTACAATTAACAGTATCGTTAGAGAAAAAATAGACATTAACGTAGGTTTGAAACGTCATAAAACTCATTCTCACGTATTTTGCTGTTAAAGTAATTACTTGTTTTCGAGTAAACAAAACTTTTAGTAAAATTTGGTTCCGGGACACGGACAGACAGATCACTTTAAACGTAAATTCTACAATAATTCATCTCAATTTTCTAGAATTTCAATTATTAACACAACTGCTTGCCACCATACTATTTTGAAGGGAAGCAAATGGATATCTATTCCACCCAGCGTTCCCGAATCAACCTTATTTTTCTTTGATAACGCTGACCTTTCACTAATGTCATACAAACGTGATTACATCATGAGAAAATCATTCATAGTTTTAAATTTTAAGACTGGTTCATCAAACTAGAGACACAAATCATCTTTATTTTGCTGCTTAAATATTATTTGGATTAATATGAATTTTTAGTGTAACAGGATACTTTAGTCTGGATGGCCGTTTAAATATTTAATTTTAAGTTACTTGCACTCAAAAAAAGTATAACAAAGATAAAGCACAATATATAAGATATTTTAGTAGTAAGGTGTTTCTTATTAAGAACGCTTATTATTTTTAAAAAAATATTTTTCTTTTTATTTATTAACTAGCTGAAATACCAGTTCGTAGCATGGAAGAATAGATTTAATGCCAGATACACTCTTTTCCACCCCGTCGGAATGCATATTTGAATCGAAAATTAAATAAAATTCCAGCTAGATCTAACTGTTAACAATCTTTAAAAATTCATTTCTAATGGCGCAGACGTTCTTATTTGTGAAAAATTTAGTGCATCCTTTCTACCCTTTGGAAATGCATTTCAATTAAAATGTAGAACTAATGAGAAACAATCCCAGATCAATCCACATGCTATGTTTAAAAATTCATTTTAGACGGTTCAACTATTTTCGGCACATGTGTTTCTTATTTTCAATGATTTTATATCCAGATTTTCATTTCCCTAACATGAGCAGAATGTGAGATACTTAAGTTTCAGCATATCTTTTTAGCTCCGTTTTCACCTTACAATACGCATTTGAATGCAAATGGCATAATAAAAACCCGGCTCGAGCCAGATGCTACGTTCAAAAACTCCAGCTGTTTCCCGTGATCATGAGACAGAATGGCAACTTTATTTTAACACGAGAAAAACATTACAGAAATTACCTCAACCCCGTATTTCCTCCATAAATCGGAACTTTCTAAAACGATGCGATACGTGTCCACTTATTTCTCATATACGAAGTTTTATCTTCCGAATACGAGGGGCTCATGAGATACTTTACTTTTTTGCATACACTTTAAACATCTCTACGCCCTTAGGATACGCATTTATGAAAGTGACATAATAAAATCCCAGCTCGAGTCAAGCGCTATGTTCAAAAATTCGTTTCAAAGAGTTCAGCCGTTTTCTCGTATCAAGACAGAATACGACCATTTGAATATCGAAGAAAAAAGTATAGAATTTTCTCTTTTTCCTTTAGAAATGGAATTTTCGAAAGCGCTGGAATACGTGTCAAATGAAATGAAAGTTTAACGTCCCACGATTATGCCGGTTAGGCTAAAGGAGACGCTGATAATGAGAAATGAGTGATATGAAGAAAGTGAGAGGAAACGGGAGAACCCCGAGAAAACCCACGAGCACGGTGTTTGTCCACCACAAAGTCCACACGGCGCGAGCTGGGATCGAACCAGGGACCCCAAGCACCGGAGGTGAACGCTCTACCACTGAACCACTGCGCCCCCGGTGATACCATAAGAATCCAGTTTGCAGTAGTTACTTACTATGTTCAAAAATTAATTTTAGTGTTCAGCCCGTTATATATAGGTATGTGGACATCTCATTTACGGTAGAAAGGCTATGATATATATATATTACCGCGATATGTATAATTCTGAACTAAAATTGTATTGAATGTTAAATGGATGCAAACTTTCTCCTCAAGTTTCCTATACAATATAAAGTCATTAAAATTCATGGACTGTCAACTTTAATCTGTAAGAATATAATAAGAACCTAGCATCACATAGTAGATATTAAGATGCTAGTTTCATATCGGCATTCGATTAGCCCAAGAATGGTCAGAAATACTGCATTTTAGTTAGGTGGCAACAGTATATGCATTAAATTCCCCCCTCCCCCCCACACACATAGTCACAGATAAAGTACAAGGACACTACACATGCAGATATAACGTACAGGTACGTTCTTTTTTTATTTTCGTATCAGTCGATAAGTAAATAAAAGTCGCTTTGTTACCCCCTTTGTAAGTTCGTACATACTCAATGAATAATCCCTAAAAGTATGAGCGTTCTGCTCCTTCGGGAACTGATGCAGCTTCATGTATACTATATCCTTTAGGTTTTAAGCAAACTATATTTGACTTAAATCATAGATAGTATTTAAAAAAATCACTCGATTCAAATCAATGAAACTTGAATTTTATTCCAGAGTTTGCAATACCGAACACTATAAAGGCACAACTTTTGCGAAGTAACACAATATGGGGGCATACGTATTTAGCAAAGAACAAGGAAAAGATGAAAATTAGGAATATTTCTGAATAACAATTACAAATGAAGAAGAGAAATGGAACTGGAGAGACTGTATGAAAATCATAAGAATTAATTAACAATACAACACTTAACTGCCGCAGATGGCGGCCCCGAAATATAAAATTAACGAATAAATGAATTGAATTAGACGAAATGTCAACAAGAGGGTAACAAAAAGGAAATGGTCATCAATATAGAGTGATTAAGGAGAAGAGAGAGAAAGAAAAGATAAATTCTGGACTGTATGACTTCGCGTATTGAAGAATATTAGGTAAACAGGCAGTAGAGCATAATATGGCAGAGTTTACATACCACTGTCTAACCAACCTAGGACATATATGCTACAGTAATGGAGGGATAAAAGCAATTTAGAAAGGAAACTAATAAGAGGAGAAGTGAATCTAATACAAATGTATTGAAATGAGGCAAAATTTTGGGTGCTATCCCATTTTATGCTGGCATAAATTTGTAAAATCCACAAAATATGTTATCTGATTTCACAATGAACTGCATAACTGATCAAAATATATCAGGATCTTACTTTTTACATGTATAATAAGGTAGAAATACGAAATGGATTTTTTTAACCGCATAGTAGTAAATCAAAGATTTGATGAAGAGAAGTGCTATGTGAAGGCACTGTACAAAGTGTTCATAAAAGTGTCGCAAAGCTGTGCCAAACAAGGTACATGTTTTATGCCACAGTGTTCTTTCACTAGTCCCGTTTATGCCTATACCCACTGTCGCTCAGGCTTCATTGCTGTACTCTTCCCCTGACTCGGTTAGACAGCGTTCGTGCTTTTTGGTGGCCACCTAGCACAAGTTGGTTTGTCTTTTAAAGTCAATTCGTGGTTCATGCACTGGACTTTGTCTGTCACATGTGCACACGTTGTAGTTATACTCTGTTCCCCTGAAATCAATCTGCACTTATTAATTCAACTCTTCCCTTACGAAACAGTTTCTACTGAGAGAAGTTCATATTTCATGAATAAAAGAGTTCCCTTGTGAGGTAACGTGAAGAATTATTTTTGTTTGGGTTCTGTAATTTTTTGTTCGAGGATCATGTGTTTGATAGGGAGTTTCGCTCTCAATACTCCCTCTAAAAGTTTATTTATAATACTGTAGTAGGATGATGTTTATAATGCTGGTTGGAAACATGAGAAGGTAAGGATTCATTGCTTTAGTTAATTCTGAATAGTGCACAGTTCGCAACACTTTTTAACAGTGGGAAGGGACTAATTATGCGAAGTGATAGGCTACATAACAAGTACGTACCGTATCGAGCGAAGAGCAAAGCATGAAACTAAAAAATAGGCCTAACTGTGATTACAGTTCAGAATGAAGTACCGAAATGAGAGAAGAGTAATTGTAGGAAAGGTATATTAAAATAACACATAAGCAGTAATACAACGTTGAAAACAGACTTATGAAAGTCCAATCCGGCGCCGACACCTGTGGAAGATCAGATGGATAAATTCTAATTACGGGGAGCCAGAATTTTCCCCCTAAGAATTCATACATTCTTTGATAACTATAGCCTAATTTTGGTTAGGTTAGGTTACATTACGATGCATTTAACTTCATGGTTTGTTTTGTCCCCTCCAGCCCGCAATTAGAAATAACCCGATCAGATAGCACTTCTACATGACCATACACTGAACTAAGCCCGCACTATCTCTATTGATTTACCTGTGCTTAGGATGTGTGCTAAGACATCTATATACATTTCATACCGCAACAAATACATTTGTAACTGAAATGATGCTGCCAATCGGTGTTTCGGGTTACGACAGAACTTTTCAACATCAAAACTTCTGGTACTTTCTGGCAGCTGTGGATCTAACTGACGACGATCAAAACCATAAGAATTGATGTAACGCATATCCATATTAGCTTCTCGCACATAGTACATGTCTAATTCTTCTGCTAAAGTTTGTGCTACGCATGTTTTACCAGCAGCTATAGGACCTTCGACTACAATCAATTTAGTATTTTCATCGAAACGATACGTCGTTCTATCGTAAAGAGCGTGTAAAAATGTGTATTGTTTCTCTCTATATGGCCATGGCTTCGGTTTTTTAACGGACGTATCTCGAAAAGCTTTGCTTGTGATACTTGCAGACGAGTTTGTAAAATTTGGCTTTTTCGCACATACTGGCTTCAATGCCCCAACAGAAAAAGATAAACCTCCGTATTTCACAAATATTCCGGGCCTGAATATAATTGAAGCCATGCTTTTAAAGAATCTAAAGATCTCGATGCACAAGTTACCACAAATTCACATTCACAACTCAAATGTTTTCTATCAGAAGCTCATCTTCAAGGACTACGTCCTCCCTCCACCTTTGCGGAACACCAACAATCTGGGACAGGCTTGGGACAAACTTTTCTGTCTGTAATAAAAAAAAAAGTTTCTATTTTCTATTCTTCTCAGAGTAATGGATCTTTTAGATTTACCTACATTTGCAAACTTGAGGAATAACCAGGAGAAAATTTCTATGCAGAGTTAAAATGTCAAACATAAAAATAAAAATCATAGGGTAAAAATCTCTCAATTTACTAAAGCAAAATCCGACTTAGGGTATCATGTCCGTGCAGGACCACTTTAGGCACGCAACTCGAAGTAATTGTTGAAATATAATTCTTTCACTAATTTCCTTCTTAAATATTTCTAAAAGATTTGCACTGGGCAATATGACATTACCTCACTTAGTATAGATGAAATTCATGGGGTCAAGTGATGTAGTTATTGAAAAGATACAATTCTTTTATGTTTTGCGTATAAATACAGCGTTCGGATATGTGCTATTAGAAAGTACAATGCAAAATATACGTACTAGCATGCGCTAGATAGCCACTAAAAAACACGAATTCTATGTAACCAAATTAGGGCTGAATGAAGCTGTTGGGCACGAACTTTAGCACAGGAATGTGTCCGAGAGAAACAAGTGCATCGAAGATAATGAATACAGGTATACGCTTTAACGAGGGTCCACTTTCACAATGACACAAGTTCCAGTAGCATTTGTAATGGTTTCACAGCAGTAATGCTATACTTATAAAATAAAATAGAGCTACACTGTGCAGAAATACTTCGCCGGGGGAAAATCGTATCTAATACGACAATTTTTCTTATGTATTCACTTATGAACCCTCCCGTCTTTGTACTTCATGAAATATGTCTCCTCGTCTATGCAGAAGTGGTAAAGTAAAAACTTGCTTATTCAATAAGAGATCATTCCGTGTCAGTCATCGCAAACTCTACCCAGCAAAACAACGCAAATACAAAAAAAAGGACTTTTTTTCGCAGAGTCGTTCTGAAGTGTGATTAGTGCTATACTAAAGAGATCGACTAACATATGTTTTCTGAAGTAGTAAAGCTTTTAGTATGACGCTAACCATGTGTCAAAACGACTCTGCATAGGCGAATTATAACTCATAAGCTGAATATCGTAACTGAATAGCAAATTTTGCATTTCATTTACGCAAATCCATGCTGAATAGGACCCTACGTCCATTCAGAACCGAGACACTGGGCTTTATGCAGAGTCGTTCTGACGCGTGATTTGTATCATACAAAAAAATTTGACTAACATATGTTTCCTGCAGTAGTCAGTTTTTAAGTACGCCTCTAATCTTACGTCAAAACGACTCTGCATAAGGCCTACAATTTTTAGAAACTATTTGCAGCCATAACACATCAGACTGAAGGGGTTTTAACCCTTTCACTGTGGAAGGCGACGGAAAAAAATTTCCCTAACCTGCGAATGTCGATTATAGTCGATGTGTTAAAATTTGTCTGTATCTTGGTTTTGTCGATTGTAGTCGCCAAAGGTTTTCTGTGTGATTTCTATTGTTTATTGAAAACAATAGAACACAAACAAAAATGAACGGTACAACTTTGGCGACTACTCTCGACAAAGCCAAGATACGAACAAACAAATTTTAACACGTCGACATTCGCATGTTAAGGAAATTTTGTTTCTGTCGACAAAAGTCGACTTCCTCTGTGAAAGGGTTAAACTGCATGTAAACTCTACAAAGAAAATATAACTTTTGAAAAAACTCATTGTTCAAATGAAATGAAGACCTGATGTAAATTAAGATCTAAGTGCCGTTTAAACAGTTTTGAGATAATGAGTTTTTCCTTCAGAATTTGTGCCGTGCACATACATGTCACAAATTTTATTGGCAATGATCTGGACTACTACGCACAAGTTTGGCGCTTAGATCCAAACATATTTGAACTGACTTGGCCCATAGAGCATCATTCCTATAACTCGAAACTTCAGAAAAATGGCACTTAGATCGAAATTTACTTCAGGTCTTCAAATATTTTTTACAACTATAGTTGAGCTGAGCGAAGCGAAGCTCTTATACTCTGGTTAGACGTTTGGTTGTCCGCGAACTCCTCCTAGACCGTTTGGCCGATCTCAACCAAACTTAGCACGCTGATAGAGTATGTCATGCTGAGTGACAACATAGGTCGAAATAAAAAATCCGATGTACCATCGAGGAATAATCACCGAAAAACGCTTCCTGATTACGTAGTTTAAGCTCGCTCAGCTCATTTCATTGCAATCGGGTATATCCATTGCATTCCTAGTAGTAAGATAAAATAACAATTTAAAAAAAGATATGAAATATTTCTGTTTAACATCCCACGATTATGCTCTTTAGACAAAGGGAGATTGATGATTAAGGAAAATGAATGATAATGCAATAATTGGTGAAATAGGAATGTGTGAGGAAACGAAAATACTCCAGGAAACCCACAGACAAATGTCCACCATAATCTTATTTGGTCATTAATTCAATCATTGAGTCACGCACCAGAAGTATCTGCTCTTGCACTGAGCCTCCATGCACCTCAATAAATAATAAATAAAGGAGCGTAAGTGTTTAAGAGCTTCTGTAAGATAAACCCTGCACAATAATTGTTATAGCACTTATAATTGATTGTTGCAGGTTTTTCCTTGCTTTGTTGTTCTCAAATTTAACGGAGAATGGTATGGACTTGTGCCCAGTATGTATATCATTGGGACAGCATTCCGTATCGGAACCATATTCCGTTAGTTTGTTCGTATAATTCTGCATATAGCAATTAATAACAAAAAAATGTTTTTTAAAAAATAAAAATAATTCTTTGTGCGGCACAGTAGGTCTAGCGTTAGGTTAAGGTTTAGATTAGCTGAGAATAGATAAGATTACGGTATTTTGTGGTAAGTTACTTTAGTTCAGATTATTTTGGCTTTGTTTAGTTTAATTTTGGTTGGATTTCATATATCTAATCGTGCCGCAGTATAGGTCTAGCGTGTTAAGGCTTTCGCTCTCATCGTGTAACACGAGATTAGCTTAGAGTGGGATAGATTATGGTATTTTGTGATAGGCTACTTTAGTTCAGATTACTTTGGCTTTATTTAGCTTAATTTTGGTTGGATTTAATTTGTTTGATCATATTCTATGGCATTTAAAGCAAAGTCAAATGCTAAGCCAATTATCGCAAACTAAATGATAAATTTTCCTTGAGTTGACCGAAACCGTTACAGAATATACCCAGTATTTAATGTCAACGCAATTCAAAACTGCATTTTATTTGCGATAATCAGCATAACAAATACAATCATTCGTTGTATTATTTGCTTTGTGTAGCGAACCTGAAAAAAAACGCAAATTATTTATAACTTATGTGACGGTTATCGCAATATAGAAGGAGAATATTGAGTTAAATTATTGTAATTGTTGTCTGTGGGTTTACGGAATAAGGTCTTTCATCAAGAGTAGTTTGGATAAAAACAAGAATGAGCTCTGAAGAGCTTAGCCTTAAGTACTATCAATGTTTGAGACATAAGGGATGCAATTTATTATTCAGTGTTGCAGGATAAGATACCCAGTTCTTGATCAGAGAAGTGTACTTTTGATTGGTTGTTCGTATTGTTCATGTACTGTGATCCATCTGTACCCTTACTGCTTGCTGGACCAATAATAGCATTTGCGGAACAGAGCATCAGGCAATGTCATGAACTTATTTGTCGGAGTCTGCGAAGGGTAGTAATGTGGAGGCAAAGTGAAGTGACAGAAATATGTTTTTGTTGTGCCTATTGTGATTTCAGTTGTTTAATATGATGTTTATATGTTCTGTCTAGTTAATTTGATTCTTAAGAATATTAATACAGAGGAAATCACGTGAAATACTTCAAGATAAGTCACCCAATATTATTTCTTCATGGTGTGATGAACTTCAAATCAAACAATAAACACATGATAATGGGATTAAAAGAATAGTGGATTTGAAGCTGGCCTTTTTGTAACCAATGGTTAATTAAGTAAGTATTTATGTTCTCTGTTGATGATTTTAAAAAGAAATTGTGTAATTTGCCAATTGAATAATAGTTCGGTTCGTTCCTCATGGTGCATATCGTAACTTTTTGTTTGTTTACAGTGGATTAATGGTAATTTCTGAAGCCAGTATTGGTATTTTATTTTAGATTAATACGCCTTCAATAACATAATGAACGCTTAAAAATGATTTTATAACGGAAACTTCTGATCAAGCGTGCGTATGCTCTCATTAGAAATTTTGTTTACATTGTTCACATTAGTTCGGAGATTATTTAGAACTGGTATTATGCTAGTAGTTAGAATATATGATTAATTGATATAATCCCAAAGGGAGATCTGTATGAATTGCTATGTTATTTTATTTCATAAATATGTCGATTTGTTTAGGGATAGCAGTATATCTAAGGCAATTAGTGGATTTCAACTGCAATGTTTATTTTTGACATTTTATTTGTGTGTATCGGTTTTGACCACTTTGTTTTATATAACCCAGAAGGAGATGTGGCTGATGCTTAGCAGAACGGGCCCAACAATTGTTTCTGAAAAATACTACAATTTCGGTAATTTCTGTTCATATTAGGTGAGTTTGGATTAGGTTAGATTAGTTTATGTTAAATTATGTTAGTGTAGGGGTTCAGCATGATTTTCCAAATAATAAATAGTGGATTTGAAGCTGGACTTTCGCTTATTTCTGCGTTAGATTATGTTAGTGTAGGGGTCCAGCATAATTTTCCAAAAAAAAAAAAAAAAAAAATGATAGACTTTCGCGTATTTCTGCTTACATTAGGTTAGGTTAGATTGGTTGTATTATGTTACGTCGGAGTACTTGTATCATCCATTTCTTCTGTAAATTTTGCTTTTTTTTTCTTTTCGTGCTTCTGGACCCCTTCTGCTGAACATAACCCGATGTAACATAGAACTGTAGAAATCTGAAGTGTAAACTTAGGAGTTTTATTAATTTTATAACTAATGTAGTCAGCCTGTCTATAGATAGGATTTATCGGACGAAAGTGGGTTTATGTCTGTTATATCTGTCATTCTTTTATCGCAATAAACGGCCTGAAAGAGTATACTCCTGTTCTTTTTTCTTTTACTTTATTCCGTTAATATCCGCCAGTTCTTCAGCCAGAATATATTGATTTTATGAATAGGTTAGATTAGGTTTGATTTCGTTCACTTAACGTAGTACATTGATTTGGCGTGACGGGTTTATCGTTGTTACCAATTCACGTTGAAAAATAACCATTCTATTCTCTGGACACGCTTTACAGCCGGGAAGACGTGAGAGCCTGAGTAAACGATGGAGAACAAAATTAACGAGTAGCGCATATGATTTTTTTTTTTTTTTTTTTTTTTGTTTGTTTCAACTATGCCTATGGGGGTTTACTTAGCTATTTCTGTGCTTTCAGTGTAAGGTCTATTAACGATGTTGATTCTTACGTGATCTGAGTAAGGTACACGCAATATCATATGTAAAGCGGTGATGCCGTTTATTTTCTGTACGTAATTTATTTACTTTCTTTCTTAGATTCAGGTAGTTTCAAACGAAAAAAAAAAAAAAAAACATATTTCGGTAGACCTGGTTCAACTTGAATACGAAGATAATGAAAAGTGGTTCGCGTTTTACGTTAATTTTGTTGACTTATGTATCATACAGTCTTACTGCATAAAGGAAACTTATCCAGCTTAAATAAATAATTTTACCAGTACAATGGGATATCTTTACTTTCGCATAGATAAATAAAATGTATAACAAGTTTTAATTTAATTGGTATTTTCACATTACACTGTGGTAGGCAATTATGTATTTTTGGCTTTATATAGGTTCAGAGAAACGTTGCCATTTAACTTTTGAAGGAATCATAGTTCTTTTCGTCATACATCTTATTTCCTAATCAAGGTGTATTCTATTACATAGAGGACAGTTCTACACAATTTGTTAGCATTAGGAGCATCTTCAGTTGACTCTCATTGTCATAACAATGTGTTTTCTTTCAAACATTTTATATCTCCACTTTTATGCCCCTTCTTGGTCTTCACTACAGCGAAATTAAACTACCGCTAATTTTAGAATTTTTCTGTAATATCTTCAAAACAAATAAAAATATTCGAAAAGCAGAAACGTAGTGAACTAGACAATGCGATTTTGCATGTGATACCGTTATTACAATTGATCTATCTACTTTCGATTTGCAACTGTAGATAGATTTATCATTTTTTGGAGGTATTTATTCACTACACTGTCCACTTGGCGCGAGCTCGGATCGAAATAGCGGCATACCAAAAACGAATAGGTGAGTTGTAATAAAGGTATCACATGCAAAGTCGTATTGTCTAGTTCACTACGTTTCTGCTTTTCGAATGTTTTTATTTGTTTCGAAGATATTACAGAAAAACTCTAAAATTAGCGGTAATTTAATTCCGCTGTAGTAGACACCCCTAACTCATTGTAGTTGGGATTCCAGTGCTGCAAGTACATGAGCAGAGCTGGCCAAACAGTCGATCACATCTGAGTATTGGATAGATCACGATGCCTTTTTAGAACAAGTGATATTATTTGAAAAGATAGATAACGATCACTTTTTTTTTCTAATTGAGTTTCAATTGAGGTAAAATTATTAAAACATACCATTTTCATAGAGAATGGAAACGTTACTTCTCCTTCGTTATGCTAACGGATTAATGAGTGTGTTTGTTGTGCAATACTTGTGTTGCTGATGAAGGTTAATTTGGAAAGGCATTACGGTACTTAACTTTACTAAAGATTAAATACAACTCTGATTTTCGTCCAAAAAGTGAATCAAGGGAAACGAGAATGCAGTGCAGTGGCAACTGAGGCAGGTGCGGTCATGTCTCATATAACGTTACTGTGAAAAATGACATTAAATTCCAATTAATTAATATGTCATTTTGACGAATAGGCGTTTATTTTTAGAGATACTGATTGGGAATTCTGTTGCCTCATGTGATTTTAAGTCGCAGCGCAATTGTTAAATCTGTGTATGTTGTTTTCTAACAGTATGTTCTTTTGACTGAGTCGATGCTTTTGTGGACTCAGTCTTGAAAAGTAACGGAATAGGTACTTAAAAAATGGACATTATAGACATAAGTTAGTCAGAAAGGGTATTCTTTAGGATCATATTCGTTCAGTGGATTTTGATCCTTAGTAAGCTGCTAATAGTGGTTCCATTAAGCTGAATGTATTGTATTTTGAAGCAAAATCGTCACTATTATTTGAGGTTTTTTGTAATTTAACTACTCGTGTTATAAGTAGTATCTCGGTAGGAAGACTTTTTTCATTATTTTATAGAGGAGCCAGCAAGACTAGGTCTCTGGCAGCTTGCGTTAACCATGTCATTACGTATCAAGGCTCTTTTCGGTGTATTTATGGCTGCATTGTCCCTCCGCATATGGGAAGAAACGTCAGAGACCATCTCTTGTTGGCCGTGCTATAGACATTGTGGACCGAGAGATGAATTGGTGTGAATAACAGATATTTTGCCACTCTATTTGTTATGTGCAATGTGTTTCCGCTATTACAAGTGTTCATTTCAAAAAAATGTAAGTTCTGCTCAGAAATACTTCTAACCTATGTTATCTGCAGTTACTTGATTTATGACGTTAGTTTGTATCTACTGGGAATCCAACAATAATACGGTACCTTTGCTTTTTATTTTTGCTAAGCCAAACAATATGTATTATTAATCTCAACATTCGTCCAGGTCTTGACAGCATTTGTTAACTAACTGAAAAAGTAGTCACTAGCTTGTAAGTATATTTTCTCTTTGCTATAGAATGCGCGATACATTACTATTTACTGTTAATGAATTTGTTTCAGCGAAATCATTTCCAAATATATGTATGAGATGTAAATAACACTAAGTTTTATATTTAAGTTTTATATTTCAATTTTCCTGACCTAAAAAGGGAGAAATTCTACTCAGTTATAACGTTTTGTAACAAAATTTATACGGTAACTATTTCTAATGTTGCTTACTGGAAAAGACACTAGAAATAAAGTTTTCTCGTTTCGATCCTCGAAGAATTTTCTCGTTTTCTAAATTATGTACAAAACGTATGCCGTGGTTTTCTCTTAATTTCATTCACAAATTATCAAAATCTTTCCGTGACACGAGGAGTCCATGAAGGGTGTGATATAACAACAGTGAAGCTATATTGTTGGAGTATATTGTAATGACTTGCATATCTTTAAACCTTGAATCTTCATTATGTTCATACAGGTTGCGTAGTGGCTCAGAGTGTGTGGGATCCCTGGTTCGATCCGAACTCGCGCCAATTAGGAAGTGTGGTGGACAAATATCATGTGCATGGATTTACTTGGGGTTCTCCCTTTTTTTCTCACTTCTCTCGTTACACTTTCCCAATTATTGTCGTCATCACAGTCTCGTTCAGCCTAGCTGGCGTAACCATGATATTTAAAATTGAATGATTTATATTATGTTTGTACGGTCAATTTATAGCTTTTATATTATAAATCATGTTACATTATATGGAGTTTAAGATCTAGGACTTGGTGAAATAGTGTTGCCTACAAGATTAGAAAAGCTTTTCGTCTCGTTTCGAAGTTGAAAATGCACTTCTCGTTTCGTTTGCAACACTAATTATTTTTCAAAATCAAACTCTTCATACAGTAGATTTTGCACAGGCAAGTACCTGTTTGGCTCATATCTTTCTTAAATAATCTAAAAATTAATTACATTTTTTTTATCGCGATATAGATACACTTCACTTAATCGCCTTCCAAATAGGCTCCTTGAGAACATACACTTGATCTACCGCTCCTGCCATTGCTGGAAACAACGCTGAAAGCCTTGTTTTGGTATGTTCCGAAGTTTAGCCGTCGTGTCGGTTTGAATGTGTCCTACAGTGCTAGAACGGTTACCTTTGAGACCTTTTTTAATCTTGGAGAAGAGCCAGAAATCCTCCTCTACCAGCGTCTTTCACCGGATTTAGCACCAAGATCAAAAAGTTGTCTCAAAGGTAACCGTTTTGCCACCACCTTAGAAGACATTCTAACCAACATGAGTGCTAAACTCCGTAACATACTTAAACAGGGCTTTCAGCGTTGTTTCCTGCAATGGTAGGAGCGGTGTTCTCAAGGAGCCTATTTTGAAGGCAGTTAAGTGAATGTGTATCCATATTGTGGTAATAAATAGTTAGAACGAAATTCTTTTTGACTGCTCCTCGTATAATATTGATAAGAAGCAACATTGCTGAGTTTTCATGTTTTTTACTTTTTTTTTTGTTGCAGTCCGAACTTCTCTAGAAATTCCGTCAACACTTAGCCTTTCCTATTGGTTTAGTGGTTATTGTATGTGTCTGTTGTTCATGTGGTTCTGAGTTCTACCCTCGGTAGAATAGTATTATGGCACTAGTGAAAGGTGTCCACCCGTGGGTAAATTTCTAATTACGTATTTTATACTAAATTAAGAATTCGGAATCCAATGAAACTATTTTTAAACGTATCCGTCCATGGAGTCATGAGGAAAATAAACTCAAATTTGGGATATTTGAGATATCGTTTAATCACCATTGCAAGAAAGCAGGATTCAGAAATTAGCTTTCGTTCAAGAATTATCGCGTGGAGTAACTAATAATTAAGTCATACTGGCGTGATCCTAATAAGTAGAGGAGGATGAGGGGTTTTGATAATAGGAAAGGAACGCTATACCCTCAGAACATTATCGAAATGAAAGATAATTGTGACTGGTAAAACATGAATATAGCTTGATTACATTGTGTATTATTTAGACGCGCAATGAAGTGCACATGAATTACGCGCAGTATGTCGTTTATTTATAGGTAGATGAAAAATATGCAAACACATACGAGCGTACACGAAGAAAGCAAAAAAGAAACAGAGAAAATGAACGATTCATTTTATTGACAGATTTATTGCATCATGGTGCTCAGAGAAAATATTTATCGCATGAACATTATGCTTGTGCTTTCGCTAGCACATTAAATTCTGGAATTTCGTGTCTCTGCTTGGTACCAACATACTACAGAAATATTTGTTCGTCGTGATTGTGTTCTAAAATTGTTTATGAATTGTAAAAAGTTGAGAGAGAACCGAAAACGGATCATGGTTGTATGATGTGTTTCATGGTTCGATTTAGTGGTTTGTGCTTGTATGACTTGTGAAGAATCCATTTTAGAAGTTACTATTTAACAAATAAATTTCATTTCATGCTATGAAATTACAGTAGGTCTCCCAACTATGCGAATTCAATTCTGAAACAATTGGAAGTACCGATTATCTAACTTCGGCCTGCAATAGAGGGATTACGTCACAGATGGAATGTATTCGTCGGATGCTGAACATTTTTTTTTTTTTCTTTCTTAATCCTCGGTATCCCTTACAATTTTTGCTGCATAGAAATCAGTATTGGAGCCTTAAGTTGTACTAGTTTTAATTTCTGGTTTCATAGAGGAATAACAACTGAGATGTTATTCTTAGGGTCCTGAATCCATATTGAAAACCGATTGTCGCCTCCTGTTCCTGTTTTCGCTCTATGGAAATCAGTGTTGGAGCCGAACATTGTAATATGATTTCTACCACATACCTTTATAATAGAGGAATAAAGTCGTAGGTGGCATCGATTCTTGCTATATTGAATCCATATTAGATAACTGTTTATCTTTTACAGTATTTTCATTGTGAAGACCAGTATTGAAACCGAACGAGTGAATTTCCATTGCTTCGATTTGAATAGGGGCTAAAGGTCGAAATTTTAGTCCCCTATTCAAATCGAAGCGATGGAAATTCACCCGTTCGGTTCGGTTCGGTTAGGTTAGGTAGCCCATTGCACTTATTCTGGGTATGCTAGATTCATGTTTAAAAGCCATTTCTCGTCATGTATGATCGTTTTTGCTTTATCAAAATCAAAATTGAAAACGAGAAGAGCTTATGTTTTTATATCACTTCCGGTTTTTGTGGAGAGAGAGATGGGAGAACATGGAATATATTCTTAGGACGCTGAATCGATTCCAGACAACCTCTTCTTGCTGTTTGTACTTATAATCAAACAGGAAAGGCTTGATTTGTACTTTCTTTTTTTGTTTAAATAGTGGCTTAACCCTTTATTGCACGAATTTTGGCCGTGTTGAAATTATTTTTCTTCTTTCTTTCCTTCTTTATGCATTACGTAGATAAGTATAAATAAGGATCCAATTATATGATTTTTAAAAAATGTTTTTACTTTTGAGATTTCAAGTTACAGGATAGATGTCATGGTTGTATTACACTAGTGAAAACAGAGTTTAGTGTCAATATCAGCAGAAACCATGTGGTATGGAAGACTGTGAAACAATGATTTTTTTTTAATGTTGAGAGAGAGAGAGAGAGAGAAAGCGATTTTGTGAAAAAATTTACAAGTAACAAACGCGCACGTTTTGTGCTTACTATATGCTTTCTGACGCGCTCTGTCCGACCTATGCCACTAGACGAAAACTGTGTGATAGAAAGCTTAACTCCATTAAAACCACATGACATCGGCGTGCGTTATTCGCTAATATACACATTTTAAGAATATCATTATTATTGTTATTGATTCACTATGATGCCAGTTGGCATCAAAATGCATTTTATGTTTAAGGGAGGAGATGAAACTATTTTTAGGGCGCTGAATCGATTCCAAATCACCATTTCTCGCAATCTTTCGCTCAGATGCCTATTGACAGACAGATGGACGGACATAACCGTTCTATATAAGACTTGCCATACTTATGGATAGTATATATTGGAAGTCTACTGATTCATATTTATTTTTTCATGTGGTGGGAGGAAATGGGAAAACTGCAAGAACACCAGGCATACAGTGTTTGTCCATCTCAAAATTCACTCTGGGAACCAGGGACCGCTGAGCCCGCGGCTTCAATAAATCACACTGTTGCAAAAACACACCGTGTACTTCATTAAGTAGGTGCATTTTGAAGTATGAAAGTTTTATTTATTTATTGATTAATTGAATAGATCCTTGTAATTTGGATGAAAGTGGTTTGATTTCTGCGTTTGAGTAGGGTTGCATTGAAGCCATTTATATTGATTTGGTATAGTAATATCGTTCAAAACGTTTTTCACTTCCCTTGAAAAGAATTTTCGAGTTATCCCACGCGTTCGTTGAAATTCCATCTACACTGTTCTTCCCCACTCCCGAATAGCTGTTTCATTTTGATTTCCGAGACAGTGTACCGAACTATAACTGTGTGTGGCATATGCAGTAATTGCACTCTTGTTATATAGAGGTCAGCAGAACGTGTTCTTGGAGTAGAGTAGTTCCGTGGGTGAAGCAAATGGGTCAGTTGTCACAGAATTCGCTTCATAGGAAGGAAGTTAGGCCCTTCAGAAAAAGTAACAAATTTACTATTTCTGGTATCCATAATTTATTATCTTATGGTTGGAACGGTCGGGCCGATTACTATCGCACCAAATGCTAGAGCACTGGTTACTGGTGAAAATGGAGCTCCTACTTACATCATTGTTTCGCAATTTAACTCTCCCCAGGCGTCGGAAATTTATGAGACAGCGTTCCCTGGGAGCCTAATAATACTCCTATTTTGTGATTTTTTTTTAAAGTAGTGATCTTTTCTCTTTTTTGTCTGTTTTTATGGTATTACAGGTAAACTCGCGAGGGAACTAGGCATATTGCACTTTCATGTAACACACGCCATACAATCATATGACTAACGTGTATATCACGTATTAAGTTCCCTTTTACTCCTAACTGGGTCATTATCCACAGCTTCTAACACACGTTCGTCCATACAATACGGGGTTGACCAGCATTCAGATGGTCAGATAGTACGGTTCCTGTGTCACACAGGCCCCGATATATTGCTGCAAATATCCTATATAATGGTTGGCGTCTGTTAGGAGAACACTCCTGATAGACTCGTACATAAATAGCATATCAGCCTGTTCGCGGTTTGAGTAATGCGCCATGTTTTAATCGTGCACTGTCACTTGTCTTCTTCAGCACTCACAGCACAATGACCATGGTTCTGTACTGTAGCATCTTGAACACCAGCGTCACTTTCAGACTTTCTTGATTGCCATCTACAAGCTTTGATTTTTGATGTCTAACGCTTCGAACTTACTGTTTTTCACGTTTTCGGCCGTCACTAAATGTGCCAATATGCTCAATATACTATATGTTCATATGACTTTTTTTTTTTTTTTTTTTTTGCTTATCATCTTGACAGGATACACCAAAATAAGTTACATCCTGTATAATACTTTCGAGAAAACTTCGCTATAACGTTCCGAGAGATGATACCTCGATAGAACACGAGATTGATGATTTAAAGAACGCAAGCACAACGATTGCTGTTAATCTGGTAAAAACAATGAAATACGCTCTTTAGAATAGCCGTTTGCATGAGTTTAGTTTTCCCACTGTTGATACCCGTATTGAAGTGAAGTAATAAAGCTTCTGGATTTTTCTTTGCCAATGGACATATTTCCAATACTATTCCGTGACATATTCATCAAAGCTCGAAGTAAGAGTCAGGAGTTAAAATTTTATGATACGTTATATTAAATAATAATAACAACAATAATAACGAAAAAAGCAGTGTGTAACGTTTCAGCCCGTAACATAGCCTTTCCCAGAGGATCTTTTATTTTCTGAAGCGAAGACTGCCTGAGACAGGATCTTCTCCCGAGCTGTTTTTTTTTTTTTTTTTTTTTTTTTTTTTTTTTTTTTAAATCTGTAATATTGTATGAATTTTTAACCCATGACTTAGCGACATTTGAGTATAAAATGGATGTAAGGCCGAATATTATTATAATTCTATTAAAAAAAAGAAAAGAAAAAATTTATCAGCCATAAAGGAGCCAGATAAATTTTCAATGAATGAATTACGACAATTGAGTTTGTTGTTCTTCAGTAACGAAGGGATCTCTTACCTGTCTGTTTGTCAACGACCAGTTCTTTCTCTTTGTGCAGATATATCCTTTCTATTAAAATGTTCGAACGATTCATGTGTATGTACAGACGTGGACAAATTATCGGAAAATAGACTTTTGACGACGAAGATTTGTTAGAGTGTGACTAGTGTTTCGTATGTTTCGTTTGTACTTCATGAGATCTGTTCTAAATGCTCATGAAGCAAATGACAGTTGATTTTGAAAATGTATGCTATTATATTACGTAATTAGTGTATCTTTTATATCTATTGACGTTATTTCACATTAAGAATTATGTTAATTTGTTCTTTCTGTTTTGTCTCAAGATGCTCTAAAGGCATTGTACACTGTTTTGATAATGGGAAAACTAGTCTCCAAAGTTGAAGATCGCTTAAAGGAAGATTGAAGAGTGGCTACTATCAAAATTAGGAGGAGTAAATATATAAAATTAGCTAGCAGTGCGTTTCTACAATTGTGCAACACAGAAAACTTGTGAAAATAGACAAGACAGTCCGTTTCTTCGTTAAAAAAAAAAAAAAAAGACTACAATGCCTTTCGTTCAACACTTAAAGTATCCTGCTACGGTAAAGATCTAGAGTGCTGCTTTGGCGTATAGACCAGGCAAAATCCATGTTGTAGGAACAGTGAAAAGTATAGGGAGGTCACCAAAGACTATATGGGGCAAATAATGAATGAGTAGTCTATCTATTAATGAAATATTTATGGAAGTTCACGCCCCTTTTCATCAATTAAAAAAAAAAAAAAAAAACTGAATGAGGAACGTGTTTCGATGAAATTTCTGTGTTGGCAAGAAGAGAACAATGGCCCAGTTGTGAATACTAACGGCATCACACGATGAAGTCGTTGTGGCAGGTGATGACATCAAAGTCATTCAAAGCTAAATGATCTGTGACGAAAACCTAATTAAACACCGTTACTACGTAAAGACAGGGTAATGAATTTTTAGTTATAGAAAACTTTTCCAGAGCCAGAAAGATACTTGCAATCTTAACTGTAGACAAGGGATGTGCTATATGAAGTAGGCAGATTTAGAGAAATAAAGGTTTGTTTCTAAAAAATTGTTGCGATTGCTCATTTTGCTAGTCATTTGTCCTTATCTACAGGGTGTTTCAAAACAACACCGACAACGTTTGGGAGGTGATTCCTAACATCAAGACAAGACAAAAAGTATAGACCAACCTGGGTGCACAAATGCTTTCTTTCGGAGTTATAGGCAGCCGGTGACGTGAAAAAATAAACTTAAAAGGTCCTTCGCTCCAAAACTATGGGACCTACCGTGGCTGGGTCAAGACATTATTTAGGAACTAGTACGTTATATATATATATATACCCTGTTTCTAATGCATATATTTATTAAACTTTAAGACACACGAATATGAAATTTTACACACACATTTATTAACTTCTCAAGTTCAAATTACAGTTCAAAGTTCAAATTACAGATGTTCAATATGTCCTCCGACAGCCACACGAACAATATCACATCGATACTCAAATCCCTCCCATACTCGGGCAATCATGTCCGGCGTCACTGATGTTATGGCAGTACGGATCCGCTTCTTCAACTCTTCCAGGTTATGTGGGAGTGGTGGTACATAAACGTTGTTTTTAACGAAACCCCACAAAAAGAAGTCACAGAGTTCAAATCCGGTGACCGTGGAGGCCAGCTGAGACATGTTAAGTCGCCAGCTCCTTGACGACCAATCCAACGGTTCGGTAGAGTTTCATTCAGATATTTGCGCACTTGGCGACTCCAGTGAGGGAGTGACCCGTCTTGTTGAAAAATGAAGTTGTGTTTGTGCAGCCCCGGAAACAACCAGTTTTTAACATAGCGAGTTACTGCTGACTGTTAACGTCTTTTATAAAAGAAGAATGGGCCGTAAACAGATGATCGGAATATCGCACGAAACACATTGACTTTGGGCGAATCTCGTACATGTTCAATGATTGCATGTGGGTTCTGTAGGCCCCAACTTCGAACATTTTGTTTGTTTACCTGACTACTAAAACGGAAAGTCGCTTCATCACTTAACACGATGCGGTGTGCAAAAGTGTTATCATTGTCAATAGCATCCAGAATCTCGTTACAAAATGCCACACGTTTGCGTTTGTCATCGGCGCAGAGCTTGTAACAGCAGTAACTTGTACGGCTTCATAACCAACCAACGTCTCAAAACACGCCAAATTGTTATTGTCGGCACTTGTAACTCCTGACGGGCACGACGAGTTGATTTTGAAGGAGTACGTTGGGAAGCAGTTTGAATTCGTGCAACATTTTCTTCAGAAACTCGAGGGCGGCCAGGACTCTTTCCTTTACATACACATCCTGTATCAACAAACTGTCGATACCATCTGCGAATGTTCCACCCATTCAGAGGATCAATTTGGTACCTCAACCTGTCTTTGCACTGTAATCACGGAATTGCACTTCGCAAACTCGTGAACAAAATGATTCCTGCTGCGGAGTAGCCATTTTAAACACATGACGGTTACCAAGCAAAACAGAAGACAACTGACATCTAGTGGCTATTAATATAAACTAGACTATGTATTCGTTTCTCCAATAGCAGAGTCGAGGCGCAGCGATCGATAGTTTTTATATATATGTATATATAGAAGGCATTTTCCTGTACGTAACGCAAACATTTAGTTTATTCCTTAATTTGTTGTCAGTGAGCTGACGAAAGAAATAGTGTGTTATAGCTACATTATCTTCCTCTGGAAGAACAATGTGGTAACAGTGGTATGGTAAAAGTAAAGAGAGGCTTGAAAGTGCTTTCAGGCAACTTTGGGTCAGACTGCTGTTTCCATTTATGTCTGTATCTTATGTTCACTTTGGTATTATTCACTTATATTGAATATAGTTTACAATTCGAATTTAAAGTTCTTTCCGCAACTTTGACTCATTGACTCAAGCTGACGAATGATGATGGAATGATTTTTGGTATGAAAAAGATGGGAGGTAACGGGAGAACCCCGAGAAAACCCATACACACGTTGTTTGTACCTCACAATGCCCACATGATAGGAGCAGGAATCGAACCGGGAATCCCATGCACCGAAGGTGAGCGCTTTACAAATGAGCCACCGCAGGCCGAAATATAGGCCTACTTTTGAAGTTCATGGGTTTACAAAGTTGTGTACTTGCAATATAATAAATAAATATAGACAGAACAAATTAAAATTGTAAGTAAATAACAAAATCTTTGTAAAAGTTTAAGAATATGTTTTAAAAAAAAAAACACTGGAAATTTCTCTCTCGCGCGCCTATAGCATTGTGCTGCTAAAAGTGTTGAAATGTTATGTTTGTAAAACACATTTAAAAAAAAAAAACACTATACTCTCACCTACAGTTTGGATGACGAATAACCTGTTTTTTAGTGTATGAGTTCAAATTGCTTAAACTCAAAAGGGACCTTCACACTTTCTTCTTCTTAAACAGTACCGACAGTGCCACAATTCATCTTAGCGTCCCTGAAAACTATGGATTCGACATTAATATTGATCATTTTCGATTACTTTTCGAAGCTCACACCTCCCATCCACCCCAGGTATAAATTTGAACTTCATGAAAACTGTCACTATTCATCTCAGCGATCCAAAAATTATGAATTCAGCACTAATGTCGATCTTTCCGACAATTTTAAAATGTCACCCCCCATCATTTCTTGCTCCCCAGGTTATGCTTTAAAAGTAGCGGATTTGAACTATTTATAGCCCAAACATAAAAATGGATTATTTAGCAGCTATACACTTTTAATAATTAAACCTATAGGTAGGCCTAATATATATAGATAATATCGATTTAGTGAAAGCACCTAGAGTTGGAAATACGTGAGATGTCTTGAACTGGAACATTTTCCGTCTTTCGCTTTTCGGGAAAATTTTCCGTTTTCAATTTTCCAGTTTCCGGAAAATGTGGCCATCCCTAGTAAGCAGCCGTAGTTGTCGGGTCCTGGCTCAGAAGGAAATGTCCTTACTTTGTTCCTCAAGATTTATCCTTATTGTTATATAAGCCCGTTCAACTATGATGCAATACGGGTTGCATATACGTAAGGCATCATAATCTGAGAAATGTACATACTTTTTCGCGTACATTTTTACGCTGCTAAATCTGACTACCACCACCGAATTGAAAATCGAAAAATGATTTGGTACATTCTTAGATTTGGCGAAGATCTACTTGTGTACAAAATTTGGTAGTTCTAGAATACTCCTTTCTGTGCGAAAAGCTAATGACAGATAGATACACATGCACATTAATGTTAGGATAGTAGAGCGCTTTAAAAGTTAAGAATAACTATAAACGGCAATTTAGAACGTTATAGATTCTAAATGTTAATTTAGGATATTACAGTCCCTAACCCCCGAATTAGGACATTTTAGATCCTATAAAAGTATTATATTTTTGCTCATAGCAACTTGAAATGTAAAGCACTACATTCTTTTAACTATACAGGAATAAAATACGATCAAACCTAAGAATCCGAAGCCTATCATTACTTACCAACTGAATATCCTAGGTTAGAATGGGGACCTATACCTTTTACGGTAGACCACATGGACAGAGATAGCAAATCTTATCAAACCCAGGTTCAAATGAAAATACTTAGCTTGCATCCGTCGACGGCCTTACGCAAAATTTTAATTTCATGTGCATTGGTCTGGGCATGAGTCCATTCTATTACGGTGATTAGTAATAAAACAATCATTATGTCCTCTCTTTCAACAGCGGCTGCTGTTCTGAGAAAGTTATCTCATACTATCAAAATTTAGCTGACAGTTCTATTTGCAGATTCTTCCATATCCTTGTGACTGAGATTAAGTTTGTGTTTCTGAGCAGGTTATTTTGGAAGAGTCTAGAAAAGGAAAATAGGGGCCATGCAGTTTTGCAGAAAACCCTGTTTTAATGTTATTGTACTGTACTAACTGGAATAATGTTAACTATAGAAAATGAAGAGTTTGGAGAGCTACAGTCTTGTTTAAAAAAGTGGCCACCCACTCTTTGAAAAGCCTTGCCTTCTTACCTAGTCGAAATTAAGTCAAACAAATATAAATGTTCTTTGGCCAAACGACAGCTGTACTTAAAGATAAAGCATCAGAATTTGCTATGTACGGTTTCCGTAATATGATTTAAAGTATGGTGGATGGACCAGATTTTTTAAAATTTTTTTTTTACTGTATATAAGTTGATTAAGCTCTAGCTAATAAAACGCAAGTAAAATTTGCAAGAGTTAATTCAGAGAGTAATGCCAACTCAATTCGGTTATAGTTAAAGAACTTCTTGCTATAAAAACAACAATCAGTGTACTGTGTATGATCACTTCAGTCTGGACAAATTCCTAGCTAGCTGAGTTCAAACTAAGATTTGTGAGTCGTAATTGTATTATAAGATGCTTGAGTCGCCCAATATTCATAATTCTTAAGACGCTTTTCATCGTTATTTATATGCAATATTTCAACAACTTAGGAATCACGGCGTTCTTGGAGAATTCGGGTAATAAATATAAAATATAGTTGTAAATGTCGCGGTAATGAGAAATTATAGTAATTTCTTGTATCGTAAGAAGGCTATTTCTGCACCCGTTAAACAAAATTAGGTTCAGTTCCAGCTGTTCATTTAATAGTTCAGAAGCTGTGATTCATGTCTGAAACACCTGGAAAGAGTACAGGTTTTGACATGACAGTCCATTATCACGACAAACAGCTTGTGGAAAAGGCAAACAAGGGTATAATTTTAAAGTCTCTATCTTGAAGTTCAAGGACTTGATTGAACACCATTAGTGGGAAGAAGCATTTTAGGGCTGGCAGACGTCTGCTTTCTGGTAGCAGACTTAAGACGTCAGCGATGAAATCTATACACAGCTAAATAAAGCAAGGGATGCTTACAAAAAGAGAAAAAACAGTGAACTGAAAGAAAAAAGGAAGGCATATTATTTTACCTCTGTTTCTTACATCAAGTTTCAATTTCGTGTGTGTAATAGTAGAAAACAATGTTAACGCGGTTTTAATAAATCTTTTCACGGTTTGTTGATAAATCAGGGTGTCTACTTATATGGAAATACTGGAAATATACTGGAATTTTGATCTACATACTGGAAAACCCATGAAACTTGTAATTTGTCAAGAATACTTTTTTGTAATTGCTTTAATAGTCTTAAAAACAATTTTGTATCCATTGAGATTGTAAATTTTTCCAAAGCAAGAGTTGTATACATTTTGTAATTAGACATTTAAAGCAATGGGTGGAGTGGAGTGCTGTGAGGGGAGTTAGGATGTCCTTTAAAAATGTTAAAAAACAATTGTATTGTAAAAATATCAAGGTTAACTAAATTTATTGAAACTAAAATATCCTTTTGATGGTAAAACAATTACAAACCTGAAATCATCAAGTGTGATTATTCCTAAAGAACTTTAAAAAATCATTGTATTAGGTACAGGAATTTTGCTGATAGTTATACTGAATATACTGGAATTTTGGAAATGAAACTCATTAAATACCCTGTAAATACCATCCTGTACGTTAATTTTGAAGCTAAGTTCTGTGATCGTCAGGCCCGTATTACCACTCTTTTCCGTCCTAGGTTATATCTATGGCTGTTTTTCCGGAATCTCCCAGGTATTGTAATTTTGTATAAAGTTCTGCTTATCGAATTAGAAGTGTTGTTGCTTTAGAAAGTTCTGTTTTAATACATGAAGAAGCTTTTATATTTTGATCGAGCTTTTAGACTTTGTTGCAAATTACAACTACCAAATTGTAACCGATCATGAATCTAGCACTCAGTCGCAACTGCACAAAGTTTCATTCTTCAATCACGTTTTTACGATTAAATACTCAAAGATGGAGAAGCATATAATATGTAATGCAGAGAGGACCACATGGGAAATTTCAGGTACAATAATCTAATTTATTCTGTTGAGAGAGCCATTTTGAAATTGTGGCTCATGTAAGCTCATCCGGGGTGGGGGCTCACTATTCTCAGTGATGCTTGCACTCTCTTGAGGTCATGCTTTCTCTTTTCAGTAAGGCTTACGCTTGATCAGTAAGGCACTAACCAAACTAGGCTCACCGTCTTCAATGAGACTCGAGCTCCAGCTTGATAACAACTTATAGAACTCGAGCATTAGAGCCAGGCTCTTCAGTTGGACATATGTGGTCATAATACCCATATCGCACATGAGAACAGTTGGGGTAGTATAATGAAATCACAGTTAAGAGATGATAAACAATATTTATTGTTGATAACGTCTGGTTTGACAAGCAAACTTAGTTTACTTATTTTGTGCAAACGGTCAAGCCAAGTTTGTAACGACAGGCTTGGTTTAACATCCAGTTTTTTAATATCCGATTAACCAAATTCTTTCCAGATTATTTTTTTTACTAATTATTGAAATTGGTCTACATAAATTGGGCTCGGTAGCTCAGTAGAAATGAGAGATGAGATTGAATTGTGATGTTTTGTACTGTTGTTAGTGTTGAACTTCAGATTTTCAAAGTAAGACTAATGGGAATGATTTATTTAGAATGATAAGGTAATAGAATAAACTTATTTCATCTTTAATTCAGTTAGACTGACAACGCGGGTAACAGAGACTCGATTAAACTGGAGGGGCCGCGGTGGCTCAGTGGTAGAGCGTTCACCTCTGGTGCATGGGATTCTTGGTTCGATCCCAGCTCGCGTCAAGTGAGCTTTGTGGTGGACAAACACCGTGTACGTAGGTTTTCTCAGCGTTCTCTTTCCTCCCACTTTTTCATTACACCATTTTATTCTTTTCTCAGCACCGTCCAGGGGCGCCCGAAGAAGTTTCTAGAGAGGCCCATCTTCTTGGTTGCTATATTACATATACATTTTCATGAGCGTCATCACCATCTCCTTTTGCCTAGCTGGCATAACCATGGGACGTAAAACTGAAAGATTGCATTTCACCTCATTTCGTTAAAACAAAGAGTACGTAGTAAGTTTGTGAATGGGTCACAGCGATGACCAGAACGCAGCTGAATATACGGTGATATATGCGCAGTTGATAAATAAACAAAATATATTAGCAATTACACCTGAAGAGAGAAAATAACTAATATAGAGAAAAGTGAGTTTGTTTTTTGCATTAACTTTTCCTCGTCAACGCACGAAATTGTTTTCTTTAGATAGTAAGAAAGTTGTTTATTATTATTATTATTTAAATTATTTCAGAGAAAGAAATTATATCTATATTCCCGTTAAGTAATAATAAAATACCAGAGAAAAATAATATACTTGGTTTATTACTTAGCAGAATTGTTTACATTTCTTTTTTTATATATGTGGAAAGATTAACATGATAATAGAACAGTTTGCTAAAGGAAGTATTCCATATGCGAACTACATGGCCACAGAACATTCCTTCACATTCATTATGATGATTTCTAATACATTCTTTTCGCTTCTGTGCATGCAATTAGATGTGACGGTTGTTGGTGGTGCTTTGTGTGTTCTGCTGTGCCTTTCCGTTTTTCTGTCTTCTTGAGCACTTTATGTTGATGTAAATCTGTGAGATTCTGTAACGTTAAGGTTTTTCGTGTGTGTGTGTGTGTGTCTATCTTATGGGATGATGAAAGTGGGGAATTGGGAACGGAGGAGTTACAGATTGCAGTCTGGAAGTTATAAATTGCAATCCGGGCGGGTGAGTGTAAAAGTTTATGCATTATTTAAAATACCATATTAACATTGTTTTATTATGCCAACTGTGTAAAAATGAGGTAGGTAGAAATTGAATGTCAGGACCTCAGACGAGAAAGGATGAATCCAAAATGTTTTGGAAACTGATTTGTAAAGCAGAAGAAGCAAAAGATGGAGCGACCAATATTACTATGACCGATTTTTTGAAATGAAAATATTTTAAAACTATTTCTTATTCATTAGTTATTTCTATTCCTTGCCCATCCAGCTTCCAATGCAATTTCCTGAAAGTACGTTTGTGGATTTGTTCTTTCTCCTCCGAGCCTTTCATGTACGGTAATTATAAGAAACAGTTGGCTATTCCTGTAAATTGTCTTAAGTTGTGCGTGTGGAGTGACCAATTTACATTTGCAATGCTGTTTGCAAGTCAACTAATTAATTCCACTTCATATGAAATCGAAATGTCATGAAGGTACAGTGTTAATTCTATGAAGTAAAGAAACAGCTGACATTTTACATTACGTACAAACACGGTATACATTGTTTTGAGTTTAGTTTGAAACATCTGATCAATGAAAAACATGAGTTTTTTTTTCACTATACGCTAGTTACTACAAAATTTATCTATAAACTTTTAAAATATTCAACGTTCGGCTTATTTCTGTGCATATGAATTATTACATTATGTTTGTAAATCGAACCTCATTAATATATATATACAGGGTGTTCCAGGAGGAAAGGACAATACTTCGGAAAATGATAGTATGGGTGATTCTAAGCAGAAAAGTTCATATGAACATGTTTCCTAATCTCAACGGTTTGAGAGCTACAGATTGTGAACCATTTTTGACTTTATATTGCATATTGCTCACCCTGTAGTTATTCTACAGAAGAGGGAAATTTGGGAAAGTTAAGGTTGTTTAAAGAAATTGGATGGCAACACTGATTCTCAAATACCCTTCAATAACTTCTCTTTCAAAAACGAAAGTGCTACATATTGCATACCGTTGGTAAGGCCATATCGTCATCTTTGAAATCCGCTATGTCTTACCTCTGTAGAATAACTACAGGGTGAGCAATATGCAATATAAAGTCAAAAATGGTTCACAACCTGTAGCTCTCAAACCGTTGAGATTAGGACCTATGTTCATATCAACATTTTTTTGCTTAGAATCCCCCCCATACTGCCCTTTCCTCCTGGGACACCCTGATATATATATAAAAGAAGTGTGTATAGGTACAGATAGCTTCAATTAACAAACGTTTCACTTTTTAGTTAGATGTTCACCTTTCGGAACCTGATGACTAACATTTAGTTTGGTGAATGATGTGGTGCTTCTGGAATGTTTTTTGATGAGTGTTGCATAATATTCTTTCCAGTGTTGATAATATTAAAAAAAAAATAAATAAATAAAATAAAATAAAAAATTCGTGGATGTATTTTCCGCTGGTAATTTGGGATGAATTACCAGAGTTTAACTTATGGATATTTTCCTTGTGTATGCAGCAACGTGGGCCTAGAACTGAATGGCCCTCACCAGGTTATGACTTGCAATGATGTCAATCTGATGGGGGATGATACGAGGACAATAGGAATGCAGAGAAAACTAAATATATGGAAATTCGCCGTAACTATAATACTGCAAATTATGGGTACGTTAAAATATCAAGTAATATTTTCATTAAAGTGGATGTTTTCAAATATCAAGGATCAGCTTTAACAGACCAAAAACATACCTACAAAGAAACTGAATGTTGATTAAAGCAGGGTATTCGTGTTATTCAGCACGATCTTGTTTCTTCGTGAATTCTGTCAAAGAATTTGAAGTTTAAAATATGTAAAACTATAATCATGCCTTTTGGTGCTGTATGATCGTGAAACGTTGTCTGAGGGAAGAATACATGCTGAAATAATTTGAAAATAGAATTCTGAGACGAATATTCTGTCCCAAGAAGGACGGGAATAGAGAAGAACGGAAACTTCATAATGAGGATCTGCATAATTTATACCATTTACCTAACATTGTTAGGGTCATTAAGTTTAGAAGTCTCAGAGGGGCAGGTCGTCTAGTCAGAATGGAAGAAAGTAGAAACACTAAAAATTTTAACTGGAAATCCAATCGAAAAAGGACATTTAGGATGGTCTAGACGCAGGTGAGAGGACAATGTTAAAATGGATCCCACAGAAATAGATATACAAAGTAGAAATTGGATCTAACTGGTTAAGGACAAGTCAATAAAGAGTTTTTGTAAATGTGGGAGTGAACCTATCGATTTTCATAATCCATGGAGTTATATAAGTTAGTGTTTCTTAGTGTTGCTTCATCGCCGTGAGGGCGGTGGCGCGCTGGCTCAGTAGTAGAGCGTTCACCTCCGATGCTTGGGATCCCTGGTTCGATCCCAGCTCGCGCCGTGTGAACTTTGTGGTGAACAAACACCGTGCTCGTGGGTTTTCTCGGGGTTCTCCCGTTTCCTCCCACATTCTTCATCCCACCATTTCATTCATTTCTCATAATCACCATCTCCTTTAGCCTAACCGGCATAAACGTGGGACGTTAAACTAAAGATGTCGTGTCATTTCATATCGTCGTGAGGGCAAGAGATGAACTGCTTGAATATAGAAGTAGCTATTACTGGTGAAGAAAGTCTAAAATATGGCATTGTTAGTCGATATTCTGACTAGTTCTCGTAAAATTATTTGAATAATTAATGGATTTTTTTTTTTTTTTTTTTTTACTGTTAAATATTCGAATAAACTCTGCTAAAGACAGAAGATCATGCGAAACGTACATTTATGAATGAATTGGCGTGCATTTAGAAATTAAATGATTGTTTCTAGTTTGACTTTCGGCGGTTATACACTTTAAGCTAAATGAGACGGATGATTAATGAATGTGAATAACATGAAAGTAGATGTTTGTGTTCTTCTATCAGGAATTGAACCCGGGACCAAGTGTACCAAAGGCATACGTACTAACCACTAGTCTAACTGGGAGAGCTATGAATGGACTTACCTTTATAATGAAGATTATCTATATACTTCGCCTGACGTCTATGCAACCCGTAAAATATTTTGAGGGTTGCATATCAGCATTACGCGTAACGTACATTTATGAATGAGTAGGATATGGATAGTTACACTTAGTCATTGTTACGTGTGAAGATTCGCCCGACATAATCGCTCTAGTTATCTACAGAAAAAAATAGCTTCCATTCAGGCTAGTTATCATGTGGAATAATGGACTAGTACGTATAACCCACGTAGTCAAGCGTATTACCTTGATCCTATAACTAACCACTGGAATTTTAGAGCACTGAGCCTAGATGTTCTACCATTTATTGACAGGTCCTTGCCGTAGTTGAGAAGCTTCCATGCTCCACGGTCATCCACGAACCTCTTCGTCTTCACATACGATTTTTCTATTCTAATATTACCCATTAATTGTAGTCTCTTTCGCCCTCTCCCTCTCTTTCCTGCCACCATACCCTCTAGCGCATCTCTTATGATACAATTTCTTCTTAATCAACGCCCCAACCAGTTTCTCTTTCTCTTCTTAATAATATTTTTTAAAAAATTTCCTCCCTCACCATTTTAAACACACTTTCATTCGCTTCCTGCTCGATCCAGCTAATCTTCATTCTTCTCCACACTCACATTTCGAAAGTTTCCAGTCGTTTTTAATCATTTTTGTGTTATTTTAATGTTTCTGACTCATACAGTAGAATACTCCACACACGAAGCATTTTATGACACTTTCTCAACTCTTGATCAAGGTCCCATAAAATAGTATTTTCATCATCCTTAGGGCTTCCTTCGCCATTCCTATCCTTGCTTTTATTTCACGTTCGCACTACATATCATCATTAATCAGGTATCGAAATCTATTCACCTGTTCTATTTTCTCTCCTCCTACTTCTATATTTGACATGGACCGCTTTGTTCCAGTCACCATGGCTTTTTCTAGCATTTATTTTCATCCCATATTCTTCACAGCCGATCTTTGAGTTTTCTAACATCTTATTATTGGTTTTCTCTTCAGATTCCGCAACAAGCGCCATATCATCTGCAAACCATATACACCTAATCATTCTACCTCCTACTGAAATGTCGTCTTAAGTATGTAGACTCTCTTTCACTATGTCTTTTAGATATATTTTAAATATTGTTGGCGAGAGACAGCATCCCTGCCGCACTCCTCTGCCAATTGCACTCTTCTCTGTCATTTCCTCCCCTATTCTAACACGTAGTTGTTGGTTCATATATAAGTTTCTTATGAGTCTTCGATCTTCCCATTCCAACCAACCTTCTTTAGAACTTCCAACAATTCTCAATCAGTGTTTCTTCCAGACATGTTTTTTTGGAAGTGGCACTGCCTCCTCGGAGCTCTGAGAGTGCTTCCCCGGAGGAGACGAAAATAATACGTCTACAATATAATAATAAATAGAGTAGTACCAGCAGTGCCCCTCCGAATACTAAATATGCTCCCCGGGAAAATTTTTTTCTGAAAGAAACACTGTTTCCAATTCACGTGGTCAGAAGCAGTTTATAGATCAATAAATATCTCTCAGTTTTTCTTTTCTACCGGATATCTCACCGATTACATCTCTTATGTCCTTACCTCTCCCAAAAACCAAACTGTTTCTCTTTAGTTTCTTCATTTGGTGTTCCATACAACTTCTGATATATAGAAATTCCATCTATGGTATATTAAATCTTCAATTTGCATATAGAGTATATTAATGTTAGACTTGTGGCTAGCACGCGCGTATGTAGTGCATAGTAATTCAGATCCCACCTTAAACTATAGATCCATGTCTCATATAATCTCATTGCTGAAAAGGGACGCCAAACTTTAATAGACAATTACAATAAATTCTGGCCTTTAAATATATATATATATATATATATATATATATATATATATATATATATATATATATATATATATATATATATATATATATAAGGTGGTTTCATATATGTTGAGACTTGTGATTTTCAACGTTGCATTCCTTTATTGTACGGGCCAAGTTTCAAGTCCTTCGATTTCGAGTGCTATCGCTGTATTCTTCTGGCATGTTCAGATTTCTAGAGAGAAAAACCAAGTTTTTATTTTCATACTCGGTTTCTCATTGTACGAACATAAACAAAAATGTCTAATCCTTGCTCGTGATATTTTTAACACTAGGAATGGACGAGAAATTAATTTGAATTTTGGACACACAACAATCTAATATTTCATTCCTGTTGATTTCTTTTCCACGCAACAGCGGTGTAGGTTCATGTGAAATCTAGTTCCATGTAAATGTCTATTGTATGTGATCGGAAACAGGTTGTAATAAGATACCAGAATGAAGAGTTTCTCACACGGATAATATACACCGGTATATTATGAGAACTTTGTATTGATTGAATAGCACTTTGAACTTCGTACGTATTTGTGTTCCAGCTTAAAAGAATTCTGTTACACTCTAAGGTTGGGTGGCAACATCAGTGAGAAAGTCAACGGGAAGAACAAATACATTTCATTAATTGTTTGGGCAAGCACATCGAAGTGTAGATTATATATATATATATATATATATATATATATATATATATATATAAAAGTTATTTAAAGCAAAAAAATTCCAGATAGATACATGGTATATACGATTTCTGAAGACATGTGTTTATTTTCAGTGTGCGTAGTTCCCGAATTCTAATCCTGGTATAGCACTCCCTGTGTATAAATATTAAGCATAGTGGGAAGCGTTAAGAAAATAGTTTCTAATTCTTTTTTTTAGCAATACGACACAGAGAAAGCATGCTCAAGTTTAATTCAGGATTGCCCGCAATGGGTGGGGTCATTATCCAAAGAAAGTCGTTGAAATTTTACAAGAATGAAGAAGTAGTTTTAAAAGTTGTATAATATATACAATTATTTTTTGTGTGGGATCTCTGGTTCGATCCCAGCTTTCACTAAATGAGCTTTGTGGTGGACAAACATTATGTGCGTGGATTTTCTCGGGGTTTTCCCGTTTCCTCTCCACTTCTTCATTCCACTATTATCACCGTCTCCCTTAGTCTCGGTGCATAATCATGCGACGTTAAACTAAAAGAAATACTTTTTAATAAAGAACCTGAGGAGGGGAAGGGATATTGGAAGTCAGAACTATTGACAGACTTTGAAAAATAAATAGTGATTTGGGTAGATAAGCACCCTTTTATTCTGTATTATTGCATGTTGCCTGCTAGGACTTTGCCTTTGATCCTACAGAATATAGCATAAGTGAGACTTTAAAACTGAATAGACCCTAAATAAATAATAATAATATGAGACTTTAAAACTGAATAGACCCTAAATAAATAATAATAATATGTGGTTCTTTTAACTTATGAAGAGCTCTGGCTGGCTAAATTACACACAACCAGTTATGTAATCTGCATAGCATATTGACCTTCAACTCTTTTGCTTTTGTGTATAGATTCGTGTATCTGCTAATTTCCGTGACAGCTCTAGCTAAGTACCGAAAATCTTATTCCACCGTCTATCGAAAAACAGCTGGAAAAGTAACTAAGTAGCCAAATAACATAGAAAGCTGAAAATGTTAATATCTGATATCGGAAACATGGAAGTTCATCAAGTGTGAACATACTTGATAATCTGTTTCTTACAATTAACTCATTACAAATACATCGTATTTATTTATAATCATTGCCAGTGGCGTATTTAGGGGGGTTTCCGGGCTTAAGCCCCCCCCGAAATCTTTCTTACTATAGTAAAGTATATGAAATACCTTGCAGAATTTTCTCATTTTCAGGCAAAGATCCCCCGAAACAAAATCGTAAATACGCCACTGATCATTGCCAATTATCATTTCACTGGTTAGGGAATGGAAACCAAGTTAAAGAGCTACCCACACCGTTACAGCAGAAACGCATATTGAGAATGTTACTGGGTAAACGAGCTTCGGGAATAATGAATGGGGGATTAAGAAGAAAATTCCATATTTTGTAAAAAAAAAAAAAAAAAAAAAAAAAAAAAAAAAAAAAAAAAAAAAAAAAAAACCTGCATTAACTGTTGCCTTCATGTGGCAAAATACAAGTAAAAGATATTTTTAAAACATCTTGCTGCAATGTGGATCTTACGTAGGCCGATTTATAGATTTTTTTTTTTTATTTTGTCTAACTTTAGCAACATTTTTTCGTTTCCTAAAACTAATGTTAGGTGGAGCCTTCTTAATCTCACTCATCCAATTGTAAGTTGAAATAAAAGCTGCGTATTTCTTTTTACAAGTACACCAGAAGCAAACAGGGTGTATAGGGTGTATTTTACCTCATAAATTGTGTTGAAAAAAATTTAATATGCCAGTGACACACACAGTTTCATCAGGGGCGTTTCAGGCATCGAAATTCATATCCTTTCGTTACACCGTAATTTTTCTACACATATCTTAGGTTGTAAATGTTTATTTTTCCATAACATTTTGATCAATGAAAGTTAAAACCCAGAACCCTTACCCTCCTTGCAAATTCCACTGGAATACACATTCCATATTCCTCTACAGTTTATAAAATTTTCTTAATATTCTTCCTCTCAAATTAGCACGATTTTTGTATCCTTGGAACTATCTACTTATGCTCGTTTTTCGCTTTATATATATATATATATTTGAGTATATCAGATCTCTGATCATAAATCTAAGCTGCAATAGTACTGATTAATCAGGATGTGTGTAAATGAATGGAACCCTGCTGAAACGAGAATTTACACATGGAATGAAGTACGGTATAAAATTGCTTTAAAAATCTGATGTACACGTGCAAACACAAACCCACTAAAACATAAACAGAGGAAGTAATGATGGAAGAAACCGTCAAGTGTAGGAAGATAGTCATGTGCTAGTAGTCTTCAGATCTCCCCCGCCCGTCTTCTGTAGGCATGCCTTTGAATAGAGTTTACGAGACAGAAGTCAATGTACCTTTTGCCTGTAAACGTGATAGGTTTAGGCATATCTTGTCTGATTACTACTACTTAGAGCGAAGCTCGGATATTCTTTATAGACGATATACACAGAAACTTAATCAGTCCTGCATTTCTTGACTTAAAAAATCTTGTTTTGAATAAGAAAGTACTGTTATTAGATTTCGTATCTGTTCTTCGGCGGCAAGTTCTATTTGCAAAGAACAAGATCTAGAAGTTTCATACAATGAGCTTGGTTGTCCAGATATTGCTATGACGTACGTGTAGGAGGCTGGAATGTAGCCGAGTTTGTCCAGATTGTCGACGCACAGGCGACAGGATTTATACACTGGTCTGTTCACATCAAGTTCCTTCCTTTCTTTCGTTTAGTACTGACAGTAGGCTGTGGGCACTAACCTTTCCTGTCTGTCTTCTCTTATATATATACAGGATGTTCCTCGTTGTAGTCAACAGACATTGTGGACAAGCTTTTTGCTTTATTGCAATAGTTTATCATGGACTATGATGCTACAGAAATCTTTAGGCTTAAGTTGGAGAAATATTAAAGTTGATATTTGTGCAAGAACGTTTCATTTACTCTGTTATTTACACACGGTATGCCGAATCCAAATTCTCGGTCTGTCCTTTCACTGCATTTCCATGTTTTCAAGTTTTCATACATCTTTTTGAACAATAAGAGAAAATACACTGGTCATCCCACTCTTGTTCTGCTGGCTTAAAAACCTTGTATGATTGCGTTAAATTGTCTTGAGCACCCGAAAAAAAAAAAAAAAAAAGACTACTAATATACTCCGAAGTATTGATAAAGGAATACATTGCAGGCTGCAGAGTTTAAACCCGCGACCTTCCGGTTGTGTAGCATGAACGCTAGCTATAATAGTACACAGCTGCTCGGAAAAAGGATTTACGTCAGTTGATTTGCAAAATGAATTATGTGCAAGTTTTCAGTGTAATTTATTCCCCGACTATCTTGACAATTTGCAACTACGTATAAACTGAGGCGTTCCGGGTAGTAAGGGCGAACTCACTTAAGGTTGTTTTGCAGAAAATGTCTTTTAAGCTTTCCTCATAAGGGAGAATTCTACAAAACTTACCTAAATCAATTAGGCTTATTATTATTATTATTATTATTATTATTATTATTATTGAAATGTCTGTTATTATGATTATTACTTCGAGAAAAAAAAAAACGTATCCCGATGTTTACCCTTACTACCCGTAACACGTCACTTTTTGTCACGCTGTGCCATTCTTGTTAAAAATTTACTAGTTGTTCTGTCAGACTCTTCGGCCTCTTACATAGAAATACATGTCATCAAAGGCATCACATCAAAATGGGTGCATGCCCAAAGAATACATTAAATAAATTATTTCTACCTCGCGTCCAGTGGTGTTATTTAGCCAGTTCGCTAGAACCGGATTTGGAGTTCGCAGAATCACCCAGTTATACCCAGGAACAGTAAATTTTAGTTTAACTATCTTCGTTTTTAAAAATTCTTACAGTTACGGGTTAAACATTTCTCAGAACAAGGTATAAGTGTTTATTTATTAATCTCAGGTGTTCAGATAACAAGAATAAAAACTCGGATCACATGAGTATAGTGTTGAACAGTTTATAACTTATTGTTAAATCATCACAATTTTTTTCAATAGAACTCTATGCAAATTGTCTGTACAACCGATTGCACAGGTAGTAACAACAATTATCCTGGTTTATTATTATTATTATTATTATTAGCGTAACATACAAACTAAGGCGTTTCCCGTTTATTATTGAGTTTGGAAATAGTGTTTCACGGAATCAGCTCCTAGTCTTCTATGATCTTTTTTTTGCGTTGTATATTTTTACTTCGTTTTCTCAGGACTTATAACCAGCAGTGAACGCATGATAGCAGTTTTACTGTCACGCTTGTAAAATACCTCAATATTTCTGTTGCTACTGCTACAGCTCTTATAAGTCTCAAAAGTTCCCAAACACGTACTATTTATTATTAGAGGAGTCATCCAGTAAGTAGACTTACGCACATTGATCAGTCTTACTCCACCCCCAGTTGTTCAGGTTTTTCAAAGGTTTTCAGAAATCAAAGAATGATGCTAAATTTCTCTTCATTATTAGTGCTTTGGAAATACTACAGAAATAGATATTACCGTTTCTTAATTTATAAAAGACTATCTAGTGAAGTAGTCTTGGATTGTTAGTATGTTCCCCGTTGTACTACTTCAAGTCAGTTTATACGTTATATGTTTAGATGACCAACCAAGAACCTGTATCATTTCAAAAATTACTTTAGTGAATAGTCTGTTGTACTTACTAGAAAACCACACAAAGCATTTATTATAGTATAATTTTATGTCTACAATATCTTGGAAAATCGACGGCGAAAGTGCAAAACCTCGTAAGTCATCAAAACCAAACTTTTCAGGAGAGCAATAAAACCGCTGTGCTTTTACATTATGTTATATGCGATACAAGATTTTAAAAGTTAGTTTTTCAGGCTTTTTATTGGGTTTTCGTTTACAAGCTTTTGCACACATGTAGATTCAGATGTGGGGAATTGAATGCAACCAAAATCTAAAATTCCATAAAAAGTGGAGATACGAGGTTTTTCACTTTGTTGGAGAACGAAAGAAGCTAATGAAGATCTTAAAGGAATCAGATACCGCTATGAAATCAGTTTTTTAAATGAATGACCTACAGTCTGTAGGACCATTATTAGTTCAGACTCTTGGGGGCACGGTAGCTCAGTGGTAGAGCGCTTATCTTTGGTGCTTGTGACGCCTGGTTCGATCCACGGCCAGATAAGTTTATGGTGAACAATATCGTGTTTATGGGTTTTCTCTGGGTACTTCACCAATTCCTTCCATCATTCACTTCTCTTAATTATCGTCTCCCGTAGCCTAAAGGGCATAATCATGGGACTTTAAACGGAAAGATTCCATTTCGTTTTTTTATTTCAGACGTTTTGAAAGAAAGCTACGAAGTGATACCAAAAAGTTTAGAGACTAGTTTCGTAGCTTGCAAACAGATAGTAGAGAAGGCTGCACGCACAATCACAGAGAGCAAGAACCATTATAGTCAGTGTGCTGGGAGACAGCGTCTTCCGTACATCGGGATCTCCTTGACCACGCATATTAACGATGTTTATAATTTTATAATGGACATTAAGTTGGAACACAGAGGAAAATCCCGCCTTAGACTGAGTAGATGTGCCACAGAGATTAGGTACTTGATTAGGCATGCGTACGGCGATGCCGCAATAGTCTATGTGAGGTGTTTTGAGTGACACGCACACTTCAAGCGTAGAACTCCACTAGAAGACGATAGATTACGATCACCTTCAACGAGCGCAACTCCCGACAATGTCGAAACCGTTCTACAACTAATGCAGAGTGTTGTTGGAAAGCAGTTCACAACATTGCTGTAAATGTCGGAGTGTCATAAACAGTGTTGCCACAGTCCTGGCTCTGGAGTGGGCTGAAAAATAGTACCAAATTGAAACAAAAATGGCTGAATTCATTATTTTATACCAGCAGTGGCGTATTTACGATTTTGTTTCGGGAGGTTTTTTTTTTATTTTTCGGGGGGGCTTTGCCTGAAAATGTGAAAATTCTGCAAGATATTTCATATACTTTACTATAGTAAGTAAGATTTCGGGAGGGGCTTAAGCCCGGAAGCCCCCTAAATACGCCACTGTATACCAGTGTAATACATGGCCCTATAACATGAAACTAAAAGAGGGTAAGTTCTATAACATCCCTCCCCCCTTCGTCTCCTGAGACCAAATCAAGAAAGTGTTCTTTTAAAAATTACTTTTTAAAAACATCCAAATAGGAGGGCCCCGAACAACCGTGGAAGTAGATGAAACTTCTCTCGTACGTAGGAAGTATAACAGAGGCGCAAATTAAAGGGGAAAACAGCTATCTTCGGTATGTATTGTAAGGAAATCAAACGCTCCTCTATTTCAAAGTGACCAATAAATCAAAATGATATTATTGCCATATATGACAAAATATATAAAACGAGGAGCAAAACAATCATCTCGGAGATCGTGTGTAAACAGTACGTAAAATATAAATTATTGCATTTTATTATCGCTTATTTCACGACCGAAGGAAGATATCTAATAACTAAGAAGAATATTGTGCTACTTTTTGTTTTCAAGATTTCAAGCTAAAATTTCCACCACACTGCTTCTTCCTAGTCTCCTTCATGTGCGGCGCGGATACGCCCATGTAGCGTAATTTGTTTCTTGACATAGTTCGAATTACGAATTATCCACACAAAGTTCGTAGCGTTATGCAGTGTAATGCTGCAGGATGAATATTCAACAGGGTTTTTTAAGAGTCCAACACACAGGATGAGTAACGTGAGATGTAAGAAAAGTCTTAGTGACATTTTTAAAAGTATTTATAAAATGGGGCTGAATTGGGTAGAATTGTACCAACTTTTTCACAAAAGGGGCTGAAAATGCCAGCGTGGTACCAACGGGTCGATGACTGGCAAAAAGGGCTGAATTTGGTACAATTGTACCAAGTGTGGCAACACTGGTCATAAAGAACAATACCGGCAATCCTTACTTGTGACTTGAAAGTGTGGCATGGTTCATGGCAGGTCTCGTCTTTAGGCTGATGACAGGAGCAGAAGTGCAGCACCTCAAAATCTGCCGAGAATTCCGTCAGCGTGACGTGAATGCCCCATCTTTTATTGCTCTTCAGCTTCCGATATTCATAGGATGAAACTGACATAGGAAGGTCATTTTTCCCTATAAGTGCATATGTAACCCTGTGCTTTCATGTTGGCGACTCACAGAACTGATGTAGAAACTTTCAAAAACCACCCTAGGTAGAGTAGGTAGAATCCTTCTTTTAACTTTGTTACAAATATACAAAGTGGTTGTAAGATCTGGAATCAGTGGGAAAGCTTATAAAACAGCAGAGCGAGCTCTGTATTCCTGTCACCATATTCAATACATTTCCTAAAACGTTCCACCATAGTTTGTTGATTTTTCTTCAGTATATGAGGATCCAGAGTTTCCTTTCCTGGGGATTTTTTGCTTGAATTCCCCTGGTACCTGACTTTCAGAGCATATATGATCAGGTAACCATGTTGTCCATTCCAAAGGACCATTTTTAGTAATCTAATATCTGGAAAGCATTCCATCTAATCAGCAGAAAATGATGCTGTAAATGGTTCCAGATTTCGTAGTCACTATATGCACTGTGGATCGTAAGTCAAAATGCAGAGAAAAATATAAATGTTACTATATTTATTAGTTCGCTGTTGATATGTTTGTTTGTACTTAGAAAAATGCGTTTATAATTGCTGATAAATTTTAAATTGGGTATATTTATTGATCGAACCTTATTTAGAAATAGTGTTATTGATAGGGCTACGTGTTGGTCTGACATAGTGTTAACAGAATGTCAGAAAGAAAGAAAGGAAAGAAGGAAGAGAAGTCTAAAATAGATACTGTTAACGTGCATAATTTTGTTTACTATATTCATCACATGTCATGCGTATTGTACGATCACGTAGATGTGCAAGAAATATTTTGTTTACAAATACTAAATATAGTGATGATAAAGGACGTTTAGCCTTGGGAACGAATCATACGCTAAAATATCAGAAGAGCGTTGGTTATCACTTCAAACGAAACTGTGATACTTTGAATTTTGTATTAGGTGAACTTTTGATACGTAAGGAATTTAATTTCTAAATATCTTTAATGTAAACAGGGACAAAGATGGTGATAGAGAAGAAAAAGACTGTGAAACATCTGTAAACAAAATATTTAAAATTCCTTCTTCAACTTGTAGAATGCCTTTGCTCGCTTTTCTTCAAGCACCGACTAAATGTAAACCAATCTTTCTATTCTTGGTACTAGAATGAGAGGAGCTTAAAAGCTATGCCTCAACATTTCTTGATAGGACAGTATTTCCATTTTTTTTTTTCAGATTTAAAAGAGAATTAATGTCCCTTCAGGGTTTACTCTCTTCGTTCGTTTAATATAGCAAGGCGGTTTTGAACAACACGAGTACAGGCTTTTATTGTTACACATTCATACGAATTTCCAGCAGGTACTATGTCACTTTATTTTTAAAAAAATATATAACCAAATAAATAGTAAAAAGCACATATGCATATATAGATGGAAATAGTGTGTAAGTCGAATTGAGTATTGGTTTATGATATAAAGATATTAACTACATACAATCAAAGAGGGGGAACACGGTGGTTCGCTGGTAGAACACTCACCACCAATGTGAGGGGTCTCTGGATCGATCCCATGTCATGTGAGTTTTTGCTGGACAATATGGTGTCCAGGATTTTCTCGGTGTTTTTCCGTTTCCGCCCACACTTCATTCCATCGCTTCCTTTCATAATCGTTCGCTTTCGTTAATCATCCGTCTCCTTTAGCCAATAGGGCATAAACCGTGTGACGTAAGACTGTGAGATTTCATTTCTCGTCTACAAGTTTAGAAATATGTGTTTAAAATCATTTTGTGTATTATTTAGATATAAAAGAAACATATGTTTTCATTTTTAAACTTGTTTGTTGTCTTCATATAAATTAAATTAAAACTCTTTGTAAATGTACCTCAAACAATGCTGTCTTGCATAGTGTGGACGTTTCTTGGAAACGAGTTAATCGCGTAATGAAAGGTATTCCTATAATTTGCTTTAGTGTGCAGTAGCTATAGTATAGCTTAGTTTTAGAATCGTTAAAACTGTCCTCAATTTGAGTCCATAAAATAGGTTTAAAAAGACATCCATTTATTCTTCAAAGTTAGTAAACCAACTCCTAAGTTTATTTCCCCATGTTTATGCGCTTGACGAAATGAATAGGAGGATCAAGGAATCACAGAAAAATCATAAATATCCCACCATAACGTTCACGTGGTCTGGAATCGAACTTACAACCTTTCTTTGGAAAAGCTAATACGATATCTCTGAGTGATCATACGCTGCTTCTCTAGTTACTAACCAACTTAGAAAAACAGAAAGTGGTTCTCAATTCAATCCCTTTAGTAGCTTAAGTGGTAGAGCGTTAGCTTCGCATTCGGGAGGTCACGGGTTCGAATCACGCTGCCGACCATCCTGACTGGGGTTTTCCAGGCTTTTCCTCAGTTCTACCAGGCAAATACCGGGATGGTACCTACTAAACAGGCCCTGGCCGACACCTTCCCAAATTCTTTCCATTGTTGTTGTTGTTGTTGTTGTTGTTAGATATCCAGTATAAAATGGCCTCTGAGCTGTATCTGGTTGTTGTTAAATATATATACTGTATGTTCTGTCTGTGTTCACGTAAAACTTGAACGTAGAGATAAGTGCTATTTTGATATTTTTTTTGTTTTACTGTATTTTATTTGATTTTATTTTATCTTGTACAAGTATACTTTTCCGGTCCTATATATATGTATTTAAGATCTTATGATAATCTCTGGAGTAGACCATTAAAGTTGGAGCGGATGCTGTGTTGAAATCGATTAAATTTTTGTTGAAAAAGTTTTATAATTTTACAATTATATTTCCAAACTAATTGCATTATTTTTATACATTACTCAAGTTGCTCTCAAAGTTAGTTATTTGTACTCTTTTTTAAAATGTGCATTCATTTCGTAGCTTCTTGTACTGGGTATCTGGTAAACTTTGGTTTTCTAGGGAAAATCAGTGCAACTAGAACTCAACTGATAATCAAGGCACTCCTTTGTCCTATTATTACCCAGGGTATTATTATTATTATTATTATTATTATTATTATTATTATTATTATTATTATTATTATTATTATTATTATTATTGATATCGTTATAACACACAGTTGTGAAGAGCATTATTATCTGTATGCCATGTCTGTCTGTGGCTGTTCCTGTTCTTGTATAATGCCTTTGTTCGTAGGCATGGCCAATGAAAACTGTCACTGCTTTTATCGTTTAATTGACCTCAGACGGCAAACAGCCACATACTACACATAATGTAAGAGAGGATTTATAGATTTGACGCGTGTGGGTCTGCAGGTTCAATTTCTTCTGCACATAAAGCACAGTAGTGATTCGTCTATATACTTAATTGAGTTTGTAACTAACATTTATAACAGCATAGTCAGAAAGTAGTGATTCGTCTATATACTTAATTGAGTTTGTAACTAACATTTATAACAGCATAGTCAGAAAGTATTCTTCAGAGTATTTAACAATAAACTTATTCGGCCTTAGTTGAAGGGCTTGCGGGAAAGTGATGGTAACCCAAATGGCGCATGAATGCAGTTCGGCAAATCCGAGACAAATATTACTCTATTTTGCAATAAAAGTTCGTTGTGAGTGTGTTTTGTTTGTTTGTTTGTTTGCTATACTTAACTCAGTTGTATTGTAATTTTGTTTCATGCGTGCTTAGTATTGGTTACTAAACCCTATTATTTTCCCCATATTACCCAGTTATGTGGTTCTTCAGTCGATATTCAGCTCTACCGAACATCATATAAGATTAAAAAATAAATAAATAAAAGTGTGAGTAAGGATGTAGCCCATTTCAAATGTGTGGGGTGGAGTTCTTCAGAGATAAATCGTTCAGTTGGTTAGATTGGAGTTTAAATATCCTTTTCGTACTGAATATATGGGATGTGGATCTATAGCTTAACGTGGAATCTGAACTACATTAGCTCGCTTCCACCGGAAATCGAATCTGAAACTTCCGCATTGAAGGCATGTACGCTATCCCTGAAGGTGCTACGAGGAAGCAGGAACTGTTCGAGGCAGGGTATATGGGAAATAATATTTAGACTACAAAATTTAGAAAACCTTCGCGATCAGCTGGAAGCTATCTGAATGTAGTTACTCTGTTCACCGTAGATACAATAGTAAATAAAACTGAAAGGTATTTAATGGCACTTTTTATTGAGTTGCAAATTTCTTTCGTGTAGAGTAATGAGAACTAATCCACCCGAAGTTGAATCAGTATGTTTAAAGCTAATATGTTAACAGAAAAATGTTTCAAAATTCCTTTCATTTCTGATATCTGTATAAACAAGTCCCTGCCTGGACTTGAATTGCATCTGTCGAATGAGAAAAAGAGATGTAGCAACTTTTTCAATTTGCAGTTTAAGATATCATGAAATATTCGCATAGTGTGACTGAGATCAGAATATAAAATCTCTCATTATTACTGTAACTTACAATAAACTGCTATTTTAAAAATAAATCAGCGTCTATGCAGCAGAGGCTATATTGAATTTTGTAAATCGCCGAGTTCTTGGACACTAGTTTGAAAATACTTTTCTCGAGCAGGCGTTCATTTTTTTGAGCGGTACTTTGCTTTGCTGTGAATGTGAACGTGCTTTCATGTCATGAGTGAGGAATTACGACGAAATTCCCACCCTTCCTACGTTCCTTCTTGATGTGTCTGTGAGGTCGACATTGATGTAGTGTTATCTGCTAAAATACCAAAGTGAACTTCAGCAAAGAGAACTTGCTGAACTGGTCCCTAGGGAAGAGAGTAACGCAATCTTACAATTAGAAAGGCCCTGACTGGAGTTCTCTAACCTTGAAAGTTGGTTTGATGCGGCACAAAGATCACGTTCAGGGTTTCATACAGATTAAACATCAGTCGCTGAACTTCCAATTGAGTGGAATGGAGTTCTCTGTGATGCAAGACTATGTAGAAGGCTGTTGTTACTCCATGTCTTCTTTAAAAATACACTTTGTAGATTTAAAATAAATAAATAAATAAAGAATGGTATGAAATATAGAATAGTATCGTAAATGTATACATTTATCAAAGTTTGGAACGAAAAATTATTATGGTTCATCTAGTACGAAATTAAGGAACTTTTGAAATACTTCATTACTATAAATATAAAGCTAAATTTTAATTACTTTTTCTAGCTAAAGAGCTAAGGAGTACCTTATCTACTACTAAGGCACATTCTGAGGGAAATCAAGGTGTCCGGATATTTATTCAAGGTATTATCACGAATTTGATTGAATGCAATAGGGATTACGTGGATGGATTAGCAAGCAAGCACACACTCTATGGATGTTTTTAAACTGTCCAAAAATCGAATATTTATATACAGGGTGGCACGTTTTGTTTATATCAGTTTCTGAAGACAAAGAGTTGTGAATACACGTACCTTGTTTATTCGGCCATGAAATGATACTGTACGTATTCATGTTTAATATAGAACATACAGATGTAAGTCCTTTGACAATTATGTCCGTCAAATGTCTCCCATCTGCATAAATACGTTGTTGGAAACATTGATGAAAGGTATCAATGGTGCGTAGCGGGTTCATGTCTTCAATTCTTCGATCGTATGGAAATAAGCAAAAATGTCGGCATATTAATGTGATCGGCTCATATAGGTATGACAAATGTTTAAATGAAGGTGTTGATTATGTAGAGAAGGGAGGGAAGCTTCAGGTACGTAACAGAATTGTCTTCTCCAATAAATATTGTGTTTTCCATTGTGTATAACTAAATTGTCTTTATTATCTGGACAACCCTCGTACATACCCCATATACTGATAGTAGGATTTAGTAAGAATGTTCCAAGAGCTGGATGGTAGGTAAATGGATAGTGCTTTCATCTTTGACGGAAGAGACCCTCGTTAGATACTCCAAGTATATTGTGGTTTAGATTTCATTTTAATATTCTGTTACAAATAGTGTTCAAGTAGCGTCAGCGCATAGAGGGGTATTAAACTGCAAATACATTAAAATATTTCTGACATATTCGGTGTATATTTAAAAAAAATATATTCATTAGAACCCAACAAATATCTATAAAAGAAAATACTACCATCCTGATATCCTTCCCCGCTTTTGTAGTGGCTGGCGCGCACGCCTTTAGTGCATATGGTAGGGATCACCGATGGGAGAGCCTTGATATTTGAACGCATTACGGTGGTTCGGATGGTCCATGTCTCATATAACCTCGGCGCTGAAGATGTTGCAAATTCCAATCCAACTATCAAACTGATTTGTGAAATCGATGTTTTGCTGGGACCAGTGACATGGTCTTGTATTAATCTCTCTCGGAGGGAAGAGAGTGATAAACGGTCTATACTGTAGAGGTTGATTTTGCATGATGATTGCGTATCCGCCAACTGTATCTCATTCAAGCTTCATTCGAGAATTGGAGTCCAAATTAATGAAAGAAGCTGTCTGTTATAATCTCGAACGTAAAACACAAAAGCTCAAATAATCAAATCTATGTTTTCTGTTCAATAGAGTGTCACTTCGTTGATACAATACTTTCTCCTACGTAACTTTATACAAATGTAATATATAAAGCAGTAAGTAATATCAAATTTGCCAAAAATAATTCAAAAAGGCGTATCTCTACTTTTCCCAAGAAAGAGCTCCCTCGTGGCTATGTGGGTAGTGTACATTTGGTGCGGGAGATCCGGGTTGATTCCCGGCGGGATCTCATGTGGTCCGGATCCCACGTTAAGCTGTAGGTCCACTTTTCGTATAGCGTCGCTGCTAAAAGGGACGCTAAACTCAACTCAGTTTTCGCAAAGAAATTGTTAAGATTTCAGAAGTTAAGTTTAATTCCTGGCTTAAAAAAATGTGCTTCGAGGCTAGAATCACTAATGAAATCAATTGAAACGGCGGCAGCGCAGATTTATCGTGACCTCTTTTCTCTGTTCCTTTTGCCCGAATAGTTTTATGGGTGTCATTTAAAAGCTGCACTATATGATGAAACAGTCTAACCTTTGATTTATTGAAACAAGGCGGTGTGGTAGACTGATCTCGTTTTTTTTTGTTTTTTTTGTTGTTGTTGGATGATGTTTTTTTTTTCTTTTTTTCTTTTTTTTTTTTGTGTGTGTGTTTGGGTACAGTCAGAATGAGGCTTTTAAAAACTACGCACTATTGAACAAAATTTGTCAAGAAAAGATTTCTGTGACTACGTGGTAAAGTGAATTTTGATTGAAATTTTCATTTTACACACTTTTGCTGTAGAAGTATTCCATACGATGTCAGAGTTAAAAATAGATATTTGTTATAGGAGATTGCGATGTGCTTAATTTTTGTGTGTTCAGAAGATAACTGTGAGTGACAGGCCAATATTTCCTTATCAGTTATAAAAGTATGTATACTTATGATTCTTGCATGTCCAGCGTAAATATCAAATTGTGCTAAGTTCCATTCGCAGTCTTTAGTTAACTTAAATTTATTGTTCTTACTTCGAAGATAATACAGTGTGTTCACAAAGTTTTGTCATATGAACTTTGAACTTACATAACTCGAGAATGGAATATCCGATATGAATGCGATTGCACCAAAGAAAGTGTGATGCTTTGGCATTTTTTTTTTCTGAGGAAGTGAAATACGTGACATAGGTAAAATTGGAGTTGTGTAAAATCTAGTGGTGGGCACAAAAACCGGGTTTTCGGTTTCCGGTTTTTAAAATTTTTCAAGAAACCGGTTTCTGTTTTCCAAAACTAGTTCTACTTTTAACCAGAAATAACACGCGTCGAGAACACATACGAAAGAAGCTCAAAAACATGTTATAAAAAGGAACTGCAACCCGAAACCGATATGCTTAAAAACCAATATGTTTAAAAACAAAACTGCTTTTGTTGTAAACGGATCCGGTTTTCGGAGAACAACGAAACTCTACTCTGGTGATAAACCGAACCGGATTTTGGAGAAAACCGAAATGTCCGTTTTCGGATTTCGGGTTTTCTAGAAACCGGTGTCCGGTTTTTATTTTTAAAAATCGGTTTTGCCCATCCCTAGTAAAAACAAAAATGATGAAAACTCGTTCTTTGCCTGGAGCTCCCTGGTGGCTGTGTGCGTAACATACGCGCCTTTAGCAGGAGAAATTTCCGAGAGAAGCTCATGTTCGGATTCCCCGTTAAGCTGTAGGTCCACGTCTCATATAGCTTCGCTACTGAGCGGGACGCTGGACTCAAGTCTCTATCTATCTATCTTTGCCTGGAAATGTTTCCAAAACCCAGTGTCACGAGATATTCTGTAGTTTTAGATATTATTGGTGCTGAAATATCGAAGCAAATCTATATGTTATGTTTACAGTGTATAGTATTTTATGACGTCAACTTAATAGCATAGTTTTCTGAAACTTTTTTGACGGCTAACAACACTGTGAGCATCAAACTGCACCAGATATGTGCGTGACTGATGTCTACATTATAAGAAGAAGAAGAAAAAAAACGAGTCTAGCTAATTAGGACTTCAACTCTAAAGCAAGAATAGTTCATAAAGTTACTTGTATTTATGTTGGTTAGTAACACTGCCCCTGTTAAATCAAATTTAAAATTGATCCGATTCAAGTTAGGGCAGTACAAATGGATGATGTAGTGAGACGATAAACGCATGGTTGTAGCCAGTGTTTCTGCTAGACATACTATCGAGAGTGTTTTGTCCATTTTTCCTGAAAGCTAATCCTCCCTTTCATGCATGGTGTCCCTGGTTCGATCCCAGTTCGTGCCAATTGGACCTTGTGGTGGACAAACACCGTGTGCGTGGGTTTTCTCAGGGTTCTCGCGTTTCCTTCCACTTTCTTCATTCCACCAGTTCATTCATTTCTCATCATCACCGTGTCCTCTACTTAGTTGATTTAGTTTGATTTATTTTAGTTGACATAACTGTAGGACGTAAAACTTTAAGATTTCATTTCATTCAATTCCTCCCTCCTTCCAACCGACGCTAAGGTAAATTAAATTACGGGTACTTGTCACTTTTGTGAAAAGTACGTCCTCTAACAAATAATGTCACAGTACGTCTTCTAACATTTTGATACCTCCCCGTGCAGAATTTTGTGAAAGGAAGCCTGATTGTTAATGTTGTCTTCTGTGTTAGTTGTTTAGGTGCAGCGTTGTTATTGCTTATTTCTATTGAAATGAGCTACAGATTGCAAGAACGTATTTATCATTAATGCTGTCGTGAATAGATGCGAGAACAATTTGTGCTAAGTTCTTTCAACAGATCTATACCATATAGAAAAAGCAATATTGCGACTTCATTAAAAAAAAAAAAATCAAAATATGGTGCGTGACAGTCGTGGAAGTGAAAAACCAACTGTCGTTACACCTGACTTTTTGGAAGATATGCAAAATCTTTCGCGTTCATCCATTGTAGTAACTAGAGGAGACAAGAGAAACTATTCCTTTTAAACACTGTTATCCTCCTATACCGTTGAACATAGGTAAAGTTCTTTCAGTTTGCAGAGGTAAGGGACCATGCCTTCTCCTAGTAAAACATCCTAGTTAAATCGTTTCTTTATTTATCGAGAGAACAGCATAAACCCACAACCCTTAAGCACTTCGTACGTTTTAATCTCACGCTTCTTAATGCATTGATGTCGTACAAGAACTAAAAATAGTGTGTATAAAGTGGAAAAAAGTACGATTTTGCTTGTGGTTTCGTGTCATTCTCAACGCAAGACAGACTTGACAATGTATATTTTTCTGATGAGCCGTGTTTTATTTATCTTATTATGTAAACAGCCAAAACAGCAGAGTAGAAGAACCTGAAAACCCTCGTATTTTACACAAGAGTCAGTGAAAGTAGGCGTAGTCACCAATTTTAGGACGTCGCGTTATTGGGACTCTTTTTCTTTTATGGAACTGTGAGTAGTGTTGTTGGAATTCGTTACTTCTTTCAAGTAGTTCCTCAGTTGCCCTCACGATGCTGGGTGGATGCCAACTCCATTCAGTGAGTGCAATCAATCACCTGTCTTTCCTCTGACCAGACCTGGAACTGCTTTGTTTAATTTCGGGTTGCTATCCGTTCATGTCCTGCTTCTCGTCATTTTTCACCATGTCCGACAGGCATTTAAGTTATTTTAGAAATGCCCAACATGTCGACAGATTTCTATTTGTTTAATTTTTGCTTTAAAGATTTACAAAAAACGATATATATATATATTTTTTAAAAAAAAACAGCGTGATGTGAGTAATAGGGCATGCAATACACATTTATGACTTTGACTCGTACTGCGGGTATGGCCAGGTATTCATTTCTGATGCCCAAAATTGAATTCTTGATGAGCATTAAAAATAAAATAAAATAACAGAAATAACGATAGTATCAAAATAATCCATGAACTTACTGAACTCATTCAATTTAATTGTGTAGAGCTCATCCATGGCTTAGCGGTTAGCGTACGCGCCTTTGGCGCGGGAGACCCGGGTTCGATTCCCGGCGGGAGCTCATGTGGTTCGGATTCCACGTTAATCAGTAGGTCCACGTCTCATATAGCTTCGCTGCTGAACGGGACGATAAACTCAAAATGAACTCAACTCAACAACTCAATTTAATTGTGCAATTCCAAGCAGCAACATAGAAACAAAACTATTTTATCCTTTGATAAACATTAAGCAAACAAATTAAACAGCTAATTAATACAATCATTTGAGGGGACAGATCATTGTAGTAAAATCTAATTTCAAACACATGGCTTGTGAAGAAGTTTAGAAATACTTGCTACAAGAATATAATAAATTTTTTTTGTTAAAAGTTAGGGTTGCAGATACACATCATTCTGTTGCTATAATCAATACAGTTTGAATATCTTGAAAACAGTTATAAGATGTTTTCAGAGTTATTTTATAAAAAGGTTCCGCTTTTTGATGAAAACTCAAGTATTTTCTGAAAGAATGTTCGTTATTCGATAATTTTGATATAGTAACTCACGAGATGCTGTATTATAGCTGGGGTAGGTTGGCCGCATGTCCTTTAGATATTCCACTGAAATTCTGCATAAACTAGTACGTAAAACTATTCAAATTATAATTTATTAGTACATCTATGAATCGGTAGAATTTTCATTTACATGAAATATATTTTTATGTACTTTTGTCGTTGTTTAAATTCTTATTGTATTCATCACTCAGTGTGCAAGTCTCATAAATGAGGGAAGGGGGGTAATAAAGCTTGTAACACGTCAAACAAACGATATAGACTTGAATACAAAATAGCTCAAATTCTTCCTTGATTAGGTATGTTCAACGCATGTGTGTGTGAGCTACTAAATTGAAAATTAATGATTCAAGGTGAAGTGACAGTGCCGTTAGCTTCTAGGCATAACACATCCATAACATGTAGGAGACGAATGGTGTGTGGGAGACTACATAATGTTCGTTGCTTGTACAGTATATTGTGATATGCCTTAAGAAGTTGTGAAACTTTTAATTTTTAATCTGACGCCGTTAATTACTATTACTGCTTGTATTTAAATTAAAGCGGTTCTTTGAATTTTACTTTCTTAATATTTTTACGAAATGTTAAAATCTAAAATAGCTAGGGTTTCAAGAAGTGTCAGAACACTATGCCACCAAGATTACTGGTTCATTGTGACTTAATAAGTGAGTATCACAGTCTGTGCAACATGCTAATCCTAATAATAAACAGTCATGCCAATTGATGTCACTACTTGGGCTAACACTTGCCTGTGAACGGAATCCTTGAAAAAAATGCGTAAATATGGTTTAGAGTTCAGGGTGGTTGGTTTTAGTACAAAAAAGAAATTAAATGTAAACATAACTTTTTGTTAAGCGTTATTTTAACCTATATTGCACAGCGAGTATCTATCTATTAAAATGCTACAAAAGCTATAAAAACGCCTGAACTCCAAGCTCTAACTTTGGATTTCAAATATTTGACTTCCGGTTATTTGTGATTTCACGTTTAACATGGACATATATATATTTTAAACTATGTGTACTTTAAATAAATTATTATTTAAATACATCTTTTTTAATGAAGTTTATGTTTTAAAGCTATTGTTCAAAGTCTTTGTATTTTAATAAGCCTTCTCCAAAATCAATGCAAATGAATTGTGCTGCCATCTTTGGAGTCCTTTTAAACTATATGTTTGTGGCCAATCCTTTTGACAATGAGATCTCGGAAACTACAGGCTCTAGAAAGATGACGTTTTCACTGATCGACTGCAAATTTCATGTAGATTGTCGAGTTCTAATTGAATATTTAAAGAACACGGACACTATTTCTTTATTACATTTTTACGGGTACATTGGAAGTGTTGAAATTAAAAAAAAAGCATCACATCCTAAGCATTATACATTCCAACACCACACTGTTGTATATAGGAGTTGTATATGTCTCCGCGTTTGTTTCATGGCCAAATAATAATAGAACAGGAAGGATAACCATTTCTCCAGTCTAAGATGAACTTTTTTTTTGGGGGGGGGGGGGAGTGTTTTGCCCAATGAACACCATATATAACTGACATTATAATTAATTGTGTATGTAATGTATTTGCTTAATACATACTGCATGCAAGAAGAAAGAAAACACTGGTCGTATATGAATTAGAAACTCCAACCAGAAGTAGGCTCAAATCTTGCAAACGCTGCGAAATATTGAGAAAAATAATCGAAAAAATCTTCCCTTTATGATACCCCTTTTTGATACCCCCCATTTTTTTTTTTTTTTTTTTATCAATACGTCTTTCACTTGTGTCTGTAAAAGGATATGTTCAGATTTGAGGAATAACAAGGGGATTCATGCTCATGTGTGAAGAATGCACTGTGCAGAGAGCGCAGGTTCAGTTAGTCTATATATTAAAATGCAAGGTTTGTATGTTTGTCTCCAATCCTTTCGACAACGAGATCTCGAAAATCACAAGTGCTAGAAATGTGTCGTTTTCGCTTCTCGATTCCAATTTTATTTGGATTGCCCAGTTCTAATTGAATATTTAAAAATCGTGGCCATTATTTCTTTGTTACATTTTTTAGCGGTACACTGGAAGTGTTGAAATTTTTAAAAAAAGTAGTAAAACATCATATCCTGTAAGTTATACATTCCAACACAACATAATTGTATGCAGGGTTCGTATATCTTTCAGGAGTTTGTTTCATGGCCAAGTGATAATGAAAAACGAAGAATAACCCTTTCTCCAGGCTGAGATGAATCTTTATTGTTTGGAGTATTGAAATGAAATCTTTGAGTTTTACGTCCCACAGTTATGCCGGTTAGGCTAAAGGAGATGGTGATGATGAGAAATGAATGAAATGATGGAATGAAGAAAGTGGGAGAAAACGGGAGAACCCGAAGAAAACCCACGAGCACGGTGTTTGTCCACCACGAAGTCCACACGGCGCGAGCTGGGATCGAACCAGGGACCCAAGCACCGAAGGTGAACGTTCTACCACTGAGCCACCGCGCCTGTTTGCAGTATTTTGCCCAATGAACATCATGTATCACTGACATTATAATTTATTGTGTATGTAATGTATTTGTTTATTACATACGGCATGCAAGTAGAAAGAAAACACTGATCATACTTGAAGTCAGAAACTCCAACCGGAAGTAGGTTCAATATTGCAAACCTTTCGAAATATTGAAAAAATAATGGGAAAAACCTCCCCTTAATGGTACTCGTTGTCGATTTTTTTCTTTTTTATTAAGACGTATTTCACTTGTGTCTGTAAAGAGACATGTACAGATGTTGTGAGGAAGTACAAGGAGATTCATGCCCATATATGAATGATGCACTGTGTAAGGAGCACAGGTTCAGCTAGTATATCCTTACTAAAAGTTAAATATACAGAACTAAACCCGACTGAGATTACACTGTCTCGAATAAAACCCGAGTATTGGTTTGGACTTTGCTTTAGAAGTAGGTCTTATTTTTCATAACTTGAGTATTGCATAAGGACGTAAATCAAAATCAGACTCGAATGGCTGAATTGTTATTAGCACACTTGATTTGGTGTTCATAGTCTCTGGTTATATGTCTGATAGGAACTGTCGTTGTAAGTTCATAATAATAATAATAATAATAATAATAAACAGCTTAAAAAGAAATCTTGAGATCAAAGATAGAACAGCTTCTTATTGCGATACAATAATTTGTTTATATTGCAACGTACAAAATATTGCACAGGATAAAAGATTATTATAATTATTAGCTTCTGAAAGAATTTTAATTCATAATTATTTAACAAATGTAGCAAATACTTTGAGAATATGTCCTTGATGCTTGTTAATTAGAAAGTGTTGCCTTGATATAAAATGTATAAACATTTTTGTAATGATTGAATGTAATATAGCATGGTTGAAATATTTTGTAATCTTAGAAAGCTTTGATTCTATTACTGATGGTGGAATTTTTATGTCTTCTCTTCGTCTTCTCGAGAATTGATATTTCTCCTTTATAATGGATATATCGTTAAGAATTAACAAGTCATTGGGGTACTTTTTATTGAGTATGGAATGGAAAGAAAGTCTGTTCATATAGTAGCATAGCGAATTTGTGTGGACTGAACAATAATATATATGTAAGGAACTTATGAAACCACGTCCATTAAAGAAAAATCAACTTATCGATCATATCATAGTTGGTAATGAGCCTATCATTTTGTTAAACGTTTTCTTCAGCTACCAAGAGAGACAGACATTAGAGCTCTTTTTATATTTATTGAGAGAAGAAAAACTTCTACCGAAACATCTTCAGCTAAAAACCCAATGCGAAATTATTGATTCTGTTCTCCCTTAGTTTTCGTGCATGTGTCTTCAGCAAAGCTATGAAAAATTGCCGCCTGTTTGCTGGTTCAGAAGGAAGGAAGCATACAAAAAATTGCGATAGGAAGCACAATAAATATATAAACTTCAAAAATATTATTAATAAATTTGTTAGTCGTAATTTATGCAAACTCGTCATATAGTTTATTGCGTTAACATGAAATATGGACCTATATATTATAACTAAAAGAATCCGTTATTTGCTAAAGCCAGGTCGTAATAATATTCTCCCGTATTTAGAAGTCACAAAGACAAAAAAATAAATATAAAAGGTTTTCGGGATCTAAACACTATTATTGGCGAATACAGGGAATGAACGAGAAAGAAAAAGTGTATTTTGTAGGTTCCATTAGAAAAAAAAAAAGTAGGGGGAGAGAGATTCTATGTACCTAGTTATATCATAAATACTGTCACAAGTTTGAATGTGAATAACAGAGAGTATTAACACCAAGGCAATTTATTTTGGTCATGCTTTACATTGATATGTTGTACACCTGACGCACGAATCATTCTTTCGAAATGTCCCCCCTTGGTCTTGATGCAGGCACGAAGTCTGTCCGGCCACTGGTCAATGGCATTACGCACCACGTCCATGGGAAAATTGTTCATTGCGCGGGTCAAGGATTTCAGACTGTCGACAGATTAATGCCGTTTATAGCAGACCTTTGCCTGAAGGACTGCCCAAAGTTTGTAGTCCAACGGGTTGAGATTCGGGTTGCTAAAAGGCCAATCAGCGGTAAAAATGAAGTCGGGGACGTTCCGTGCTATCCACTCCTGGGTTGTTTTCGCTTTGTGACCTTCTTCTGTAAGCTCCACCTTTCTCCAGGGAACATAATAGCAAACAGTGATTTCACGATAGGTGTTAGCAAAGTGATTTCATGATAGGTGTTCACCACTGTGTCCTGGTACACCTTGGCAGATGTTTTAACACCTTTTTCTTTTCGCAAAAAAGCAAATGGGTTGTGCCTGAGTAGCTCACTCCCCACCAAACCATCACTGAGCCAGGATGATGTGCCCTCTGAACCCTTGGAGCTGCCTCAGCAGCTGCAGTAGATGACGTGGGATACACCGATCATTTTCGGCGTTGTAGGCCTGCTCAATTGTGAACACCTCTTCGTCAGTGAACAGAATCTTTCTGTGCAGATTGTTGGCGTAACGCCGCAAGTCTCTTTGATTTAAGGACCCTCTGCGACATTAATGTTTTGTGTCAGAAAGTGACCAGTCCGCCTCTTATACGCCCGTAGATGTAGGTCTTTCCTGAGCACACGAGACATGGAATTTCTGCTGATGTTCATCTCAGCAGCCATCACACTTTGTGTTCGAACAGGATTTCTTTGCATTCTTGCTGCGACTGCTTTCTAAACCTGCGGGGTTCGTACCGTTCGTAGTCTGCCACTCCTTGCACGGTCAGCTGCAGTTCCAGTCTCGGTGTATCGCTGTATGGCGCGATACACGAATATCTTGCTGATTTGTAGGGTTTTCAGGAGGTTGAACATCTCACCTGCTGTCTTCCGATCTTGTGTAGTGCAATTACTGCTACACGATTTTCGTAATCGTCCCATTCCATCAGTACAATATCAACGTATGACATGAACAATCAAACACACACTACATGCATCTTCCGCTCTATACACGGATGGCAGCACTGTGCCACTCCGGATGCCTACAGCGCCACTCCAAACTTTGTGACAGTATTTATGATATAACTAGGTATAAACATACACTAAAAGTTAAATATAGAAAAGAAAGAGACCCTGACAAAAGCCAGCCTAGTGACGATTCCCAAAAGTCCAAACTGCATGAAACTATTTGATGATCTGTTCAGACGTTCGGATATTCGAAGCCCAAGATATCCATCAAAAAAGATTCTTTTTTCCTTGCCTACAAGCCCTCCAGCCAGCCATAACCTAATAGCAATGTCGTTTGGTAGTTGTCAGATTTCAGACAGCAAAGTTTCCATGAAGCCGTATAGTATCTATTCAGGTATTGTGCTTAAGTTTTTCTTAAAATCCTCACCCTCGTCTTATAATGCTCATCCCTTATTTTAGTCTTGAATTCTATGTAGCTGTATCATGTTTTACCAGGTATCCATAAAAGTTCGTGCCGTATATTTCAATGAGAAATAACGACCGGGTAATTTCGTGCCCATGCATTTTATTAAGCAAAATAATACCCTTCAGCTTCAATTACATTTTCCCAACGAGATACAAGCTTATGAAATAAAACTTCACAAAAATATGTGTTGATCACTTTCTTAGTCAGTTTCGCCGTGTGAGGTCTGGCGTTGTCTTGAAAAAGGATCACTCCTTTCCTATTGACTAGTGTGGGCTGCTTCTGACGCAGTGAAGCTGCTACACTTTGCAACTGGGACGAGTGTACCTTGGCAAGAGATGGTTTCGTCACTCTCTAGGAGTTCGAAACGCACGATACCAGCACTAATCCATCAGACACAGAGCAGTACCTTCCATTGATGAATGTTTTGTTTGGGGGCAAATGCTACAAAATCAGCAGACGACCAATTATGTTTTCTTTTGCGATTACTGTAATAATACCCATTTACTGTAATAATACTCATTCCTCTTCACATGTCAGAGGAAACCACTTACTGAGATTTCAAGTCTTCCCAAGGTTGTGCAGGTGCAAACGAATGGTTTTCTCTGACATTCCAAACCGAAGCAAATTCCGTGCATGTTTGATGTGAATCACGCTCGATGTTCTTCAGCAGGCCTTTGTCGATAGTGGATGGACGAGGCTTGTCCTGGAGGTTCTGATATCCCGACGGAAATCGACTGAACCACTTCCGCAATGAGCGCTCACTCACTGGCGCCTCCCTGAACGCGGTGCATATCTTTCGAACGGTTTCTGCAGCATTGCTGCCCAGTTTGAACTCAAAAAAATAAACGCGGCAGTAAAACATCTTTTGACACTGACATGTCACTTTAGGATTATAGTTCCTACAGAACTGCCTTCGACATAACGTCTCACAACACTGCACTGACTGACAGTTGACGGAAATGTCAACATATGTCATCTAGACAGTATTTCGGACACTTGCCTGTTTCAATTTCACTTGTCATCCCAACGGCACGAACTTTTTTTTTTTTTTTTTTTTTTTTTTTTTTTTTTTTTTTTTTTTTTTTTTTTTTTGCTATCTGGTACTTTAAATGTTAGACATAGATCTTAACACTTTTCTGTAGATTCAAGGCCTTAGCTCTAGAGGAATGTTCACTCTAAAACTGTTTGAGAACGGGAAGGCCATCAAGACGGCCGTGACGAGGGTGCTGAAGGAATGTTGGAATGACGTCTCCAATAGCTTCTAGTTCTGTACAAATGCACATCAGGACAGGAGATGACAACGTAGAAAGCTGAAGGATATTATTATTTTACACTTTAAGAAATCAGTCCGGAAACTTTATGGTCACAGCATATTTAATTCATAAATTTACACAATGTACAAATGAATAACGAAGTATAGGAAGTAACATTTATAGTATATTAAGTAAATCTAATTAAAAATAAATAACCACACATATAACAAAATCATGTTGAGTTGGTCTCCCTCGTAAACTTGATTCCAGATTTTTTCGTATCAGTCAATTGTGCGTTGTTGTATCCTGAGTTATATGTATTTGGACGCGATGTTTTGAGTTGAAGACCATGCAAGTTTTAATTAAATTAGTAACCAATAAAAAGTACGGGCCACTACACTAAACTGTCTTGCTCCAATTCCTTAAACTAAATGATGTTATGCTGCAGTAATTATGTAGTGTACATATGTACGTCGGGACGAACGAACGGACATATATCCACATGTCACTTTTTCGGTATATGAAGGCTATGAAACGTGTAAATCGTTGAAATATTGATTTTTTTTTTTTTTTTTTACGATCACCATACTTTCGACTCTCATGCAGTCGCTCGAAAAGAAACAAGAAACAAACAACAAACAGATAATGTGTGGTCAGCAATTTGGATCCTATCGCTGTTATTTCTAACTTTACAAACTGATGGTGACAATTTCCGAATTAAGTTTTCCGGTCAGCTCAACACTGATAGATAATTTTGTTCTCTACTGGGAACCGAACTCGATTCTGCGTGCATAAAAAGAAAAATCGCGCCAATCTTCGAGATCATTAACACCCAAAATTAGTACCATAGATAATATCTTGAACTATTTATTAAACTTATGATAAGTCGTAAGAATTTCGTAACTTATTTGCGAAGAATATGTAGTATATAATTATGAAATGTGAATTAACCTAACTTGTCCTTGTCAGCACAGTGAAACAAAACAAGACTTAATCTCTGTTTGCTTGTCACCCTTTTTCTGTGTGTGAAGCATATCGAAGCGCTCCTTCAAGATCAATACTCGTGGTAGCGATGACTAATAATATGAGTAATTGGCGTCCAGCAAGACGGTCAGCTCTTCCTTTGCGTATCGTTGTATGTTGTTGTTTTCGAACCAAGGTCGGAAATTACTACCTTGTTAAAAATGTATACATACTGTGTCACATTGTGTCAACAGCTGACGGTTAACTTTTTGAGTGGGAAAATGTATGCATAATGTATTTCAATTACATGTTTACAATCAGCCACTGGTGTTCTTCATTTACCGAAAATGTATGAAGCTTAATTATTTATATAGTTTTAAAAGCATTTACAAGGAGGTTGTACGTTTAATAACCTATAGAGCTGCAAAGAGATATTTACGAGGGAGGATCAAATATAAACGGAATTTTATTTTTTTTTTTATTTAAATCCATTTATTGATTACCACAAGGCACATACAAATTATTTTTCCACATAGCTTCCTCCTTTGGAAATGCATTTGTCCCAGCATATGGGCAGGTTTTTGATACCCTCATCGTAAAAAGAACAGAGTAGTGTCACCAGCCAGTTGCGCACGAACTCTTCCACACTCTCGTCATCTTCAAATCGTTGCCCTCCTAGAGCTTCTTTAAGCGGTCCGAACAAATGGAAATCGCAGGGCGATAAGTGCGGGCTGTAAGGTGGATGTTCAAGTGTAGTTCAGTTCATTTCCTGTATCTTTGAGACAGTTCGAGCTGCAGTATGGGGTCGCGCATTGTCGTGCAGGAGGACGATCTGTCGAATCGATTGGTCTTATCTTTTGCGGCGATATACAACTCTCGCCTTGTTCAACAGCTCGCAGTAGTATTAATGTGTACTGTTTCAATGTTTAAACAACGAACTCAGCTAAAGAGTTAAATAAATTATAACATCGAAGATTATTAAAAACAAATAAAATGTTCTTCGGGAGATTCCACAATTTCAGACAAATATAAAAAAGAAGAAAATTTGTATTCTGTTATTATACATTAAAAAATAGTGTAACTCAAACAGTCCAACACAAATCAGTACACTTCAGTTGAGGACTCTTGCATATGGATGCCTTTGACAGCACAAAAAATGTCTTAACCTGTAGTGAATTTCACGTGATGTGTTGTGTAGCATTTCTGAAGTGACTGAGTTATGACATCTCCTATGCAATGTTTTAAGTCTAATATTTTGTCAACTTTGGTAGCATACACTTTGTCGTTGACGTACCGTCATAAGAACAGTCCAGTAGGATAACGTTCGGGAAACGTGGAGATCAAGAAATTGATCCGCTGCAGCCAGCCAATCCAACGACTGGGGAATGTGATACTTAAAAAATGTCGGACCTGCAGGCTTCAGTGTAGTGGGACGCCATCCTGCAGAAAGATAATAGTCAGCTGCATGCGTGCTATATGTGGTACAGTAAAGTTTTATATATATATATATATATATATATATATATATATATATATATATATATATATATATATATATATATATATATCCCAGTAAGAGTACCGGTAACAGTACCCTCTTGAAAGAAAAACGATCCCTCAGTTTGATTTCATAAGACCACAGCAAACATTAATTTTTGGAGTGTCACGTATGTGTTCTACGCATATATAAATTTTTCCTGAATCAAAATTCGTACATTGTGGCGATTTACTTTTCCTGATAGGTCAAAGGTGACCTTATTTGAAAATATACACGATATATATATATATACTATCGTCATCAGCAACGCGATTTATTATACCAATTGCGAATATTTCGCGTTTTGGTCGGTCATCAGGCTTAGTTTCCTTTCCATTTTGTCCCTTATAGATGAAAATGCATAAATGCATTTGACGGTGAACTGTCGACCTTTTCATTCCCAGTTCTCTCGCTGATTCTCTAATTGACATCTTTGGACATTCGAGCGGTTTCCGCACATTTTCTATGACCTAAATGTCGTGATTTCCATCACTGTCCTTTCACAACTTTGCCGGTTGTCGAAACGAAAGGTTTTATAGCACTTTGTATCTGCATACCACTACGTACGCTCGTTTAGGATTGCCATTTCAGAATTAATTTACTGCTGCACCGCCACTGTAATTCCAGCATAAGTCTCTTGAGTTTTTTTTTTTTTATTTCTGCTGTTATGAGAGTTTCAATAGGATGACCTAAAATAAAAAAAGAAATAGGTTTGTATATTATGAAAGTCACGGTGGAAACGCTGTACATCATAGGAAAAAAAGGCCCAAATGTTTAAAAATAAAATCATAGTCAATGCTCAACAAACGACTATTTTTTTTATTAACACAACAAATAATTATCCTGTGATATAGAAATCTAATCCTACTTCCCTTCACGTACATGACATTCGATTCAAATAAAATTTAGCTCTCACAATTAAATATTATTACACTTTTAAGTTCTATTCCTTAAACAAGTAGTTCCAAACAGAAACAAAACAGATTACTTTAGTACTCATTCATGAAACACATTCGTGTAAATTTTTAAAGCTACGTCTCAAAAAAAAAAAAAAAAGTCGTATAAACTAGTTCTTGCATTTCAGCTGAGAAATACATAATTTCATGGTTCTTTCCATTCCATTTCTTAACTGCTTCCTGTGTTCTAGAGCGTTCTGTTCTCCAACTTTTGATCTTCTCTTTTGTTTTTGGAATGACTGAGAGGAAGGAAAATTATGCGAATTTCACTTGTGACTAAGAGTGAAGAGAATTTTAAAAGAAAAGCTAGGTATTTGAATAAGATTGTTAATCCGTAACAAAAGTTCTGTATATCCAATACAAACTACTTTGTACAATCTCGTTTTATATCCACTGGAAATAAATGAATATGGAAGAACAATGGTTGAGCTTTGTGTACAGCGTTCGTTTAAGCTAAAAAGCTTTCAATCAGGATGTCTGCAATATTTGTGTGTAACGACATGCGTTTAGAAATAATTGGTAAAATATTATATACAGGTAGTTGGTGAAGTTCAAAAACTATATTGAAGATTGATATTCCAGACCCAGTACCAGAACGTCTATTTCTCAAACGTGGTTTTGTTCTTTGCTAGTCAAATCATACTTTTAGTCAAGTCATGTATAGAGTATTAAATTTTGTCAATATTATCAAAAGAAGATCCAATTTATATTTATAAATGGAGCAGAATCTTTGTTTCCTGTTTCAGCAATATGATGGATAATAATTTGTTGCTAAATGCCTCCAAATCCTCTGAAATGTTTCCAGTTTTAGCCACGAAACTTCCGTTGAGTCGGGTTAGGGAGGTATTAAATCGAACCAAGTGACGCCCAGGAGTTGTGAATGCTTGGGTGGCGATGTCTGGGAAGATAAATGTAGCTGCGAATGCGTTTGAACCATACAAGAATCTCTTTCCCATGGAGGCAGAGGGCTTTGAGTTGTCGTCGAAACAGAAATACTTCTCACTCTGTTGAGTTGTAAACAACTATATAGCAGGGGAAAGAGCTCCTGTGAGGACCCAAAGGATTTAAAGGGGATGCGAACGGGAGACTGTACATTTTTTTTCCTTTTCCGCTTCTTTGTGAGACTTCATTGTTTTACTGTACACTAGTTTTTTTTTTTTTAAATCATATATTTATTGCAAAATATAGTTTACAAATAACAAGTGAATATAAAATAAATAGGTGAAACCATAATCAACAAAAATTGATAATTTGTAAGTATTCATAATTGCGTTCATTGTTCGAGCAATACTACAGCTGTTCCGTGCTTTTTTTTTTTTTTTAAAAAAAAAAGCTCAGTATTTTGAATTATTATATTTCACTGATACAGATGTGAATCATTCATAAATTTATTTATTTGTTTATGTAGTTTTATGCCTTATAGGATAATTGGAACTATTCCTTATTAGTTCTTGTAGGATAATTGAGAACATGCGCTAATAAGGAATAGAATCCGAATGCCCTTATAAGCCCAAATAATTGAATCTATTGGCGCCATAAACAGTGGAAGTAAGCATTTTTTTTCTTCTTTATGCTGGGTAATTTTATCATCCCATTCTAGATCGATTACAGTCCCAACGAACAGAGTAATTTATAAGCCTCGAATTAAATTTATGCCATATTCTTAAAAGTTATCTTGAAATGTTTTCTTGAAGTTGGGATGGATCTATTTTGTCCCTGAATTATTTTAGCCCAAATAATGGGCCACATGGGAAGCCTCTGAGAAAGCAGGTGCTGCGTCATTAAAATTGATGGTTCTTGAAGATTATTATTATTTAAATGATAGTTATTCCCTTGCTCTTCACTGATTTCAGCCTAAGCAATAGGAGACATTGAAAAGCCTCAGAGAAACCCCACGCGATGTTTCAATATATTTGATTTTTACAGGAAAGTATTCTTATACAGCTTTACAGGAAAGTGTTATTCTTTAATATTGTGAATTCACTCCTTGCCCTGATATTTTCAGCACCAAGCAATAGTCTCCATTCGGAAACCTGAATAAAAGAAAGTACGCCCTGTTCCATGAAAATCTGATTGTTTTTAGCAAAATTCACGTTAAACATTTTTCATGATGGGGATGTATTCACTCTTTAAACTCTTGACAAGCAATATGAGGTATTTGTGACACATCTCCTATCTATAAGCGTTGACACGCACTTCTCAGTGTATTAAATGGCTCTGGATATTTCGGCCAGTGTCTTTTTTGTTGTCGTCATTTGACTAATCGCTCTGTCTTTTGAGTAGTGACGAGAGCGCCACCACAAAAAACAGTACTTCTTTTCATAAATACCTTCTCATTTAAACTAGTGCTTTGCATTATTATGCAGAGTTTGGCTACACTATATCATTATGGTTGTTTATTCGTCCTTCTATTAGTACCAAGTCACACTCTTCCAGGTGTTCTCTCTTTTGCAGGAAACGACTGAAATATATCCTTTTACTTTTTCACATGAGTATATTTAAACAAAGTTCACTTGTATTTTTGTCCTGCAAAAACAAAGTCAAAAAGGTGCATTTAGTCGAATGTTAATTATTTTTTTTTTAAAGAAAAAAGTGTATAATAATATACTATTGAGTCAAGTGAAAAAATTGTTTGCAGTTATTTTAATATTGGTTCAAAAATTATAGTGATAAGCTGTAGTTTAAAATAGTATAATTTTAATATATGTTCCGTAACACGTGTCTTTCATTTCACTCATAAATCGGTTTTTATTGTTCTGATGAGATTTGTTAATGTGTGTGAGAAAATTTTGGTAGCATCTCTCTTTTCGTAATTGCTCTGGGAATGTCCTGTGGTGAAAGTTGAGAAATATTTGATTTCATGTAAAATTTTGTGAATATTTTCTCCAGCAAATTGCTAATAAGAGGAAGGAGTGATAATAATGTTAATATTTATTAAACAGATTTAATGACCGTAGAATGTGAATTTTTTTCTTTCTTAAAGATTTATTTGAGACGTTAATGTCCAAAAGTGTTTTCACCACGTTACTTGGTACTTTCCCCTTTGCTTCTTCTTTCAACCTGGTACACTCGTCTCTTGCTGTTGGCAGGAACTTGAAAGATGTGCTAAGAATGTCAGCCCCAGAGGATAATGAGATTGAAAAAGAATTCTCCCCTCGTAAAATTGCGATTCTTTAGTTTGTTTTGTAGACACAGTAAATCTGTGCTACATCCCTCTGGCTGCAACTGCCACATTATAGTACATAATTTCAGCCTTCCTTTAATACCGTGCGTTTATTATGTATGACTCGTCAGAGGTTGTAATTAGTGCAAAAACAAATGACACATTAAATGTTTTTTGTAAGACCAAACAGAAGGCTGCACTGTTAAACTTGCATGCAGCTGTTCCTGTTACAAATATATGATTAGAGTAAAGGAAAACTATAGTAAAATGGTGGCAACTAACCCAATGTCTTTGGGTTTCATTTTTTTAAAAACTTCTTGTGACATTGCGTGCACGCAACCAACTTTAAACAAAAATCTCGCAATCTAACTTTTCAGTAGACCTTGGATATGGAAGCATTTCGTGATACTGACAATTCATGCTACATAATACTATTTAATCATCATAGTAGTTGTTAAATAAGTGATGATAATTTCTTCACCCAGTGAATGGGCAGAGGAGTAAACAAAAGATCACACACATTATACCTAGATATAGTGTACAGAATGTATGTGCGTAGCGACTAGGTTGTTTGTATCAAACTGACAAATGAAACTGCATTGTTACTGTGAACGCAATTCCAAGGCCACATGATCATGATACTTTCGAACATAGTGGAAATTATAGCACACACCACTATAATTAATAAAGTTTTTAGAAAATATAATTGTGGCGGAAACGCATTTAGGAATACTCATAGGCATCTATGATCTGAACCTAAGTTCATTCACAAGGGAAAGATTTGGTAGGTGGTAGTGGTCTCCAGATAGCAATCATGGAGCATCTGAACATGTTATAGGTACAAACGTACACATCTTAATAGCGTGTGTAACCACCCCGAACTACCACGTAGGCAGTGGTTCAGACAGCCGGTCATGTTGATACCAAGTGTTTGTTTTTGGATGTAGTATTCCTTGCTCGCCGTAGATTGTCCTACCTTGTCCCACATGTACTCGATAAGGTTAGATTCAGAGACTTAACTGGTAGATAGAAAACGTATTCCAAAAAGCATATTGGTTTGCTCTGGATTATGGAGACGTGACTTATCCGACTGGGAGATTAGTTTCCACAGTGTCCAGATAAAGTAGTGAAGAAAGATTGACGACGTTACGAACATATTATGATGCACTAGTCATACTGTTCTCAGTAAAGATTCAAACAGGACGTGTAGTTTGACTACACACTTGTAGTCAAAGTGTAGTGTAGTGTGTCCCACATACCAGGTGCGGTACTATATGCTGATTCAAATACATGCTAGATTTTACCGCCTATGTGCATGCCCACGAACACGCACTTCGCTGTTACTGTGCCCTAGACAGTAACGACTCCCTTCACTGAATACCACTGACCTCTATTCCCCTCGCCACTGCAGTCTCTTCGAACAACATACAAAAATGTTTTCGGCGATAAGCAGGTTCAGGAGTGAATAGTGCGAGAGAAACTTGGGAACGTGGTTGTGATTACAGTGGCGGTTACCGTCCTTTGAGTTAGAACTACTCGAACGATCATTCTGTCGAGGCGCTCCCCGAGTGAGGTGACCGGAATTCTACGAAACGATCGTATGGCCTCTTACAGTCCCAGTATAGTCACTGAATTGCGCAGTAGTCTTGTTCATGTCGCCCTAGATTTACAGACGTAAACTATGATTCACACACACAAATACATTCGTCGTATTTTCTGACGGTCTTCAAAATACTAACAGGAGGTACTATGATCAGTCTACCCTGCTGGGAAATTTCGATCGAATCGGACAATGACTAGGAGTGCACTGTATACCGTATCCTAGTTATTTTGAAATTTATAAATTTTTGTTTTTATTTTTATACATAATTAATTACATAGTTATTTTTATACATAGCTATTTCATATTCAGAATTATTATGTAAATATTGTTAATTGATTTAAATTGTGTAATCTATGTATAATTTACCCTAATATCCTGTTCATCTTGTATATCCATGATGATAATATACTCTGTGATAATAATGACTGGACTGATGTTACTTCTTTATTCGAGTAGATATCAATGTATTCTCAGGAATTTGGGCGAGTGCAGTCATTTTCAATTTCCGAATATATGAGGTAGAGTTCTTTTACGATCAGGAGGCAGAAGAAAAACAAACTAAGCAGAAAAAGGGTGGGGACGAAGTATGTGGAATAGAATAAAACAGTGTTGGCAGTGTTCAATTAGTCATGAATCCACGAGTACTGTATCGACAAAACCATTGACTACGCCTTGTTTCCCAGTCCCCACTGTCTTCTGCTGTCTTCTTGCTCTGTGTAAGGGGCTACTGAAAAACCGAGCAGCAAACGAATGATATCACGGAGCATCTATTTGGAAATGACTGGGTTAGTGTCTAAAATGCGTGGCCCCCATCAGAATTCAAATTGGGAGGCACGCTAATTCAAGCTGAACATGTTGTTACGCTTCCCTTCGGTGACTGTGCATTTTAAAAATAATAAGGGGTGGAAGTTACCAAGACGTTTCGAAGATAACGTTTTGCATTTGATTTTGATTGTTGATAGCATAGAATGAGATTTTAATTATAAATAACGGTTCGAATTAGACTTCATCCCACTCATCTCCCCACTACTGGACTATCCATTAGACTTCTTTAGCTGCCTGGCACGTTGAAATGTACATCTTTGTAGAGCTTTAAAATAAGTTAATTACTTTCCGAATTGTGATGATGTTGATGATGAGAGAGAGAGAGAGAGGGCTACATATTTAGTGACATGAATAATAGGATTATATTTAAAGAATAAAAAGTACAATTGTAAACTTAGGACTATTTTCTCATCTCCAGGAATAACAAAGAATGATTATATGAAGTAAGAAGGGAATTGTCATTATTGCTAAACAAATTCTACATGAATGTGAAAGTTTCATTTGTTGTTGAATACCGTTATTATGTTCGTTCGTCCTTATTTTGGTTGTCACATTGGTACTTAAAATTTTAATTTTTTACGAACCTGAATTAACAGTACTTTAGTTATGATATAATTTTATGATTTGATTTAATGAAATGTACTGACATAAAAGAAATTAATCATCTGTGTAATAAATTGAGTCATCACATTAGTATGGATCCACGGTTTGACTTAATTCTTCTTTCCCTTGTTTATTGCAATAGTGAAAGTAATTTTATTTTTCTAAATAATAAATGTGAGAAAATAATTTTGTATTAGGTTAGCATGTTACGAAGAATAATAATGGTTAGAATATGATTTAAGTGAAGATTATCTGCTTTGAAGTTCTTTCAAACTTTCACCCATGTTACATCAAACTTTTTTTTTTTTAATATTAATGTTGGGTGGTACCTTCGTTTTGCTACTGGTATTATCCTGTCTTAAAGTTTTATTTATTTAAAAGTGAGGAATATATTAAAACGATTCCTGAAGAAAACACAAACAAGAACGGCGAAACTCTCATTAAAAGAAAAAGAAAATGTTTAACAAACAACATTTCAAAAAAAGGGGGGTACATACTTGTGTTTTTGTTTGTTGAAGTAGAGTATAGCGTCCCTTTTCAGTACCAAGACTATATGAGACGTAGACCTACAGCTTAAGGTGCAATCCGAACCACCGCAGTGCGTTCAATCCTCTCCCACTGGGAATCCAACCTGTACACAAATGCATACGCGCTAGTTACTAGACAGGCAAATTTAAGTACCTCTCCATATATACAAGACGGTAAGAAACTATTTGAACAAACTTTAGGAGCTAATTCCCGACACCGAAATCAGCAAGAAAATCCTCTGGAACTTTGGTCAGTGAGGGATGGTTTCGGCGATATAAGGTGCCGAACGCGTGGGAAAATGGACTTCAGAGGGCTGTAATTCAAAATCAACGCAACGTAGAAAATGCGGTTTAGAACATGACACTCGAAGTCATATCTACTCGATTGAAAAATGTATGTTTCAAACCTCCGCAAGAAGTGTGCGAGGTATTCCCCAAAGGAACATAGGGATTACTTGCCAGATTCTAGGGAATCAGATCGGTGGTAAGAATCAGATCCCGAAGTTTGTTCCAATTGTTTCTTACCATCCTGTATATGTTTTAAATAGTTCAATATGTTGATTTTACAGAGCAAACCTTTGTATGAGCTTTGTAGGATCATATGCATGGTGGTTTTGCATCGTGTGTAGGTGCATATTTTGTTTTCGTACAATGTATATTGTTTTCTGTAGAGACACGTGTTTGTGTTGTGTAGTTAGTTTCAATACTTCGCATATATTTAGTAGTCAAACTGCGTTAAACACGGCAGCTGCAAGCTAATAAACAAAAGGCAGGAACAATGATAGCGACAATTATCGTTAGTAGACGATCTGTGTGCAACTTATCGTGTGGTGGAACAGCAGTTAATGAAAGTAGCTGGCTCTTTCCTCTCCATATATAAACGTACAAGTTTTTTGCAAAGTGCGAGCAGCTCTCCTGTTTAGCACCTACTATCCATTTCATAAAGATAGGCCCCTGACTTCGCGGTGCTGCCGTGACGTTCACTCAAAACTTACAGTATATTGCATTGTCGTACCTCGTTAGAATTATTGGAATGATCTCTTTTCAGTACTTACGACATACAAATTTTCTTTGTAGTGTGTAGTAAGAAAACAAATAGAAATTAATGAAGTGCGTATTTTATCGTACTTTATTGGTAGATTAATGTTTATAGGACTATATCTCGGAAACGAGATAACGTGAAATAATTTCCTGTGCACGATATGTGGGTGCATCATATTACCTGTAAGTTCTGAAAATTTCATTACTCAACACTTAGTAATTTCTTGTTATTCAGCCAAAAGTGAGACACCATTATCTCTGAATTGCTGCGGTGTATCATCAATCTGAAGAAAAAAAAAATTAAAAAGGTCTTAAAGTAACTTTTTCAACAAAACTGTTTCGATTTGTTTTGAAAGATAAACAATGACAAATACGACATTATGATTTTCTCTGCTATGCGCCCTTCGCTATCGCAGTTTATACGGAGTGCTACGTTGCCACATTTTCCTTGCGTGTAACTCGCAGCTCGAAGGGTATTTAAACTTGTCACTTACACTGTCGGGCACCTTTTAGAGGTATTTTTAAAATTGCATATCTCCACAGGTTTGTAACCAATTTCTTAGAAATTAACAGAATGTACAGGAAACGTACCAATTGTTTAAAATTCAGAAAACTAACTGTTTACCTTGTTTGGATTTGCATGTGATGATCCTTGAAGATTCGTTGCTTTTTGTCAGTTTTTTCACTTACTTCTGTAATACCGCCGCTCGTAGAAGAAATATCGTTTTTTTTTTTCAATAAACAAACACGAGTAACAGGAAAATGTACATTCGCCCGTCTCACTCAAAAAAACACATACGACGTGAATGCGTGTGTAAGTTTGTGACGCCTACGAACCTAAGGGAAGTGTTGAAAACGTAATCAGTGCGACGTGATTAGACGCGAAAACAACCCTCGTAACCTACACATTGCATAGTTTTCTTTCGTTGGAAGAAAAAGGACCCAGGATTTTGTAATACATTCGGCAGGAGAATTCATCGCAGAACAAATTGGGTGAACGCGTGATTACCAAGGCTAAATTTCTTTTTCCCCTTTATGTTCGTAGGCTGGAAAGTTTGTATACTGATAGATCCTGAGGTGGAAATGGAGCCATTGTTAATAAAGTGTCCAGGAAGATAGCAGGAGCTGTGATGAGTCAACAAGTGACGAAAGTGAATGAGATAAGTAGATTAAGAGATGAGTTTTTGGATGTGTTACTTCAACGTTTTATTTCGCTTACATTGAGATACGTACATGCATTGTTATTATTATTAAGATGTTGTGAAAGGTTATGAGATATTAAATACTTTTTCCTATTACATTCTTATGAAGTAGGCTTCGCGCTGCAAGCTTTCTGAACGCAACAACACAGCACAACACCGTTGCCCCACTTCCAGTTACTGTATGCTGTTTCTTCATAAAAGCGCGGGGAATTTAAAGGCAACATGGCTCTCCGCTTAACTCACAGAATATGTTGGAATAAACATTTTTTTTTTTTTTTTAAATAAATACCAACTAAACCCTTTTTGTTAAAAGTTTCAAATATTTGGAACACTAGAGTTCCAAATTTTCGAACTGTGTTTTGTACGTTTCTCTACCTACCACGGTAAAGAAGATCAAAGCGTCATACATTTATTTTAATTACACAAAAAGTATCAAGTGATGAAAATTGAACTTTTCACAACTTAAAGTTAATGGATGCACCTACATATCGTGCACAGGAAATTATTTCACATGATCTCGTTTCCGAGATATAGTCCTATAAACATTGGTTTACCAAAAAAGTACTATAAAATACACACTTTTTCATTAATTTCTATTTTTTTTCTCACTACACAGTACAAAGAAATTTTTTGTCTTAAGTATTGAAAAGACAACATTTCAGCAATTCCAACGAAGTACGACAATGCAATATACATTTTGAGTAAGTCACGGCAACACCGCGAAGTCAGGATCCTATCTTTATGAAATGGATAATACGTTTCAAAATGTTTTCTTCAGTATAATACGTATACCATATGTACTGTACCAGTTCCACTCTCAGGATCAAGAGCATTATACTCTTGATTTTCCATTAACATGTTCATGTGAATTGTATATGAATCTTGAGATTGTAGTAAGTTTTTTTTACAACTTTTCTCTGTGACAGCAAAAAAATGAGGAAATAATCTTACCTTTATTGACAATTTGAGATGACTGTGAGAATGTATGTGATAGGACTCATTAAAACAAAACTTAGGTGCTCTATACACAAGTCCTCAAAGTTCATAGTGAAGGAGGAAAGCAATTGTGGGCTCCTCCCTCTCTTTCAATATATATATATAAAGTAAAGGAGGTGGTTATGAAATGCTCTTTTGTTTTGCACAAATTACTTAGCAAGTGTGTATGTAAAGTAATCAATTGTTGTCACTGTTTACATGGATTTAAGATCTCTAGGCTAGTCCATAATACATAAACTGAAGTTTTACAAATTCTTAGAAAGCAAAAATAAAACAATAAAGTCTGGTAAAGACAGTAAAGAGAGTCGCGCGAAGCTAAAGGCTAATAACTAGGGCCCGGAAGTTGAGGAAAAATCCTCTTTTTTACGTGCCCGAAGATGAGGCTTAACATATTATATGTTCATTTTGAGTCATTGTAGGCCAGAAAATGGTGGATTTTATTTGTCCTTTTTTGCCTTTTTCGGCATTTTTTGTTTGTCTTTTTTTTTTATTGAGCTTTTCATAGGTCTTAACGTCTTTTTTTTTTCACTTCATTTTTCGACAACAAATTTACTGGCCATTAACTCGAATCACCGTCACCTCTTAAACATGTTTTCTTAAGTAAAGAAAATTTAAAAGATAAGACATTCTTCAAAGACTGGTCTGGTAAGACCAGATATGCAACAATCACAAGTCAGATAAGGAGGCGTAACAATGTCCTCCAGCAAGGGGGAAGGGGGAGGAAAGTTCTCTTATTTTAGTTTGTACTTCTGTTTGTGGAAGGAGGGCAGACCGTTAACTTTCTGGAAGCTTGTATTTCTTGAGCATTATATTCATTAAATATGCAATTCTAGTTAAGTTGGGTCTTATTTTTTACGTCATTTTTTTCCCCAGTTTTTAGGTCTTCAACTCAAGCCCTACTAATAACCTTTCGACAATAAGAAAAGCTGCGTATCCGTTTATCATGGGCAACCAACAAAGCTTTGTAGCTGTTCAAGTTGCATAGATGCTAGGAGATGTTATTGATTTTAAACTACAGAGTATACCGTACGATAAAATCATCGTTACCCGTGAAGTTGTTAATGGATTGACTCCATTAAGGAATTCTTCCGAAATAATGGCTCTAGCTATTCATTGCGAAAAACAGTTCAAAAATTCGCTTTCGTTTAAGAGCTATCGTATTGAGTAATGAAAGGACAGACTAACAGTAGTCTTGTAAAGACCACTGCGTGATCATAATAAACTAAAGATAAGAGAATGGAGTTACGGAATAGTAGGGGTAGGGGGATATGGAATAATAGTTCTTTTTACTGTATTATATTAGTGATTCCACTAAATTAGTTCTACACCAATTCAAATCATAATTAACAAACAAAAATAAATAACGAAGATAAGTGACTGTCTCATAACCAGAACTGTCTTTATGAGCCTATATGTCACTTAACAACTGCATCCACGCTTTACCCGTACACCTTCAGAAATTTTATTGCCGCACAAAAATTCACTCCACTTCGTTATGTGGTGATTAAGAATGTTCTTTTTCTCTTTACTGGAATCATGAAGTTCTAGAACTAGGTGCGCAATACCTCCGAAGTGAAGTACAGATGGTTATGAGAATGAAAACACGTCAGATGTCTGCGTTGGCAGCGGTCAGGTGGCCAGTTGTTCAAGGTGATATGTTAGGTCAGACTCCACACTGTGTGAGGAGCAGAAGAGTGGCAGTGTGCAGTGAAATGAGTAGACGGTGATAGTGTAAAATTCTAGATTTCTCTGATTTCAAAAGAGAATAGTTTGTTGGCACATAGGAAAGTGACAAGGCGAGAGTGTTGAGGTGTCGGTCTAGAAAACCACATTAGCGAAGAACAGTGGTTGAAAGAAAACTCTCATTGATACTTCGCATCGAGTAATAAAGCGGATTTCGCTCAGAACCGTCGTGCGACTGCGGTGCAAGTTACAAAGCACCATGTTAGTGTGTGACGGATGCCCAAAGAATCGTATGATTCGCAATTTCCTGGTTTCAGTGGATCTTGTGCTGACGCTTACTAGTCGCTTGAACTTCCCGTGAATATGTCGCCATTTTAGGGAACCATGTGCATTATATGGTCGAATGGTACTCCTAGTAATGACGACATGTTATAGGGGGTTGCCAGTCACATACCTGAAATTGTTGCGGGGTAGTTTGAGGAACATCGGGGTGAAGTTCAACACCTTTCTTGACCCTCTCAATCACCAAACCTGAACATAATTGATCACATGAGGTCCGTTTTCAGACAAAAATTCGGCTCAGATTTCTGCTTTAGTTCTCTCACAGGACTGAGTGATAGGTTGCATGCGAAATGGTGTAACATTTCTCGCGCTATCGTTCACGACCTCTATGACTCAATTCCACTCCGCATCAGAGCTGTCTCTGGTAAGTTGTACTTTTTGCATGTATTTTCGTTATGTGGTTTACAAAGGTACGGCTAATCTTTCGCTGTTCTCCATACTAAAGAATCTCCAGTGTAAGGTCTGGAGAGCGTGCGGGGAACTCGATTGGTCCCCTGCGTCTTATCCATTGGCTGGTACATTTTGATCCTGGTATGGTCAGTCACACATCCCTATGATAGTAGGGCGTGGCACCGTATTTTCCGCAATAAAACCTGTTATTACTGTACATTGTATGAATGACAGAAAAAATTTAGTCAGTAAGCATTATCGCAGTACCGTCAAAACAAAGGCCCAATGGTACCTTAGGAGACGAACAATATCACATTTAGACCAGGCAAAATCTTCAGCCTAGTACACCTAATTACGAGGGGAGGCTGGAAAGAAATGGAATCACCAAGAGGAAATTTATTTGGAAGAACCATTTTAATACACTATTCAACGCATTCCCCCCGAAGCTCAATACACTTTTTACAACGATGTTGCAACATTTCTATCCCTTGCAAATAGGTCTTGTCCAGCTGTGCAAACCAGCCCTCCACTTCCGCAATGAGTGCCTCGTCGGATGGAAAATGTTTGCCTTTTAGGTGCTTTTTGAGATGTGGGAAGAGGTGATCGTCGGAGGGAGTCAGATCAGGTGAGAAGGGTGGGTGAGGTATACAGGTGAAGCCCAGACCCACCAGCAATTGCATGGTTTAATGAGCCTTGTGAGAGGATGCATTGTCGTGGACAAACTGAACACCACTGCTCACTTTTCCCCGACGTTTTTTCTTCAGAGCCTCCTTCAGCTCAATCAAATAGTGGGAATAAACCCCAGCATTGATGGTTTCACCCTTTTTAAGATCTTTGATAAGGATGACACCGTCCTTATCTCAAAACATCGATGCAAGTACCTTCCTAGCTGATCTTTGGCTTCGGAATTTCTTCGGTCGAGGAGATCCACTGTGACGCCACTTCATGGACTGCTGTTTAGTCTCTGGATCATAGTAGTGCAGCCATGTTTCATCTATCACCAGATTGCGCAAGAACTCACCAGAGCTTTGAAACTTTTGCCAAATTTCCTGTGACGTATGCACCCGTGTTCTCTTCTGGTCAGCATTCAAACATTTTGGGATCCATTTGGCACTGGCCTTCCGCATGTCCAAATATTCTGCTATTATGACACCCACACGCTCACGTGACCCCCCCCCCACAGTAATATTTTTGATCGATATGCGCCTATCCTCCACGATCATGTCATGCACTTTGTCGATGTTTTCCATGGTCACTGCACTTGAAGGCCTGCCTGAGCGAGGTTCATCTTTAGTCTCACGATGACCAGTCTTAAAACACCTCACCCACTTTGCTACTGTTGTATATCCAGGAGCGTGTTCCCTCAAAGTACCCTATAAGGTTTATAAATTTCCATGGAGGATTTGTCTTGCAGCACAAAAAAACTTGATAACACTGCGAAGCTCATACTTCTCGAATTTTCTTAGATCCTCCCGGGGGGCTCAGTAATCGAGCGTTCACCTCCGGTGCTTAGGGCTCCTGGTTCGATCCCAGCTCGCGCCGTGTGGACCTTGTGGTGGACAAACACCGTGTTCGTGGGTTTTCTCGGGGTGCTCCCGTTTCCTACCACTTTCTTCATTCCACCATTTCATTCATTTCTCATCTTCACCCTCTCCTTTAGCCTAACCGGCACAAACGTGGGACGTAAAACTTAAAGATTTCATTTCATTTTTTCCCCCCATAGATTCTCCGCCTTATCTTCTTACAGAACATGTAACAAAAGGAAATAACAATGATAAAATTATCATATACGGGATGAGAGATTCACAATACATGACCTTTCTAATGACTACAGTGACATGTTTCAATTTTTATTTCTTCTTGGTGATTTCATGAATTTTTTAGCCCCCCTCATATACCTATTATCAGTTCCATTAAGTTTGAATTGTGCTTTATTCGACCAAATAGTGCTTCCTATATTTTAAAGCCCGGTTCACGTGTAATCATTTCCTGGACCCGTTCACAAAATTGTATCATGGATTCTTTGTCGTTGTCAATTTGCTGTTACATCAGCCTTGAAATGTACTCACACAACTTACCTTTCTTGAGTTTGCGTAGCTCACTACTAGCACTTACAGTGTTTTCTTGTGATCCTTGCCTTGAACATTTTTGTAGTGAACGCTGAAACAGTTCTAGCACTTGTAGCTGTGGGAGATCGCCCTGATCGACCTTTCTGCACATCACACTGTTCCATGAACCTCGAATTTGTCTTGTACAGGCTTACATGTAATTTTTACCCTTGAAGATGGATCGGTCCCGTACCCATGCCTCCTGTCTCTGAACCGCAACGTCGTTCTCAGCTGAAATGTCCCTCCGACATGTGGATGTTACAGCTCACAGATGATGATAAGAACCCTAGCAGAAGTAGTGTGAAGTAGGTATGGGCTCGCCCACTTTTCGCATGGGGGTTTCAAATGACACCACGGAATAGCACACAGATAACTACCCGGAGTAGCAGACGACATATAAGTATAGACCATACCTCAAAAACCGAAAATGGACTTGACCGTGTCGTTGACCTTTCCCCGCAGTAGTAGGGGTCCCCGTATGCGCGAATGACTCATCCTCACTCTCTTTTACGACCAGGATATTTGAACTTCGTTCCCTTTTACGGCTAAGATGAATGCTTTGGTACCTCGATTCTGATTGGCTGAGAGAGGTCACGTGACGTTAGGCCCCGCCCACGCGGGAAATTCAAACTTTCCAGGTCACGTGGTATGACGTCATGAGTCACCCCGACCTCACCCTGGATTTTTGAAATTTGTTCCCTTTTACGGGTAAGATGTGTGATTCTGATTGGTTGATAGCTGTCACGTGATCTTAGGCTCAGGGATTTTTTAAAATTCGTTCCCTTTTATGGGTAAGATGAGTGGTTTGGTACCTTGAATTTGATTGGTTGATAGAGGTCACGTGATCTTAAGCCCCTGTGACTTTTGAAATTTGTTCCCTTTTTACGAGTAAGATGAGTGCTTTGGTACCTCGATTCTGATTGGCCGACAGAGGTCACATGATCTTAGACCCCCCACACACCCCATGAGTGAAATATAGAGCGATATGACGGCGATCACCCTAGACCTGTATTTTAGAATTTTGTCCCCTTTTTATGGTTATCCTTAAAGTTCCCATGAAGGGTTCAACCTCCTCCTTAAATAACCCTTTTATGGTATGATATTGTACTGAAGTTTACATTAAATATTATCGTTCCCTCTTTGACAGATAAGATGATTCTTACCTTGATGGAGATCCTGTCCTTGAATTAGTAGCCTATGTCTCTGGAAGTAACAATGGTGAAAGAGGGTTGTCGCTTGTAGATTTCTTATAACACATTGTTGTGAGTTTAAGCGATTTTTTAAACGCTCAGTAAGCGCTTCAATTATGGAAACAATGTTGCCAGATTTTTCTTACCTAAACTGTTCCGATTCTTTTCGAAACGGTTCCGCAGAGTGCAAGAAATTTTAAACTAAAAATTTTTCGAACTAAAAAAAAATTTCAAAACTAAAAATTTTCGAACCAAAAAAAGTTTCAAACAAAAAATTTTCGAACAAAAAAAATTTCGAAACAAAAATTACAAATAAATTTCAAACTAAAAAAAATTAAACAAACATTTTTCGAACGAAAAAAATTTAAACAAAAAATTTTCGAACCAATTTTTAAAAACAAGTTTCGAACTAAAGTTGTAAACCACATTTGAAAGTTTTCAAATCCAAATTTTTTCGAACTAAATTAAAAACCAAATTTTGGACACTAAAAAAATTCTTTAATTATTTTTTCGAACAAAATCATGTAAACCAAATCTTGAATATATTTTCCACCTTAAATTTTCAAGATTACCATGATTTGAAAACAAGTGTTCAGGGTTTCAAGAAATAATAAAACATATTTTTTTTTTCAACTTGTTGTATTTTAACGAAAGGTATGTGCTCTTCTCATACATGTTTATTAACATAATAAATACAGGATCTAGTTTAATGAATATGTTGGACGTATCATCATCTTCGAATGTTGCAGACGTATCCTGTAAAGAAAAAGAAGAAACAATGGATTACTTTATGAATTCTCTTTTTTTTCCTGAAACAATAAAAATGAGTCAATATTGATAAGAGAGAAATAAAACTTACTCGTAAATGATGGATCTGTTTAGGCTCATCTTCCTCCTCGGGTACATTTCATCCACTGATGGTGGTTTACGAACTTTTTCTGGGTATTGCATTTTCTAGGTGTTGCTCCTTTATGGTCAAGGTTCCTCCTTCGGTACGAGATGACTGCATTTCTTCCACTGATGGTTTATGAACTCTTGTGGGTACTTCATTTTCTTCTTGGTGTTGCTGCTTTGTGGTTAAGGAAGGGAAAGAAGAAAAGGAAAAGGAAAAAAGAAATGGCGGCCTTATTGGGTATTTACAGTTTTTTCTTCTTCATCTTCTTTTTCCAGTTCCATCTTCTGTTTTTTAACGTACCCGTACGGAACCGTATCATAAGAATTGATTTCTTTAAATCGACGTTTTGTGTACTGGATACTGTACATTTTTTCTTCTTTGCGTGTGACGATGGTATGGTCTTTGGTCCTGCATATCTTATGGGGGATAGTGATGGTGACTTGTCCACGGCATTGATTTGTAATCATTTCTTTTAGCGTATTGAAATTTAATTGTTGTCCTGCATTGTAATTTAATGTAAATCCTCTAATTTTGCATATGTAACTGGTGACGTTGGTATCCGGATTGTATATTTCTAGGCTGTAATTTTTTGGTCCTCCACTGACAAATGTTTTGATGTATGCTCGTGGTCCGTAAGACTCCATCTCATCCGATAAGCATCCCAAGTACGTTGAAGGTTCAATGGTTGGCTCCCCGGGCTTCTCCGTAAATATCACAGAATCCGTGTCGAAATATAAAACACGTTCCTGCAACATTTCCAGGTACTTGTACAGTTCCAGACGTGCCTGACATGTTGTAAATGCACCTAACACGACATTGGTGTTTCGGTTTTGAACAGGCACATGTTCATTGTACTCCCAGAACGCATACAACATCGTATCATTGATGGGTACAATTTGATGGAGTTTAATGTCGGGGGAAGTGAGTTTTTCATAAAATTCTTCCGGCCGGTCAATAATTGTGGTCTGGCTAAAGTTTGATCTTTGGCAAAGCTTTCCCCATAATGAGTTCAAACAGAGCTTAGATAAACTTCTTCGTGCAGGATTATTTTCAATTTTGGACGGATCCAATGCAATACCTTCACGCTCCAGGACGGTTTGTATGAATTTTGATTTGTCTTCTTCGCTGACACAGGAACTGGGCCAGCCAGACGCTTCCATTTTTGATTTTAAAAATGTATTGATATATTCCGTGAACAAGCCACCTGTTTTCGTGATGGGATCATATTGTTCAATGTCATAATCCCAAATTTCAAAAATTTCCACTGGTTGATATCCTAATTCTACTGCTTTCTGGATTTCATATGATACCCATGTTCCAGTGAGGCATCGCTCCTGGTCGTTGTGTGTACACGTTGCTGTAGGGTCTGGGTTCATTTCTTCGACACACGCAGCACACAGTGGAAAGAGTAGTTTCTTGTTACATCGGTAAGGCAGGAGACCATGATAAAGATGGCGACTTGGTAATATCGTCATTTTGATCAGACCATTGACTTTATTTATTGGTGGTATATTTTCATCACCCTGTAGATAAATTCGTGGATGGCCTACAGGGTATTTAGCACACTTATTTATGTAAGGATAAAGCGAGACAATATCGAAATATTTTATTACTTCCCCCGCTTTTTCATCGACTTGGTGGTACAATTTCACACAATTGGTCCTTCCTCCAAAAAAGCTATCTCTTGGATTTAATGGTCTGCGGTTCATGTACGGGTGATTCTTCAGATACGTCGCCATTGCAGGATTTTGTTTTAAGAACTGATTAAATTCGCACTCCCACATTTCATGTACAATGTAGCCCAATTCACGCAGTCTTGCATTTTTGCGTTGCGTTCGTTCATAACGGAATTCCATGGTGTCTTCTGGATTGTTGTAGATGGGCTGATTACGGCCTGTAGTAAAACATACTTTACACCCGTGGTAAAAGCAGCCGGCATGCTCGTAGATGTGCTCCTCTAACGTCTCAGGATCTTGGTAGTAGCCATCAACATGGAATCCCGCAATAAACACTTCTTTTTGTCGGGCCGCATGTAAGATTTGTTTTTCTTCGGTTTTTTCAATGTAGGCCAGCCATTGCATTGCAGCGATCGATTGCGTACTTCTCCATCGATAGCCATGTGCCGGTAGAATTCCTATGGTGTTGGGTTTAAGGAAATTCCGGCGGAATACTAAATTGGAAGCACTTGCAATCGTGATCGTCTCCAAGAAGGGATTCACTTTGGTTTCTGTTTCAAATGACGTCATAAACGAAACGCATGCTTGTCGCAGTACATTGACATCTTGAATACAATACTTGAGAATTTCTTTCTGGAAATCAAACGTGTCATTACGATGATCGTTGTACCACTGCATGAACTTGTTTCTGTCTTCGACGGCCATTTCATCTGCACCATAATACTTTGTTTCTGGAAGTGGTCCAATATACGATTGATTCTCCTTGGTGTTGAAGAAATGCGGGAAGTAGCCTTTGGTTGCGGGTAAATTGAACGCTTTTGACAATTTACTTAATGCCATAGGTAGGAAGTTCAACGAGTCAATGAACGTCAGATTATTCAACGTTAAACTCAGTATCTTGGTCCCATTTAATATGACGTCAGGTCTCCATTGGCATTGTTCTACCATGGTCTTTAGGATGAAATGTCCATCGTATCCCTTAGAGTTATGAGCGACACAGAAAATCCTATTTATATTGGGACGACGTTCCCGCAAGTACTGGAGAAAATCATAAACTGGATCCTCTCCTTGGAAAATATGCTGGCGCTGACCACACGTACTGCAAGACTGCTCGATATTAACGTTTTCAACACATGCATAACATACTTGTTGTGCAACCAATAAATTTGGAATGTGTACATACGTATTATCGCCAATATTCGTGTCCTGCATAGATTCTATATCATAGAATATCAACAAGGCTTTCTTTGCGTGCATGAGTGAAGGAACACCAGGTTTCAAGCATTGTCGATCAGGAAGCATAAAACATTGATGGGATCCTGGAACAATCTTCTTACAAACATTGCAAAAGATCTCATTACAATCATGCATGCGTTGTCCACTTCGTACAAAAGAATAAACTCTGTAACATTTAGTACATTGCTGCACCATTTTGCATACAGGTTCCCCACGATGATATACAATATTACGATGATTGTTAAAACATTCTTCCCCATAAAATTGACGATTGCAGTCTTTGCATAATATCGGCGTTTGGTTCTTGTCGCATAGAGGTCTCTGTAGACATTTGGAGCACGTTACAGGACAATTTTTCACATGTCTGTTACGTTCACTATACTTTTTATGGCACGCTTCACAGTAGAACTTGGTTGCAAAACAAGCAGTTAAAGATTGAATGATGTCAAAGTGACCAGCCAAACAAATCAAATTTATGGGAGTGCGATTTTCGTCGTTGGGCCCCTCGTACATGATGTCACGGCCTGTGAAACTAGTATACACAGTAATTTTATATTCTTTAAGGTATGCCTGGAATTGTCGTATTTCATTTACACTGGCACCATGATCCAAATTCACTCCTGCATTTGCACATAACGCATCGACTTCTTGATCCACAACGCATTTCGATTGGCGTTGATATTGCCAATAACGTTGCATATCTACATTCTTGTATGCCTTCAGACCAATAGCAATAACAAGGGCGTACGCCAAGCACCTTGAATCTTGATTTCTTACACGTACAATCCCTTTTTTGCAACGTAACAATTCTTCATTTTGAAGTACTCCTTGCCGCAAACCGCCATAGCCACGTGGAATATCGACACGATGAAAATGAACGGTGAATGGCTCGTGCAGGAGAAATGCATTGTTACTTTGTAACACTCTTTCGAATGAGGCCCACATCGTTTCCAGTGTCAAGTTTCGGGCTTGGCGAAAACTCACCCAAAACGGTTTATTCGTGTTCCGTGGCGATATTACCGATAAACCAACCATCGCCTCATCGTCGACATTGGCTAACAAATGGTCCAGCATTGCTTGGAAACTGTTGTGTACATACTGTATGATATCGGTTCCTACGGGTGGTGCGTTGAATTGAATTTCGAGCATTCTGCCCTCGATGTTAAATCGTCTATAATGGCGAGTGATTTCATTGCGAACAGTAAAACCCGATTCGGCCATGTTAATGAAAGGAGAAAACAAACAGGTACAATTACGGTAAAACAAATATGTAATGGGAAAAAGGAATTGAGCAGCGTGAATTTACTACAAAAGAAAAGAAGAAAGAAAAATCTTAATCACCTGATAAACAGGAAATCATAACGTTTATGATAAATTCTTAACTAAGCAATTCATGTAAAGGTCCTGAGTTTGATTCCTGGCGGTGACGTTCAGAATCTCATTATGAAAGCACGTGTACTAGAAATCAAAGTTTTTTTAAAAAATAATTATGTTACTGAAATGAGTGTTTTATTGCTGTCAAACTCGAGAGCACTACATCGGCATTTAACTGACCTACCATTCTATAGTGATAAAAAGAATGCATGAAATGAATGAATGTTTCATCAGTGCTGAGATGTGATAAAGTACGCGTCAGCATTTTTTTTTTCTACTCACAACGACCTTTAAATGATGCGTTTGCAAGTTGAAGAGACTCATCGAACATTAACGATACACATACGTAATTGTCGAAACAAAATCTGTATAGCGTATTTTTTTTATTATTATTGTGACTAAGCGGTTAGCGTACATGGTTCGGACGTGGAAGGTCCTGGTTCAAGCCTCGGTGGGTTTGCTTTCCACGTCGGGGCATGTCAAGCCTTTTCTGTAATTTAATATTCTCACGCGTTATCATATATTCTTTTCAAAACTAAGCTAAATGGTTGACGTGCACACCTCATAATACATAAACGTACATAAATCGTCTATAATGTCGAGTGATTTCATTGCGAACAGTAAAACCCGATTGGACCATGATTAAAAAATGAAAACAAACAAACAGGTACGGTAAAACAAATATGTAATGGGAAAAAAGGAATTGAGCAGCGTGAATTTGAGTTGATTTTTTGATTTTTTAGTTTAGCGTCCCTTTCAGTAGCGAGGCTATATGAGACGTGGACCTACTGATTAACGTGGAATCCGAACCACATGAGCTCCCCGCCGGGAATCGAACCCTGGTCTCCCACGCCAAAGGTACGTATGCTAACCGCTTAGCCCAGGAAATCATAACATTCATGATAAATAATTAACTAAGCAATTCATGTAAAGGTCCTGAGTTTGATTCCCCTGGCGGTGACGTTCAGAATCTCATTATGAAAGCACATGTACTAGAAATCAAAGTTTTTTAAAAAATAATTATGTTACTGAAATGTGTGTTTTATTGCTGTAGCATGTAACTGACCTACCATTCTATAGTGATAAAAAAGAATGCATGAATGAATGAATGTTTCAACAGTACTGAGATGTGACAAAGTACGCGTAAGCATTTTTTCTACTCACAACGACCTTTAAATGATGCGTTTGCAAGTTGAAGAGATTCACCAACCGTTAACGTTATACATACGTAATTGTCAAAACAAAATCTGTATAGCGTAAATCTTTTTAACCACATATTCATGCACTCGTGGCTAAGTGGTTAGCGTACATGCTTCTAACGTGGAAGGTCCTGGTTCAATCCTCGGTGGGTTTGCTTTCCACATCGGATCGCTGTCAAGTCTTTTCTGAAATTTAATATTCTCATGCGTTATCATACATTCTTTTCAAAACTAAGTTAAATGGTTGACGTACACGCCTCTGGCCTTGGTTCAATCCCAGGTGATTGCTCGAATATCACGTTAAGCTGAAGGGGTCGCTAATGCTTTTAAAGGGAATCGAACCATATTATTCTCAGACATAGTTTCTAAAATTTTGTAATGCATTCTTTTCAAAACTAAGCGCACACATTTTTCTGGCCATGGTTCAATTCCCGACGGGAGTTCACATTCAACATTAAGCTGAAGGGACGCTAAACCATATCATTTATCGTGCTTACTTTTAATGTGTGGAGGTTCCTGATTCGTACTCCCACTTTCCCATTCCACTAATTTCTTCATAGTCTAAATATTTCGTACTAAAAGTAAAACAGTGTATTCGTGATCCGCCCACAAATGATTTTCGAATCTTGGGTGACAAATAAAATCTCACTGAACTTACCTCAATTCAATGAATAAAAAGTCGGTGCAATGAAGCTTAAATGAAAACACTTTTAAAAGGAGATCTTCTTCACTCGCTAGTTGAGAGCGATGTAGGATTTGAAAAATGAAATTTAGATTTTTATTTAGGTCGCTGCGAAAACGATGTCACCGTCAGCCAATCAGAAACGAGGAAATTTATAAAATGACATCACAACGAACCAATCAAAACGCTCGCTGCTTTTGTCATGAATCACGAACGAAAACGATGTGTAACAATCGATCGTGACGTCATTCAAGTTTCTCAATAGTTACATCATCTAGTATCGCAATTTCGATGCCAATTCCCTTCTGCCAGGATCATGTCACTACATGTCGTAACTGTGACGACATTTCATTTTCCTCATATTCCACACGTGAATGTCAATGTTTGCTTTTTTCATGAATCATGCTGACACGTTCGTAGTAAAACAAAAGTAATGCGATCCGCTGACGTTTGCATTTTTCAATCATATGTGCTTCTATGTCGTCACACAAAGAAGTCTATCAGCATTTTATTTTAATCCACGAACGGAAGCGTTACACTGTCAGATTTATTTTCTTAAAGTATAAGTGTATCCTTTTCAAGGACCATGGTTCGAAACCCACCAAGCATGATTAAATCCGAATTCATTCATAGCTAAGCGGTTAGGATACACATCTTTGGTTTGAAAGACCTGAGTTCGATTCCTGGAGAAACATTTCTTAGGATTTTTCTTAAACTTGGTTTAAATTTCTAGTTCGAAAATTTTAAAAGTTTAGTTCGATAAAAAGTTTGATTTGAGAAGCGTTACACTGTCAGATTTATTTTCTTAAAGTATATGTGTATCCTTTTCAAGGACCATGGTTCGAAACCCACCAAGATCGATTAAAACCGAATTCATTTAAGCGGTTAGCATACACATCTTTGGTTTGAAAGACCTGAGTTCGATTCCTGAAAAAACATTTCTTAGGATTTTTTCTTAAACTTGGTTTAAATTTCTAGTTCGAAAATTTTAAAAGTTTAGTTCGATAAAAAGTTTGATTTGAAAATTTTTAGATGTGATTTACATCTTTAGTTCGAAACTTTTGTTTTTAAAAAATGTTTTAGTTCGACAAAATTTTCTTTCAATTTTTTTAGTTCGAAATTTTTTTTGGGTTCGAAAATTTTTTGTTTGAAACTTTTTTTTGTTTCAAAATTTTTAGTTCGAAAATTTTTTTGTTTGAAAATTTTTTTAGTTTTGAAATTTTTTAGTTTAAAATTATTTTGTTCGAAAAATTTGTGTTTAAATTTTTTAGTTCGAAATTTTTTTTGAAATTTTTGTTTCAAAATTTTTAGTTCGAAAAGTTTTTGTTTCAATTTTTTTTGGTTCGAAAATTTTTAGTTACAAAATTTCTTTAGTTCGAAAAAAATTTTAGTTTAAAATTTCTTGCACTCTGCGGAACCGTTTCGAAAAGAATCGGAGCAGTTTAGGTAAGAAAAAATCTGGCAACACTGTTTCCATTAATGAAGCGCTTACTGAGCAATAAATCGCTTAAACTCACAACAATGTGTTATAAGAAATCTACAAGCAACACCCCTCTTTCACCATTGTTACTTCCAGAGACATAGGCTACTAATTCAAGGACAGGATCTCCATCAAGGTAAGAATCATCTTATCTGTCAAAGAGGGAACGATAATATTTAATGTAAACTTCAGTACAATATCATACCATAAAAGGGTTATTTAAGGAGGAGGTTGAACCCTTCATGGGAACTTTAAGGATAACCATAAAAAGGGGACAAAATTCTAAAATACAGGTCTAGGGTGATCGCCGTCATATCGCTCTATATTTCACTCATGGGGTGTGTGGGGGGTCTAAGATCATGTGACCTCTGTCGGCCAATCAGAATCGAGGTACCAAAGCACTCATCTTACTCGTAAAAAGGGAACAAATTTCAAAAGTCACAGGGGCTTAAGATCACGTGACCTCTATCAACCAATCAAATTCAAGGTACCAAACCACTCATCTTACCCATAAAAGGGAACGAATTTTAAAAAATCCCTGAGCCTAAGATCACGTGACAGCTATCAACCAATCAGAATCACACATCTTACCCGTAAAAGGGAACAAATTTCAAAAATCCAGGGTGAGGTCGGGGTGACTCATGACGTCATACCACGTGACCTGGAAAGTTTGAATTTCCCGCGTGGGCGGGGCCTAACGTCACGTGACCTCTCTCAGCCAATCAGAATCGAGGTACCAAAGCATTCATCTTAGCCGTAAAAGGGAACGAAGTTCAAATATCCTGGTCGTAAAAGAGAGTGAGGATGAGTCATTCGCGCATACGGGGACCCCTACTACTCCCGCTACCCCTGTTTTAGAGTTCTTCTCGTCATCTGTGAGCTATACTTTCTTGCTATTGCGCAGCTAAACCGGCAATTCTGCTGCTACTTGTTGAGGGAACATAACATTACGTTTTCTCCAGAAATTTAACCTTGTAGGCTCGAAAATACATTTTCTGTTCAAAGCGTGTATACATTTTTGACGCACCTTGTAGTTGTTTCTCCAAGCTTTCATTCATTTGCGAATTACTTGCAAGCCAGTGAAATCTCTTGTGGCGTGACTGACAGACTGAGGTGTATTGTGCCGAATATTTAAATATTTTCCCTAGATGTTTATGCAATCCGTAACTCTTTAAATGTCATGCAGTTTTCGACTGAGTTGGCTTTGTATTCCATAAATGGAATTAAAATTTCTCGAAAAAAAAAAGGTGAATATTGGCAACAGAATATGTGGTTGTATTTTTTTTTTTTTTCAATTCGATATTCGTTTAATTTAATTTAGCGCGTGTGTGCGTCACAGTTGCTGACTTCTAAGAAATTCAACCGAAAACATTGTAATTATTCTAAGATAATACGCGTCAAGTAATTACCCCGTTAGTGTTGTCAACGGCTCATGGCTCAATCACCACTGAGCCCTCGGCTCAGTTGGGCCAAACCAAGCCGAGCTGATGGCTCACCTGAGTCGAGCCGAACCGAGCCGAGCCGAAGGTTCACCTGACTCGAGCCGAACCGAGCCGATGGCTCAGGTGAACCGAGCTGAGCTGAGCCAGCGGTTCAGGGCTCGAGTCGAGCCGGTTGGGCGCAACATCGTCCTGATTAACAAAGTTAGCTTAGAAATTATTTTTTCAGTTATTGATAAATAGATGGAAGTAATAAAACAAAACAAGTCACTAAATAAACACAAAGGACGCCTTAAAAAAAAAACTACAAAGATGCTGTTACACGACCTTAACAATAATAGTTGTAGGCGTACTCGAACTTTTACATATTTGTACTATTATTTCATTAATTTTTTGAATGATATTTACAACAGAAATCAAACTAGCGCCCACTGATTTAAGACATTGATTAACAAATCAGTTACTACAAATTCAGATATAAAACTTTTTTTTCTTTGTCTTCACGTAATCCAACTTCGAAAATTGGGCTTTTGTTTTAACATTTTGTAGTAAGTAGTTAGCAGCTTTAATCACAAATTTATTTCATTGCAAAACAACTAATTATCTTAATAAACTTCATGAAGTATTAGCTTTATAATTGCAAAGGTTATGGCAACATAACCAGATGAATTTGGAGACTTATGTCCAAAATACGTATATTTTATATCAATTTTTTACTTGTTACGTTAGCCCTCTATGGTTGAATGTGTAACACACCTATGTTTACACAGAAGTTCTCAGGTTTGATTCCCAGTACGGACTAAAGGAACTCACAATCTTGGTGCTGATTTCAATAATAATAATAATAATATTTGTTATGTTTACTACAAGCAAGAAAAAGCGCGCCAAAACAAGCGTCTTTAACAAGTACACGTTACTGCTAATTTGCAACGCAGGTGTATCACTCTTTTATATTTTTGATAAAATGTTTTGATCTCCGCATGTAAGTTTGTTTCCAATGGACCAACAACCAGTTTCTACTATGTTTCATTCTTAGTAATTTTTGGGCCGATAAACTATCACATTATACATAGAGAATGCAATACGAAAACCATAATTCTTTCCTCAGTTGGGTTATATCAAAAGATTACGATTATCACTTCTTGTTAAAGAAGGAGAACGTGCATTTTCGTAACATCCCGTCTATCCCCATAGCTTAAACAGACAATATAATTTAAAAAAATGGTGAATTTAAGACATAAAACCTCTGTATTTTTCGTCTATTTATAAAGGTATTGAAGTTGGAAGACTGCAAAACTCTCTCAAGTGGGTCTCATTCTTGCCCGAGTCTTTCAGACTTGCTCTTGGACTTGTTTTTGCACACTTGATTTTGGTCTTGCATATAAATACTCGGTCTTAGTCTTCGAATCAGGGAATTTTCACCCAAGTTAGCACTCTCAGTCATATATGGGACTCACGCTCATATGATCTCAACCTCCAGACTGGATGTAGAGGTCGATTGGTAGTTGGAGTTCGGACGTTGAGGTCGAGTGGAGGTCGAATGGTAGTTGGAGTTCGGAGGTTGAGGTCGATGGAGATCGATTGATTGTTGGAGTTCGGAGGTTGAAATCGAGTAGAGGTTGTAGAGGTTGAGTGGTAGTTGCAGTTCGGAGATTGAAATCGAACCGAATGAAGGTCAAGGAGCAATCGGAGTTTGAAGGTTGAGATCGTAGTTTCCCGAAACTACTGTTGTCAACGGCTTGAGCTGCTCGGCTCACGGCTCAGTCACCACCGAGCCGAGCCGAGAAGTGAGCCGAGCCAATAGCTCACCCAACCAAGCCGGCTCGAGCCCTCGGCTCAGCTCGGCCGAACCGAGCTGAGCTGAGCCGAGCCGATGGCTCAGTTGAACCAAGCCAAACCGAGCCGGTGGCTCACCAGAGCCGAGCCGAACCGAGCCGGCTCGAGCAGATGGCTCAGTTGAACCGAGCCGAGCCGCTTGACATCACTATACCCCGTTCTGTCTGTAAATCTTTGAATATATCAGCTCAAATCATAATACGAATTTTGTGATTTCTTTTTGTTGATACCCAAGAACACGACAGATTCTCTTCTAGAGATATTTTGTCTAACAGTAATTCAACCTATATAAGGGATTTATTTTTGTGTTACAAGCGACAAATCAAGAACATTTTACACTTTTTAAAAGAGTCGTTCAAGTAGTAATAGTAAAAGCATAGTAAAAACACAGCCAGTAATTAAACTAGTCATAAAAAATGATTTATGTATGTTATCAAAAGTACTGTTCAATTTATTGACAGTGTATTAGAAGTAAATTCCATACTGTAATGAAAAACACGTGTGGGGATTGGATACACAGTAATATTTAAAATACTAAATAATCCGTGTTGACTTTCCCCTATTTGAATAATCTTTTACCCTGTTGTGTTTATGTAAACTCACAGACAATACATGCTTTAAACAATAATACGTTAAATAAACGAACATAAGGAAAACCCCTCACTCAGCGTGTCAGTGTGTCGATGAAATCGACGTTTGTCATAATACCTGTGCAGTTGCAAAGAAACGTGATGATTACAAGGTCGTTATGTTAGTTATTGCAAGTGCTCGTTATTATTTTTGTGCCGGTTGCGTTTATTTCTCTTTGAGGATTGGTTCAATACACTGTAGAGGCTCTCAAATGCGTTGGAGCATGAAAACAATAGACAAAATACATTTGCGTAGGCATCCCAGGAAGCCGTAATTTCAGATGAAACTGATAATATAGGTACGTGAATTGTTTGTTGTGTATGTAGGTACGGCTTATATTTAATGAAAGCTTTTTCTTCCTTGTCATGGTTATCATCTTCTAATTGTGTTTTATTGGTAAAATTCTTTACTATTGTGACTAACATGGTACCTTCAAAGGGATGTGTGTTTCCAAAACCCATCTGTCATTCACTGTATCCTTATTCTGTGTCGCATTTTTAAGTGTTTACAAAAGTAAGTTTAAGTTATAGAAGTTCGAGTCCTGATTCATGTGAGCGTGTTTTTTTTTTTTTTTCTCTATACCTCGTACCAAGCAAATACCAAAACTGGATCTTCTGTAATAGTTGTGAAGCTTGTTCGCGGTAAGAAATGTGCAACATTACTTCCACACAGGTTTGTTACCTCCATTTTGTCAGCTTTCAGATTATCAAAGCTGCAAAGAACAAATGGATACAAAATATATGAGGTCATGGGACTGATACATAAAGTGCATTTTTTTTTTAGTTACCTTGGAAATGAATACAATTCCAAAATTGTTATTATTTGAACCAATCATTCGGCTCTATAGTTTGGCTTGAATAGTCTTTGAGTAGTGTACCATGTCTGAGATTTTAATCCACTAATTTCAATTAATAAGGATCTATTATCAATGCTCGAAATGAAGAATGCGGGGTTATAACATATCCCCACTTCAGGAATGTACCCCTCCCTTTGATTTTGTTTTTGATTTCAGCATGACATGCGAAATTTCATGTGGCAATATGGGGTATGCTTACTCTAAATTGTACTGAAGCATGCCAGTTCTCACATTTTCCACTTCGAGTACTATTATTCCGACAGTATTGTTAGCGTTTTAAAACTGTATGTAGTTGTTTCTCAGAATATGGCCCGGAGCATTCTAATTTTCCGGTTTGTAAGTAAATGGGAATGAAACCTGAAACTAGTGTTTAAGGACTCTTTCCACCATATTTTAAGTTTAGTAAAAAACAATTATAGTAAGTAAAGTACATAATATCTAGAAATTATTTGTTAAATGAATTAATAACTGGCTCAATGTCTGTTTTTAGAAGCAAGAAATCTGGTAGGGTAAACTGGAACATCATAATTGCCGGATATCCAAATTACTCGAATATGTGAAAGATCTTGAAAATATTAGCATTTGCTAGCATTATTCAATTACTATTAGCCCTACTTTCTAAATTGCCTTTTTTTTTTTTTAAGTGAGAAACATAGTGAAGATCTATGATAGTATTATATTACTGTTTTCTGTTCGTGGGTAGGTAATATTTCATGTAGAGTGAAGCGACTCATGCAAGTTAATACTGTATGTCATAACGATACTTTAAACGTGTAAGATAATACTAATTGCGTTAAATAGCAATACATTTTGTAGCTTTGTTTCTCGCACTTCCGATTCCAGTCTGCTTTAAATGATGATGATGTAAAAATTTGGACTGATACCAAGGACTTCTTCGGATCAGCTCGCAGATCGATTGTGAATGTCTGAAGAGTCGGGCTAATAGGTATCGCTTCTTCGTAATTAACGTGTAGCCTGTCTTACAGTTTTTCATACTTGCTACTTTCAGAAGAAAGTAAGAATATCTTTTCTTTGAAGGCTTAAAGAAACAGAACATATAAATTGTTTGAATTATAACATTGTAGTGGAAGTATGTTGCTTGTTGATTCGCATCCTGCTAATATGAGACTATAATACGGATTGAGTTGGACATGACAGAAGTTCGCGTCATACATTGATGTAACAAAAAAATAATGATAGATAGAGTTGTGATTGTTTCCGTGTATAGAAAGTGCTGACCACTTCGAATGATTTTTTTTTTTTTATTATTGTATCTCACGTTCTGTGTATAATTTCAAAGTCCAATTGTAAAATAAAGTAATTTCATGCTGTCAGCATATAGTACATGTGCGCTTTTCATATCAAGCATTTAGAAGAGGCGAACTTCAGACTAATTCTATCTTCAAGCATGCCTCTTCAACGCACATAAATAGGTACACTTTAAGTAGAAATCAGGCAAGTATTTAGAAGCAGAAAAAAGAAAAAAAGAATTAGATCAAAAGTTGTCCGAACTGGGATATGCGTAAGGTGAATTTTAGTCCATTGATTAGCTGTAAGCGAAATCTTGTGTGCGAAACAAAATTTTTAGCCCCTGTGACTTCGTGATAAGCAATTTCCTCAATCATCATCAAGTGATACATCAAGTGATCTGAAAATTGTTTGAAACAGTTTACGACTATATCAGAACAATACTTTTTTTTTTCAAATCTGTCACTATGATGTTAAGATCGATTGGAAAAAATATACCGAATAAAGAAGAGCCGATTATTTTGGCAAAGTATTAAAATTATGTCAAATGTTGCAAATAACGCATTCCATAACACAATATGTTCACCTTGTTGCGGCTGATCTTAGAGTTGAACGTACTTTTCCAGCACCGCGATTGTAAACGACGTGGGTCTTAACATTGAAAATAAGATCAGAACTACATAATCTTATACCGGGGATTGAACCTGGGTAACAGTTTTCTCTCCTCATTCGTTGATACTGTGCGACCAAGTTCAAAGAAGAATTTTTCACTAGAAAAGTTTCTTCCAATAACGTATCAAGTTGATGGCGGACTTCCCAATCAGCTTTTTGTATTTTAAGCAGGCTTTCTTCCAGAAAATTGGCACGGAGGAGGACGGAGTCAAAAGCAAGATGTGAGAAACTGCACTGGTACACTACCTGGTAATGGACGTGGTCTGCACGCGAGTGGAAAGTAATTGGAATTTAAACTTAAGCAAGGAATGTAACTCCGAAGAGCAGTCGCCTGGAAGAAACACTAGTTTGAAGTACGAAGTTTGAGAGAGAAAACGCCGTATTTTAATCGCTCAATTTAGTAAGAAATCATTAACAAAATCGTTTGTTAGATATAGTACAGTCTGTGCACGTTATCACCTAACAGAGTAGTATATAATATATTAATGAAATGCTAGTTTACTGAAAACCAATCTGTTAAAATGGTAGAAAATCCAAGTCTTAACCTCTTAATTAAATCGCTATTTCTAAAAATTTGAATCAGATTTATAAGCCTGTAATAATAAACCAGTGTAAGAGCCATGTCTTTGACATTAGTAAGTTCAGTTTTGAGGCTTGGTTCCTGTCAAATGATATTACACTAGTATATTAATTGGAAGGCCTCCCATAGCGAAGGTAGAATAAAATAATGAATGTTTCTGTGTGTAGGCTTTGTGAAATCAGAAGTAACAAACTAAAAATTTCTTGATCTGAAGTGAAACTGCTTTGGAAACTAAGAGGTCTTTCATTCATTGAGTCATCGTGGTCCAGTGAAAGTAGCTGACGTCAACCTCTTGTTACTGACTCTACACAAAAACCCATTTATTAGACAAAAGCATGGTTTCCTACAATTCTTGTCAAAATATTTTATAGCAGATTTTTATAATCATTAGATCTAATATAACATTTTACCCAATCTATGACAGTGATATCTCTCTTTGAAGATAAACTTCTGATGTAAGTTGTTTTTACTGATTTCTTTGATGTAACGACAATCTCTGTGTGTAATTTATAATTGTGTGTACCCGTTCTTAAATTGAAGTACAAGTTGTAATGGAGTGTCTAACTATTGTAGTGTGGTTCGGAAATCCGTGTTCGAAATGCGGAGCTAGTCGTTTTGACTGAGACTATTTGTAGCGGTCCAATGTTAAGTAGCGTTTATTCGGATGAAACTGCAGACAAATGTTTGCAAATAATTTATATATACAGTAAACTCACAATTAAACGGACCTCAAATGTACAGGCTTCAAATTTAACGGACAGAATTTGAATAATATAGGAAATGCAGTTCAGATTCAGGGGTGTGGGCTTATTATAAACATTTCAGGCAGTTTAGATCGTTGGTTATTAACAAACAGCTTTCAGCAGGAAAGCAACTAAAGATTGAAGCTTTTTTCACTTTTCTGATACTCAACTCTAAGGATTTTTTATTAATTATTAAGGATTTATATATATATATATATATATATATATATATATATATATATATATATATATATATATACAATAAATAACTTAATTTATATTATATACATAAGCGGAGTTAGGAATTGTCTTATGGGGGGGCGAACCCTCAAAACAATCGTGGCACAATATTATCTTATAGGTGGATTTTTTTTTTCTCCGCCTATGATTATACAGCACAATTTCGAATATAATTTTGTATTGTAAATATTCTGCATAACACATTTCGCAATTTAATGAACTTGGCTAATACTGATACTCTTTCACCCCAATTAAATCGTTAAATTGAAGGTTTACTGTATTTGATGTGTTATCTTTTCAATAGAAAGAAATTGTGTAACTGAAGAGAAGAGAATAGTTAGGTAGTAATAGGTTTGTTTGTCAGTTGCATCGGTCATAGTGGTAGATGTGACGAATGTGTAATGTTGTAATATAAATCTGCAAAAAATGTATTTCATACAAAAATGTATAATTTCACTCTTAACACATTTATTGCGAAACAGCACATAATTTAGATAGAGCAGACATAATAGTATTTCAAAATATTTATGTCTTTATCGAGATGAGAGCGTGAAATGAATATACCAAAAAACAAGGTCTGTCTGTCAGCGAAACAAACTTTTGCTGTGATATGAAGAAACGAGATATTTCCCGACAACTCATTTGCGAAACTAAACTAAGCACGCTGGTCACGCAGAGATAGAAATGATTAAAACAAATTCCAAAATATGTTGAAATATTAGCGTATCAAGACGGGGGTAGAATTGTGATAAAATTAATGAACTGGTTGTTTGCCATCGCTGGTGGAAAGGAACAGCGAATAAAGATACTCAAGTTTTCGAATACGGAAATAAAAAGTTGGCAGACAGTGTGTATGATTGAAATATCCCGCTCTGAAATATGCACGCTTAATTTATAAAAGTCATTCGCTCAACACAAGTGCATTGTCCATATACAAGTAATGATCACATGCGATAAAGCACTAGGAAATAAGATATACTCGTACCGTACTTCGAATGTAACACGGAATGGACGTGTATTGTCACTGATTAACAGTGTTCGAAGTGAAGAAAAAATAGAGGCGGTATGTTTTATTACGATTTCGACTCGACATACCGGCTATCTAAATATTGAAATACAAAAAGGGTATGTTGCCTGAAAGATTGCATTTCTATTTACATAATTACTGAAAACCACTGGAGAGCTTCTCTTTAGTTACGGGGGGGGGGGGGTTGTAGAGACTTTGATCCCCGTCAACAACTTTCTGAATATATATATATATATATATATATATATATATATATATATATATATATATATATATATATATATATATATATATATATATATATATATATATTCCCTTATGTTGTATTATACAGAATTATACACGAAAATGCTCAATAACGGAATGAGGATATTAAAAATTTCCTACGAAAAGATTTCCGGTCCCCCACTCGACCGTGAGGTGTTCCAAACATCCGGAAGGTTCCCCTCAATAGCAGACAACCCCTAAATCCGCCCATGCTCGAAACAGCATCTATATGCATTAAGGCAAGACGACACACACACATACCTACAAAGAAAGACACAATTCAATATGGCATATTCAAATATAAACTTAACTGAACTTTTTTGAGGACACCTCATTTTAAAAACAAAAGGCAGAAAAAGTAACAAAATTGTTGACGTCAATTTAGAAATTATTTCTACATAAGAAATACAATCTTTGTACGCGCGAAGCGATTCGTCAATTACTGTGTATAAAAATAGACTTATTAAAAACATCTACGTTCCAGTGACTTTATGTCTTGATTACTGAAAAACCAGAGGCGGTATGGCATATCACCGCATACCGTCTCACTTCGACCACTGCTGATTAACGTCTGTTTCTTTGATTCATTTAAGGATCTGTACTGCTTTATCTACCACGTTTTTCTTATTCCTGTGAAGAACGTAACAACAAACAGACCCCCTTACCATGTGAAAATTGAGTAAGACCCCGTCTAAGACTCTGCGGGGGACCATGGAACAAATATTTTCATTTTAAATCATTTTACTTTCGAAATGATAAAACACGCGTTTTCCTGTTTTGACATATGTCTCACCGTTTCAGTTATCTGGGGTGGCCATAGACTTTACAATGACGTTTTTGCTGACATTTTGACCGGCCGCCATTTTGCACAGGATAATTTTAGAGAGTCAAGACTTCTTCCCTCTTCTTTCATTTCCCAACAGCTTTCAAACAGTATTCTACTTGATCCCCTTACCATCTGAAAGTTTTGAGTTCGACCCCGCCTGGGACCCTGCGGATGAACCTGAGGCAACATTTTCCCCTTTGTTACGTTGTACGTTTAAAGTGATCATACACGTGCTTTCCTGTTTTGATAACTGTCTCACCGTTTGCGATTTCTAGGGGTGGACAACAAACTTTCTCGACACTCTATATATTCATATAACTCTCACAGTGTATGCATTCGGAAAATTTTTATTACAGTTTCTTAATAAGTGTCCTTAGTGCTTTTGATTGGTGTATAAACCATCTTTCACTTCAGTATATAATTTCCCTCTCTTCCTTTGTGAGATGAATATTGACACTCATATGTCCAAGTCCAAATTGAGCCCCCATTAACACCCCTGGAGAAGGAAATTGAATGTAAACTAACCAAATGACCGATGTAAAAGTCGAATTCCTAGTTTTCGAACTCGCTAAACTTATTGGTAACAGTCCCGATGACATTTAAGTAAGTTTAGTCGAAGGGATAAGACACCTTTATCACCCCTATTGGTGGGTGGAGAGGTTGATGTAATAATAATCGAAAATGACCAATATTAGTGTTGAATCCGTATTTTCCGGGGTCACTGAGATAAATAGTGACACTACAAGTTCCACTTAATTCTGAGAAGGAGTGAAAAATAAAATATCCAAAATGACCTCGATTAGTGTCGAATCCATAGTTTTCGAGGTCACTAAGTTTGATTGATGACAATCTCAATTTTATTTAAGGTTAAATTTAGTCAAGAATGAGCTTGTCAGCTAGCTTGGAGATTGACAAGGACAGCGCATCATTATTTATTCTATTAAGCTCTTGATCTTTCCATAGAAGGAGTTCGGAAGCCATTGGTTGTCGAGTAAAGTAAATGAAGAGGTGGGATGTAAAAATGATTTTAAAAGGACAAATAGGGAGTATTAGTGCAAATGTATAGTTTTTCGGGGTAACTGAGATGAATAGTGACACTCCAGATGCCGCTTAAGTACAATTTTAGCCCCCTCCTATCGGCATGGTTGTAACAAGGGAGATGCTGACTAGGTCATCAATTCCCTACAAATTTTCCTGTGTTTTCAGATTCTGGTTTTATTGAAGAAAGGGGTATATTTTTAAAATTGTTTTCGCCATTAAGATGGACGTTTTTTGTTGTTTGTGATCGCATCACGAACAAACGATTGACCTATTTGAAATTAAGTTTGGAAATAGTACCTACTTTAAGCTGTGATTTAGAGCGTATGCTAAGGGGATAGAGGTTCAAAACATCTTACGTAATTTTACCATTATACCATCATCGAAGTGCGTGTCTTGAGGGTTGGGAAGGGTTCAAATACTTTCCAAGAACCTATTCTCCCCGTTAGAAGAACAAACATTTCAGTTAGTATTAAACAAACTGTGTCAAAGACAGTAAAGAGGATCACGCTGTTCCATGTATGGGATATTTGGAGAGGCATTTCGCAGTAAGAAAAGTCACATATCCTTTTATTATAGCAACCAACGTTTCTCTGCTACTGTGCGAGTTGCATAGAAACTAGGGTATGTTATATAGATTTTAAATGATATGGATATCCACCATTAAAGTCATCGTTATCCCGTTAACTAACTCGACCGAGATAGTCGCTTAAGTTATATATTACATAAAAACAAAATTCCAAAATTTGTTACCGTACTAACAGTACCACATTATAAGTACTACTGTATGATCCCAGTAAACTAATATTTATTTTCAGTATTCCATTAGGATGCTTTGAATTGCTCACCTAGATTGTTGATCTGTAAACGAAGACGTGGGGAAGAGGGAAATGATTCACTAAAGTACTCATCTTGTGGTACTAATGTTGGCGGGTTTTTGGAGTTGAATTGTCCTTGTCATCATCGAGGCGATAAGTGAGATGTTAATCTATAAGTAACCACAAGAGCTTCAAGTGTGAATCGAACCCGTGTCTCCCGCGCCGAAAGAGTGTACGCTAACCATATAGTCACAATGGAACTTGGTAATATTAGTGTAGAACGCATTTCAAATTGTTATAGTTATGTATAAGATAAAAGTATTACAAATTAGGCTACGGCATTAGTATGTACAGAACGTCTCTGCTTCAGTTTTTACGACACGTAAGAAACATTGGAATTTACAAGATTTATGAAATAAGCTCCAGGAAATAGTTACTCTCTCATTTAATATTTTGTAAATATTGTCAGGATTGCTTGATATTCTTTACTAGCTGACCCATTCTTCGCATGGGGGCTGTATTTGGAAGTCAACGCCTGTGGGAGTATCACCATTCATCTCAGCGACCGCGAAAACTATGGATTTGATACTAATATCGGTCATTTTGGATTATTTTTACATGTTTCGGTATCTTCCCGGCCCGCAGCCAAATGGAATGAATTTGGAAGTTACGGTAATGCGATCGGAGTTTCACCATTGATCTCAGCGACCGCGAAAACCATACAATCGACACTAATATCGGTCATTTGCTACTACTTTTACATGTTCCGGTAAACGCTTTCCCCCGAGACCCCCCTTGTTCGACTTGAAAAAAAAAAAAAACACGCTTCGTCTTGGTCTGAGGCCTGGACCAAGCTACCCGTGACCAAATTTGGTAACTCTCGGTCCACTCGTCTGGTCTCCAGGCCACACACAAACAAACGAACTTTTTATTTTGCTTGTATTAGATTTAGTGACGTATTTACGATTGTTCCGGGGGGCTTTAGTAACTTTATTCCTGGAAATTGAGAATTCTATTTCATTTACTTTAATATAGTCTGAATGGTTAATGGCCGTGATGTAATACCCTAACAGTGTGAAGAAAACTTGTTTCGACATTTGTTTTCATATTTTCGTTGTATAAAAGCGTAAGCCCTCACTGTACTAAAAATTTAATGTCTACTTAGAATTATTGCAATAGTATGGTACTGTAATAACTTGGTCAATCATTTTAAGAGTACTTTTATATTGGGTAATTTCCATTGTCAAAATGAGCTTTTCCAAGAACGGAACATCAGAAGACATTCTCATCACTCTCAAGAGATTATGTATATTGACTCACTTTGCTGTTGAGTATGAATAATTAAATCATTGAATATGAAAACACTTCACACCATAACTCTGGTTTCCCTTGACAGTAGTGTTTATTACCAAAATATCGCTATCTGAATAGTTTTTAATATGCTTTTTATTGTATTTTTTTTCTGTTTTACGTGTATGTATGTGACTACGTCCACGAAATCTATTTTCAAACAAACCAGTAATCACCTTATAATCGTGATCCTTTCATTCAAGAAAACGATTGAAGGTTTTATATAAAAAGTAGAGTATTTCACAAAACCTTAATTTTTCAGGGAAATAGTCTGACTGGCATATAGTTTTATTTGTTAATTTATTATTTCAGAAACTTCAACATTTCAAATTACAGTTTCAGTAGGGCAGAATGTGTTTTGTAGAACATGATTAATAATATAATAATATAGCTTGATGCGTAGAGATGAAAATTAATTATCTAAGCTCTGAATGTAAATTTTGTACTTGGCGATTTTCATATCAATTCTTCAGTTGCTTTTTAATTTTTTTTTCACACAAAGGGAAGCTTTTTGCAGTTTTTTTAACTGTCTTATACATTCTTCCATTTTTTGTTCCTTCAACCCAAAACTTGCTTTGAAAATAAGATATGACGTGAACATCCAGCTGAGATCTTTGGTACAGTGTGTGTGAAGGGGGAAGCTCATAGCCTGGATTTTCTTAAAGGAAAAACACAGGAGCTTTATCCAAACTGCTAATAGCAAGTAACGACTTAAATATATATTCATACAAACACAAGGGAAAAATTCAACATAACGCAAGGGAGGGGAATATGAAATAGAATTTACTTTCAGTTGTAAGGGGGATAATATTTTCAGGTACTTCCTAATGATGTCGCTAGCTATTTTCTGGAAGAGAATTGATACTACTAAAATATATTTCAAGCCTGGCAATCAGTAGGAAGACAGTCATATTTTTATACGTACAGGAAGAAAGCATTAACTTTCACGTGTAAATGTGAAGTGTTGATATATTGTACGAGTAAGAACATTTATTTGCTCTTTCTTTGAAGTTTAATGTCGCTTTGCAACAGCGAGGTTAAGTGAGACTTTTATCTGTATTTTAAAATAGCATCGTAATCACTATTGCATTTAATGTTGCCCCACCAGGAATCGAACCCGGGGCCCTTGCACCAAAAACTCATGTCAGCCGGTGGATCTGTAGGAATGATCTAAAAACATTTCAGAATTGAATGATAATCATAAAAGTAATTTTGAGTGTACTCTGTAGTATTTCTCACGAGACGAGAAATAAGATTTTCTAGGCTTGTCTTGTAAATTTTGTAAAAGTCTCGTCTCGATTTTCGAAAAATAATATTTCGTCTCGTTTATACATTTATGTACAAAATTTTTGCCCTCAATTTTTCTTAATTCCATCTGGATGTTATCAGAATCCTTCGGCGTCACGAGAGATCCATGAAGAATTGTTATAACATTTAAACCATATCTATTATTGGAATATATTGCGTAACTTTAAACGTTGATAAATGCTCTTCACCATGTTCGAACAACAAATTCCTATTTTTAATACTACGAATTATGTAACACTAAAACAGTGTTTGAAGTCGAAGATTTGGCTGAACTATTTTTGCGTATGAGACTTCTAACATGTCTTGTTGACAGCTTAACTTATTTTCAAAGTAGTCAATAATAATAACATCGAATTCCTTGCAGCACTATGAACATAAACTATCGCTGTTTCCATGACCATGGGTACACACACAATGGAATTCATTTAACACCCTCTAAATCGAAAATCTTACGGGAAAGGCTGTGATAATAGATTTTTAGCGTCTGTACACTACAAAATTGTAATTATTTTCACTCCAATGTGGCGATGCTAAATAAAGAGTAGTATTTTGTAGTGTGTGTACGATTTTCTTTCTTTCTTTGCTTTTATCCCCACGTAGAACTTAACCGGTTTGATATAAGCCGATGAATAGACTGCCAATAGTTGTGCTAGGAATAATACTGGGAGTTTCGTGTCACGTTAAATTTAGTGAGGCAGATGCCAAACGCGATGTTATTAAATTATAAATATCATATAATGAAACAATTGCGTGTGGGTGTCAAAAGGGCTTTGTGCAAGGGCGCCCATCAAGGGAGGGAAGGTGGGGCGCTCACCGCCTAGAGAAATTGTACCTCAGAATATCGAAAATCCAACAGAATTTTTACATTAGTTACAGCAAAATTTGAAACTATTTTTGAAACGTCGCTTATACTTGCCCCCCTTGGAAACCACAACATGGGCGCCCTTGGCTTTGTGGGATGATTCTAGAAATCCACGGTGCTCGGAAACATCAACAACAAATTCTGGAAAATAATTCTTCACGAAAAAAAAATCTAGACCAAACTGGGTGCATGTATCGTCATACCGAAGCTGTATAGTTCACAAAAAATTAGTCGAAACAGTACAAGAATTTGAGGAGTAGGGGCTTCGATGTCAACCCTGAAACAATAGATGGAATTCATGAGGTCTCCTGTAAGCCGACTACCATAAACCAGAAACAATAAACTAGTACACATTCCAAATCCACAAATACATTAGTGGAATTTATGGCTCAAAATAATCACTAAATACTTTTATCTGATCTTAATCTGACTTTTCGTCTTTATGGTCCGTTCAGTGTCGTTCAGACAAACGTTGGGCGGTTTACAGTATTTATGGACTCAGGTTGATATGATAGTTTTCTTTTCTCTCTCTCTCTCTTTTTTTTTTCATTGAACACACAGTATGTACTTCATGGAAGTTTTATTATGTGTAAGAAAATAAATAAATTAAATAAATTCGCTAAAAAAAAATAGGGGTAGTATTTCGTAGTTCGCCTTTAATTCGACCCGGAAGCCTGTTCGAGTTTTGAATTAATCGAAGTGTGAATCAAGATTTATGTAATGGAAAGTGAATGTAAATTGTTTCGATATTTATAAATCAATAAGTGATTTATTGGTTTGTTTTATCTACAGTATTTTATAGAAGTTCGCAATGTGATTACTAAACAACAATTTTAATTATTATAACATAACTTTCTTTTAATATTCGTTTTTTAAAAATAAGTATTCGCCAGGTTAGAAATATTGTTGAAACTCTAAATGAGATTTTTGCGTTCTAACAGGGGCGGATCCAAGGGGGTGGGGCGATCGGCTCCCCCAGAAGAGGAAACTTTCTTATTTTATATTTAAATAAAACCCATCTCAGAGTTTGGAGCTCTTAAAAGTAGCTCTAAGTAGCAGTATTACAACCCACCGCACCTCCCAAGAAGTCCGTCCTGGATCCGTCCTTAGCTTTAGATCATTAGACGAAAATTTTACCTCCATCAGCTCTGACCTCCCCCCTTGGAGTCTAGCCGCCCCTCCAGGACCCCGTCCTGTATCTGCCCTTGTGTTCGAAATACTAGGCATTACTGTGTTAAAATATTACACAATAAAGTTGTAAACTTTGAAGTTGGCACAATTAACCAGAGTACTCCACAATATTAGTTGTTGATAGTCTTCGTGCTTGACTATTAATGCAACTTTAATTAAGTTCCATTTTTAAGCTAAATTATAGACCGAATCAGCAATCCGCTGTGCTCCCTTCTTATTATTAAGAGATATAACCTACTCATATATATATATTTGTGTTCTGAAATACGGCCTATTTATATTTGTATTACATGATCGTTTTCCGTAGTGGATTAAAAATGATCTGTCATGCCTTTTCGCTGTCCGTTGCTAATTCTCGTATTCACTTGAAAATAATTTATGAATGATCACGTGCTACTCGCAGATGGGATTTTTTTTTTTTTTCCTGGTACAAGAACTTGTCCGTGAAATTTTAACTTGTATTGATTGTGAACCCTGAAAGGACAAAAGGTGAAAGATCTCTAGGAACATTCTCATTGAATGCTAAAAGGATTCCGTGGAGCTTGTCTTTGCCAACAGTACGTATGTTACTTCTTACACTGGGCACTTTGTAATTGAAAGCAATTAACAGTAATCATTTATGCGCAGTATTTCAACTTCTTTGTATAAATTCGTACAGTTTAGAGAGGAGTGTTTTGAAGTGATGTGTTCTTGTCACTTCGTTTCGATTGACGTCATAGATTAGTTTTGTCGGCTGAGCAACATTGCCTTTTTTTTTTTTTCATTTCTTCATGAATGATATTCTTTATTTCTATGTTCTGTCATCCTTTTTTGCTATTCTGTAGGAAGTACAGTATGTTAAAAAAAATGGTCTATAATTTGTGATACCTCCCACAGTCTGTTTTGATTAAGGTAAATGTACTTAAGAATAGGCATATTAGGCATAGGGTAGTATATAATTTACGTCGGTAAGCTTATGTTAATATTATTGTTTTAAAGTTTGTTTCTCTGACAGGTAGGGGAGACCGGGTATGGTTGTAACACTTTTTACATTTTTATCCATAACTAGACTCCAATTGAAGAAAAATACGAACTTTTGCACGTGATCGGAAGTTTGGACATCCTTCTCTCAAAATACCTACCAGTTATCAGATAATGTAAAGTATTTGCTGAGATATAGTGACAAAACAGAGACCATCCAAATGTTACAACCAACCCCGCCGTTGAGGTTGGTTGTAACAGCGATTGGGGTTCGTTGTAACGCGCTGCATCTTCGGTAAGTGGATACAATTGCTATTACATATATTGCAATATTAACAAAAAATTAGATTATAAAATCGATATTTAATATGTTCCTCTGTTATAGGTTTAGAGAGTGACATAGAGTACTGTTGAGAGAACTGTATGACTAATGAAACTACTGTGCTTTATATATATATATATATATAACTCTTTCTTCACATTGGAAATATATCTTAGTAGCAAATGGATACCTAGGTCTACAGGTTACAGTATACATACAATAAAATAGGTAATAGTTTGATGAATGAACAGAATTGTATGATACATTTAGGTTTACTATGAATTTTACATATCAGGTTTACCTAAAGAAACGTAACCCGTAAGGATCTTTACAACTCTTGTTTCGATAACTTTTTATTACTTTTCGGTTACAACTCTTTGTTTCAATATGGTGACTTTTTTTTAAATTTAAAACATCCATAACTTCCTTACTGTTGATCTAGAGAAAAAAATGAACAAGTGTTTTAAGAGAAAGTAGAAATGGTACCAAAATCTGTGCAAGGATTTGGAAGCGAAGACTAGTCTTCAATCATATTTATTTATTTATTTATTTATTAATCGAAAGTTGTGGTGAATTTATCTCAGACCGATTTCAAGTTGTAGTATCGTCTGAGAAGCCTTAAATTAAACACACTCCATGTTTCCTTAACATTGAATAGATTTTACGCAAAATATGATCTAACAGACAACAGACAGACATACGCGAATGTGTGTCCTGTCGAATGATAGAAGCTTATGTTTTTAATATTATTTAGTTAATATATTATTATTTTTTATTATTATTTATTTTATTATTATTATTATTATTATTTATTTTATTATTATTTATTATTTTATTTTTATTATTATTTAGTTAATATTATTTACATGGAAATGTTGACCTAATCAAAATTTTAGTTCAAATCCCAATCTAAACCGTAAATTTCTCTCTGTATCCAGTCTCAATGTTGAGAAAAAGATAAATAGACGTTAGTTAGCTTATAATAAATCTAATAATAATAATAATAATAATAATAATAATCCAGAAGATCCAAGATTACATAATCGAGAGAAAGACTAAAAACACACATACACACACACACACACACACACACACACACACACACACACACACACACACACACATATATATATATATATATATATATATATATATATATATATATATATAAATCTTGACGAGCAAGCTGTAACTATAAAGGCAATCAATCTGTCAATCTGTCGTTAACACGTTTTGTGTGAGAACTGTAACAAAGAACATGATGGAGTAGTGCATGGCGAATGCAACCGGTTTCTCAAGAAACTTATAGGAAGTTGTAACGCCAGTAGCAAGATCGAAAATAGCCTTTTGCTGTCAGAGAAAGTCATCTCATGTGTTACATTGTACCCGTTGTATAGAATTAAATCAACCCATGAAGATAGAAACTCTTCAATAACAGAAGCACAGTATTCTAGGAACATAATAATATTTAAGAACTCGTTAGTACAACTAATTTTACTCTGACTTTCTATTTTATTCATAGAGAGTGATTGTTTTTCATTAAATCTGAACACTTCTTAGACTGCAAGAATAAACTATAAATTTTCATTAGGATAGCGTGAAAACATGTAATATAAAAGAAGGTTGTCAATAATGTAAATTTCTGAAGTATTTTTTAAAAATAGCACGTGTAACTCCTTGCGTCCCTATGATAGTTTTACCGAAGTGTGAAACACATATTCATCTGGGCTGGTGTGATCTTTTGTTAATGTGGACGTTTCCAGGATTTGGACATCGGACGCCTCAATTACATGGAAAGTGTACTGCTAAACATTCTGCTTGGAGAAGATGCTATCGCTATCAGTTGTATACATTTTTGAAATAAGTGTCATCTTCTGATATTTAAACTGTACGATCATTAACAGTCAATATTGTTGAAGAAAGGGGAAGAAACTCTTTAAAAATAGATAAATGAATAAATAAAAATAAAGCTATAAAATCGAAAGCTAGTTTAAACAATTTTGAGGGAGGAACTGGGCAATAATTTGGGAACTTATGAAAAGTAAATGTAAGTTGTTAATAGTATCGAAGAAAATATTTATTTGAATACCATTAGTCGTGCCAAGTGAGCTTTGTGGTGGACAAACACCGTATACGCGGTTTTTTTCTGGGCTCTCCCGTTTTCTCGCACTTTCTTCATTCCACCATTTCATTCATCCTCATCATCACTGTCTCTTTTAGCGTAGCCGGCTTAAGCGTGGAACGTAAAACTTAAAAAGATTTCATTTCACTTAATTTCGAATTCCATTAGCTCGATTCCTCCCTCTATCCACAATTCTGTCACGTAATATCTATTTCAGATTATTTGAACACATTCTTCTCCTCCTCCCCAACAAATTTCAATGATTTTGTGTTCGTACCAAATGTGCGAAAACAAATCCAGACTATATCTCTAGCATACTAGCAATTGTGAAAGGCATGTTACTTTTTAACTTAAAAATTTGAAAATCCCGTGTTTCAATATCCCCCTTGCCTAGGAAATTTTAGGCTTTTTAAAATATTTAATTTCTAGTGGGGAGATAATAGATATTTCTCCTTTCATTATAACAGGAGAAAACACTTAACTGTTGCATTCTAAAGAAAAGAAAACTCTGAAAGTAACCAGGAATCAAAGAAATTTGGACAGAAAATTTAATAGGAAGGACAATATGCAAATTAGTGGACGCATTGGGATTTCTGTAACTCTTCTGAAAATGAAGTAGATTTCATGGAACAAAATTATCATTTAAAATTTATGAATAAACGAAAATTTTATTATAACTATCCTTTTGAGGCAATAAATTTCGAGAGGTAGAAAGTTTAAAACATTATCCACAAGTTTCTTATTTCAAACATTTTGACACGATGTAAGAGAAAAGAAAAGTAATTTTGTGAATAATGAAGTTTTACTTGTGTATTCAACTAACATCATACACAGAATAGCAGGTCTGGTTTTAATTTTATCAACTGAACTTCTATTAGGTTCTAATAGAATATCCAAACTTCTGAATAGTGTTTCCGAGCAGGGTCAGTCCATCTGAAGTGGTCCAGAAATTCTAAAAATGGTTGCTCGACCATCTCCGAAAATTATAAAAATTTGAGTGTGACGAACCTTGTGTATAAGAAGGTCAATAACACGTTGTCGTATGTACGAGTGTTCCTAAATGGCGGCCATCTTTGTTGTCGGTGGAGTGCCAATTTTTGCATTTGCAAGCGTTTACGAAAGCTACAATTGCTCAGGATGTACGAATCAAACGAACACCAAACAAAAACATTTGTTTAGGGGAGAGAATAAGGTACACGGTGAATATGAACTTTTGCGTCTAAATAAAAAATTCCGGATTGCAAACCAATACATGAAATCACCAGAAAAACGAAAAAATTACACTTTTAAATGGGCTGTATTTTGGAATGGCATAAAGATGAGGGGAAGGGTCATAAGTTTTGTGCTGAATACTATTGCATGTAAAGATTGTATAGAAATATCCACAGCTATGATACTACTGGCATCGTAGATTTATGGCGGTTCGAAAGTTGAAGTTTGTGATTTTGATGCCATTTTTGGGGCCTAATATCTCAGGAGGGCAAAGTACTAAAAATTGCTGCTTATGCCACAAAGTAATTCTGTATGTGAATAAACTATTGCAAAAAAATCATGACTGATATTACATGGAGAAAAGTGAGGACCATGCATAGTTTTTGAGATCTAGCATGAAACATATCCAAACATTAAAATTTTTCTGAGCTACGACCATCATAAGCAGCAATTTTTAGTACTTTGCCCTCCTGAGATATTAGGCCCCAAAAATGGCATCAAAATCACAAACTTCAACTTTCGGACCACCATAAATCTAGTATCCAGTAGTATCATAGCTGTGGATATTTCTACAGAATCTTTACATGCAATAGTATTCAGCACAAAACTTATGAACCCTCCACTTTATGCCATTCCAAAATACAGCCCGCTTAAAAGTCTAATTTTCTCTAGTTTTTCTGGTGATTTCATGTATTGGTTTGCAACCCTTCATATTTATTTAGACGCAGTTTATATTCTCCGTGTGCCTTAGTCTCTCCCCTAAACATTCGTTTTTGTTTGGTGTTTGTCTGATTCGTACATCCTGAGCAACTGTAGCTTTCGTAAACGCTTGCAAATGCAAAAATTGGCACTCCACCGACAACAAAGATAACCGCCATTCAGGAACACTCGTACATACGACAACGTGAATGATGTTATTGACCTTCTTATATACAAGGTTCGTCACAGTCAAATTTTTATAATTTTCGGAGATGGTCAAGCAACCACCTCTGGACCACTTCGTATGGATTGACCCAGCAGAAAACGAGATGTAAGCGAAATTTTGTACCTGTAGACGAAGCTCGTTTTTTTACCCGTTGCTTGGTTTATGATGTTTTTTTCTTGTCTTATAGCTTGTATATAGGCAATTCCTAAAACACATATATGAAATTGATAAGATAATTATGTATCCAAAATGATACCTGTGATGTGGTGGGTCATAACTTCGTTTGTTCCCTTTGAGTTCAGCGCCCTTTGCAGCAGCGATACTATATGAGAGCAGAACTTAACAGCTTAACATAGGATCGGAACACATGTTCTCCCGGCAGGAATCGAGCAAGGTTCTCATAATTTGCACTTACTAGCAATCAATACAATAGGAGTTTGAAAATCATTATGACAGCCAACCCTAGACTGAACATAGGATTGGCAACTGCTGAATATTGTAAACGTACTTTCTCTATTGTAGAATCCATTATAAGGAAACAAAGTTACTTGAATAAAGAGGTCATAAAAAGCTGAAAAAACTCTGAATTTTAAAAAACCCAACTTTTTATGAAAAAAAAAAACATCTCAAAAAAGACGGCTTTTTTCATCGCTAGTCCTGTGCCATAAAGAACACTAAAGACTAGGGAATTTCCTTCTTATTCCTCCCCTTTGTATAAGAGAAACAGATTTGATACGCGATGAAGTTTGTTTCTTTAGAAAGCTTTTTTTTAATGTAAACTTTCATGTAAAGTCAGTCTTGTGTCAGTTTTCGTTCTGAACGAAAGTCTTTATCAATAGATATGGATATGCACAAGACGAGACAAGAAAGAATTTTCGAGACGAGATAGCCTCAACTCTTGTATCGTGCGTATCAATAGATATATTGTGTGATGCTGGTTCTCTGTTGGAAATGCATTGTCATCTGCGGTTTGTGAGGTTTTCATACTGTATTTAATTTCTAAAATATTTTCACTAAATGATGGCTTAGATTACTTGCACATGGTGATACATTATTTTTATATATATCATTTGTTTCACTGTTTATTCCTTTCGAGGAACATACGCTGGTTAAATCGAAAAATGAAACAAGGTTTAACAAAAATAGATATCCTAATCAAGTTTCCGACATTGGAAAAACAGAGCAGATCATAAAAGAGTTGGGCCAAGATGCCAATAACCTGGTCGTGTCTATTTTTATGTTGCTTTGCCATATGGTTCATCGATGAATGCGTTTCTATATTTAAAAGAAGTTTCTCAATCTAATGTTCTGTGATTTTTTTTTTTTTTTTTTAGTTCCTTTAAATATTTTCCCACTCAACGAATTGAGCGTGGACTACTACTGTCAAGTCTCTTAGTTTATGCACTAAACCAGAAATTCAGTTATCCTCATTTACTTGAGAATAAAGAAATTAAAGGTTTCTTGTCAACCAATTTTTTAGTATATTTATTACTTATATTATTGTAGACAATTTAAAACATTAAAGCCCGATCAGAACAAAAATTCTTTAAGGTACTCCTGTATGAGCGATTGGCTGACGCTTGTGATTTCGAGTTCGATTGCCGTTGCGATATTTGTTCCAAAGTGGCGTAGTGGTAGACCGCTTACTTCTGGAGCAAGAAGTCCCTGGTTCGATCCCAGACCATGTGAACTTGTGGTGAACATCATGGCTCCTCGGTATTGGCATGTTTCTTCCCATATTCATAGTCTACCAATTCTTTCAAAAACATCCACTTTAATAATTCTTCTCCTTTAGCGTGAAATGTTATGTTTAGATGCAAAAGTACAACTGTGTGACATTAAATATTTCACTTATTTCAACACATCATTTCATACATTCCAATTGTCATTGGCGTTATTTATACGTTTCTATGTGGTTTGTTCAACTTTTCAGTGAGTAAATTCTCTCTTTACACAAATTTACACCGAACTCCGAATTTCTTATATTTCCTTAACGATGTTTTATGGTTCCGTATAAGAATTTGTGTCATGTGGATACCAAATTTTCTTCATACCTAAATGAATAGTTCGCGTTCTCATTCCAGATACCTTGATTTGATCTCGGTCCAAATACCCTGTTTCAGAATCTCATTTGAATAGTTGTTCGACTCCTCGATGCTGAAAAGGACACTAAATCAATCTAGTAAGGAAACTCAGAAAATAATATTTCCCTCCTTCGCCACCTCCCCATTGAGTTGTAAAGCAATACGAGAGACATTCATACATCATTTTGTGACGTACGACCAAGATCTTGTGGATGGCACTATTGTAACGCTAGCAGAAAATCCGGAGAGCAGCCCGTTCTGTGCTCGGGAAATATGTATATTAGAACAATCAATGTTCAGCCATATTATCAGACACTGACAAAATTGAAGCGACCTGGCCTTCTGATATCTGTCGTTCTCCTTTTAGACGACGAGATCACTTCAGCATCGACGGCAACGCAAAACAGCCTTTCTGTTCTCGGTTGGGAGCACCTTTTCCATCCACCGTACATTCCCGACCCCGCGCCCAGTGACTTATAGCATTGAAAAAGGCTCTTAGCGGAAAGCACTTTGAAACCAGTGACAAAGTGAAGACAGACGCATTTTTTCCAATAGGTCTGTTTAAATATTGCAAAGCATTATGATAAAATGTATCAATGCTCTTGGTTCGTACATGAAAAAATAAATGAAGCATTTTATTTATTTTCACAATATATTCTTTGTTTCGATAAACATCTCTATCCATAGCCACAAAGGAAACTTATTTTCGCATTTTCCCTCGCAAACGGATACAGTGTTTCTGTTCGTTTTTCTGTTACCTAATAGCGATCCTCTTTAATAATAATAATAATAATAATAATAATAATAATAATAATATAAAAAGATAGTATGATATCATAATTGATAAAATATCGAATATTTGATTTTTGAGCGTAAAGTAATGTTGAATTTAATATATTTTCTGTATAAGAAGCTTCTGTAACGAATTAATCTCAGCTGCATATGTTTAGACTTAAGATAAACAAATCTCAATACTGTTTGTAATGGCTGTGTCCCTCACAACTTTTCATGCAACTAAAACTGTCTCACGTTTGATTTACTATGTAATCTTTATAAATATGTTATTGTAGGACTCACGTCAGAATTGAATTTCACGAAGAAAGAAAAAAAGAATTAAAATATATAGCTGAACTAGACAGATACAACGACTATAATTATCAGTAAGAATGTTTACAAATCCACTAATGATTTTTCCAGATTCTTGGGTTGCTCAAGGTTTTCGCGGCATCTGCTTCCCGTTAATCTGACAAATGCTTCTGTCTGATCCTGAAATGTTCCACTAAAATTCATAAAATAAGAAGCCAGCTCTTCGTGGTATTTGTAAAATTATTTATTTGTTTTAAATTAGCTGGAAGAGGATTATTAGGTTTCCAAACTGTGCTATGCGTAAGGGTCGAAAGGCTTTATAGAACACCATTGTCCGTGTCCGTCCGTCTATCGACAGTTATCAGAGCAAAAACGGTAATAGATATCGAGATACGATTTTTTGTAATCGATTTAGCCCCCCAAGGATAGGTTCCATCTCCATTAAACTCTCCTTTCAAAACGGAAGTGGTTCAGATTAGTCATATGCTGTTTAAACGTTTAATGCCATGAAACAAAAATTGTGACAGATAGCGAGAAGCTGTGTGTTGTAAAGATTCAGCGTCTTAAGACTAACATATCATGACTATCCATAAAATTATACCGAAACCGGAAGTCATTCAAATTTACTATTACTTCCGATTTCAATACTGGTTTCAACGTTTATCGCCACAGAGCGAAAATGGTAACACGAGAAGCTCTTTTTGTAAACGATTCAGCGTCTCAAGACAACGTATCATGACTATCCACAACACTACCGAATCCGGAAGTGGCTCAAATTCACTATTACTTCCGGTTTCAGTACTGATTGACATAGAGCAGAACGGTAAATGCTATTAAGATGCTGTTTTTCGGAATCGATTTAGCGTCACATGGATAGGTTCCGTCTGCTTCGTTGACCCTTTATTCAAATCGGAAGTGGTTAAAATTAGCCATTTCCAGTTTCTTATCGCGATTAAACGAAAACAGTAACAGATAGCGAGAAGCAGGTTTTCGCAGACGATTCAGCATTTCAAGACAATTGAACGTGACTATCCACAACACACTACTAAAATCGTTTTTGTTCACCTGAATTAAACCTATCGATTGATAGGCCCTACATGTCTCTCCTTTGTACGTTTTCTCGTTAAACGCTAATAATGTTGTAACTAAAAATAACATTCAGACATTCATTACTTGAATACATGTTCGAATAATACTATTCGGGTTCTTTGTTGAGATATCGGAATATTCAAATTCTAAAAACACCAGCTGAGATCTTCGATGGATAACTTTTGGAACTAATGGTAAACTTGATGTACGAGCCTCTTGTGTTTTGGTGTTCCATGGGATTTCAGTTTCCTCTCGTAACAATTGTACTAGTTATTTCGACAATATTCACTTTATCATTCTTTCGTTTTACGTAAAGACTATGAACACTGGCTGTGAAACTTCAGATTTCATTTCAGTTACCATCTCTGATAATCAGTTCCGGAATACCTTAACAATTAAGGTGCATTCTGGAGTTTTGTTGTTTCGAACCATTGCATCTCTACTGAAAATATATTTTCCTTAAACATGTAAATGTAAATTTAGTAAATGAATTCACCAAATCACAACTTAGCAAAGAGAGAAAGCGAGTTTGAGTAGCAGTTTTGGTTAACCAGATTTTTTGTAAGAAAATTACAATCGAGAAAACTAAATTAAGGTTTTTAAGGAAACCTTATGTAATTCCTGATAATAATATTTTCGCAGAATAATTTACATTAAATAGGCTATGTAATATTTCAACCGGTTCATGTTGATCACTAAAAGTTTGTGTTTCTTTATCAAATAGAATTAATAAAAGTTTTTTTGTTTCCTGTTCAATAGAAATAACAATCTTGGTTTCTGTACAAAATAGGAAGAATAAAGAAAACTGGGCCCCTGAAGAGGGAGGATTTCCGGCGGTTGCCGGATTCGCCGTTACCATAAAAGAGACCTGTGGGTACTGGTTAACCATATCTTTTTCTTTAAGATACAATGACAAACGCATCTTATCGATAGTTAGCAGTATATTCATTGCAGTGTCAAGGTCAAGTAGACTGTTCTAATCTACTGTTAATATTTGCTTTTGCCCGTATTTCTCGGTATTCTTCCAACAGCCATAACTTGAAATGTTGTATTTTGAACTTTATCCTATAGACAAATTAATTTAAAATGCGTATATCTGTTCACGATTAAACTTTAAAATACAAAAATTAATACGTAATTTTATTCTTTCCCTTAACTTGTTTTAGTTTCGGGAGGACGATAAATTACTTTTGTTCGTGTATGAGGCAATAATTAGACATCCATGCCGTTATGCGGGGCTCGAGATCCTAACTGCCCCATTTATGCTCGCCAACCTAAATAAGTCAGCTAGTTCTTTCGGTATATATATATATATATATATATATATATATATATATATATATATATATATATATATATATATATAATATTTGTCAAACATCGCTAGTGGCGAATTATCATACGCTTACCTCAGTTGAAAAGTAGAGTGCTCAGTTGTAGAGTGCTAATCTCTGATGCTTGGGGTTGCTGGTTTGATTCCAGCTCTCGCCAAGTGGATTTTTGCGGTTGATAAACCGTATATATATTGTCTGTGAGTTCTTCCGCTTTCTTCATTGTACCGTTGTACTTATTCTTATCATCATCGTCTCACTCAGCCCTGGATCATAATCGTAGGACGTTAAATTAAAAATAAAAACTGCTACTTTTGAGAAAATAGAACAGGTGACTAATTTCCCATACCTCGGTAGCATTATTAGTGATGATACGAAGTGTGAACGTGAGATGAATGCAAGCATAGGAATGGTAAAAGAAGCCTTTAGGAACAAAATACTATTTTGTGGAAGCTTGAACAAAGAGTTGAGAAAAAGATTGATAAAATACTTTGTGTGGAGTATTGTACTGTATGGGTCAGAAAACATGGGCATTACGCAGAAGTGATGAAGAACGACTGGAAGCTTTTACAATGTGAGTGTGGAGGAAAATAGAGAGAATTAGCTGGGTAATGCGAAAAACGAATGAGAGGGTTTTCGAAATAGTAGGGGAAAAGATCAATTTTAGATATTATTAAGAACAGGAAGAGAAACTGGTTGGGACATTGGCTAAGAAGTAACTGTATTATGAGGGACGTGTTAGAGGGTATGGTGGCAGGAAAGAGAAGGAGAGGACGAAGGAGACTACAATTGATGGACAATATCAAAACAGAAAACTCGTATGAGAATACGAAGAGGTTAGCGGAAGACCGTGGAGCATGGAAGCTTCTCAGTTGCGGCAAGTGACGTGCCAATAATGGCAGAATACCTATAATGATGATATTGAATATTTCATTTAATTTCAAACTTCAATTCTTCTTGAGTTTCTGACGAATACTTCAGTATATTGGTCACTTTATTTTCAGTAATGTAAGAATATGTGCAGTAGTGTAGGAAAAATAATGTGAAGGTAAATCAACTAGTTTGTAATTCAACTGTTGTCATAGTTTTAATTTATACAGAGATATATGTCTGTTACTTGTGTAGGATAACATTCTTGATCCTTGTATGAATATGAGAACTTAATAAAAAAAAAATTCAATGTCTTTATCAGAGATTTCATATGAACAAAGGACAATAGCTTGGGCCTTGAGGCCCATTCATTTAGTTAAACCTGTAACATATGAGTGCGTCGTGTAAGAAATATATATATATTCAACCCTTTGTCATGGGAAGTGAGATAAACCCTTCGTGCTTAGTTCCCACCCATTATTTCCATTCATGTTGTGTCCTGGCTCTTTAGAAGCGTAGGAGGGTCCTATTGTGATTTAAATGGGAAATAGGTTACACAGAACATTATTTAAAGAGTTCGTTTCTGATCTATTCAGCATAGCTTTCTCGCTGCAAATTGCAGAGATTTTGGTTTATATGTGTATTATACTAGCCTGATACTGATGAAGGAACTAAAAATATGAAAACCATTTGTATATTTAAGCAGTATTTTGGATATTATCAAGCAGAAATTGAAATTGCCATCAGCTTAAGAATCCACTCCAACTTTCCAGGTATAACAATTAATCAATAATGTCTTCAGAATCAACAAGGCAGAATCGATTTTGCTTATTTGGAATTTAACAAAACTTTTCAGTTTCAATGTTAATGTAGACGTACAGTTTAACGTGGGGTCTGAACTTGTACAGTGAGCTTCCATTGAGAATTTGAACAAAATCGAATTTTGGAAACTATTCTTAGTTTATTAGCGGATATCTCATTATGAGACACAGTGGCTGTGGCTGACGTTATAAAAGATGTCTTCTGGGACGAAATAACTGTTAAGATACCAAGGCGGTATTTTCCCTGGCGTGGCTAAGAAAGCATGAACACAACTTGAACTCACCATGTTCAATACTAACCAAATATTTACAAAGCATGTCGGAGAAAGATTGTCGTATATTTTCTTTACCACTAAGAAACTGGAACAAAGGCAAAAAACAATTATTTAAATACTTACATAAATAAGATTTGTGTGAACTTCCTGATTTTGCTCATTCTTTTGATGTTTCGAAGAAATATAACCATATCACAATGAGTTCATATCAGATTGTCAATATGAAGCCGACTCTCAAAGTTCCCTTAGCATTTTATGTGTGTATGCTATAATAGATACAAATGTTCGCTTTCTACCTGTTTAATAGCCTGCTTCAGGTACAAATCTAGCATACACAAAAATATAGATTGGGTGTTTAAATTAGAGCTTATCGTCTCTTTCAGCAGCAGACTATCTGAGACGAGAACCTACAGCTTAACATGGAATCCAAACCACATGAGCTCCCGTCGGGAATCAAACTCGGGTCTCTCCAAGTAAAGATAGGCACATCATACTTGTTTATAGGGATTTTATGTGCATCTTATGTTAGTAAGTTTTAGTTACTTCTTTTACATTTTATACAAAACATATAACATTTTCACTTTTATATTGCTTGTTTTGCCTAGTGAAACTAGCATTTCAACTTTAAATTACCATTTACTAGTTCTGTCTCCTTCTATAATTTAGTGTGATTTAATCTTCCGGAGTTTCGTATTTGCACATTTCAATTTTCTCTTCTTTCACCAAGCTCTAAAGAGAAGTTCAGAAACCTTTCACGAAGATCTTCTCGTTCCTTCTGCAGGTAGTTTAGTCGTATCTTTAAAATCAATTCCACAAAATGTGCATAAAAGCGTAATTTGTTAGCATTCCTGAGAAGTTAGCGGTGCCTTCTGTTCAAGGTGATGGTATTCGAGATTACGAGGACCAGCGGAGGTTGAGTCGCACTCAAGATGTTGTAAAAGGTTGGTTTTAAGAGCCATGAGGTTGTTGAATCATTTCTCTCTTTTTTCCCATCATTCTTTTCTTCGTGTAGGAAATGGATGTGGTTGTTGTTCCAGATTGGTACCATACATGGAAGTTTGAATGCACACGTGCCGTTACACCAGTTTCTCTGCATAAATAAATTAGAGAGCTTTTATTCTGGATTAGGTTTCCAGGAAAGCATACAATTGTAAGACTATCATTATATATATAATGTAGAAATCTTTTACATGTATAGTAAAGCAATGTTAACAACTTTCGTTTCTTGGAAGCAGATAAAAGTCTTGGATGATGATGCCTTGGTTTTAGTTTTGCCATAGGGGCACACTGTTTTGATTTATGTTAAACCACAATTTTATTGGCAGCCCTAACACGTAATTCTTCATGGCATATTCTCTTAACACCTTTGTTCCTACGTGAGTGGAATGGGAAAAGCAACACTCCCTCCAACTTATATTAGGGTCTTTGGGTAGGCAAATTGTTAGAACACACGCATTTGTGTCTTTTCGCTTAATTGACAAATTTTCTTCCTACTCCTCCTTCAAATTCACTTCCAACCGCAAATTGAAGGTACAAAGTAATTCTGAGGGACTCTACCCCTGATCTTTAGCGCTCGCACAACATTTGAAAGATGAAATATAAAAATAGAAGGAAAAAAGTGAGACGAGGAATAGAGGGCATAGACCATTCATTTCCAATTGACCGATGTAAGACGTAGGAGCTGTTTTTTTATATTCGAGGAAAATGCTGAGATATTAGTGGAGCAAATGAAGAGAAAGGGTAAGGGAATGGAATAAAATAAGTCTTGGCAATGTACAAATAATCGTGGATCTACGAATAGCGTATATGAAAAACCATCTTCTACGCCATCCGATATTCTTGTTTGCCTATTATCACTGTCTTTTATATGACAGCGGTTTTCCTGTCTGCTGCTCCTTTTCTCTTTTTATGGTTTGCTAAGAATGAGAGCAGCAAATTGTGACATCACAGAGCATCCAGTTGGAAGGGACTGAATTAGACAAACAAGATTGACACAGCTTAATGCCTAAGTTTCCTCCACATACGCAGCAATGGCGGATCTAGAAGATAAAAGCTGGGGATGCCAGCCAGAACCCAGACTATAATGTGTACATCATGAGTTTACTATAAAATTTCAAAAAATATATAAATAATAGCATCAGTTACTGTTGTCACGCAAAAAACTTGGAGGCCTAGTCCCGGGCTAGATCCGTCACTGGTTAGCAGCCTCTCAATGAAATGTATAGGTGTCAAATTGCTGCTGAAATTAGTAGAGGGTGAAAACTAGTGTGGTGGATCATGTATCTCGGTTAAAGTTAATTTAGAAGGACTCGTAGTGTATCTCACAGCTAGTAAGATTCTCGGTGGAGTCCCTTTTCTGGGGCATAAATATGGTATATTAAACAAAAATAAATAAATCCACATTTTTCACTTTAAAATCAAAATAACTAAGCAAACAAACAACAATAACATAGCTTTGGTTTTACAGTGACATCAAGCACACAAATTAGTATTTGTAGCCAAGTCAACAACGAGAAGGAGGTAACCGAGGCAGATGCGACATACCTAGGTCTAGTACGTACAGAAAGTTTCTATAAATTTGAACGTAATTTTGGCCAACAACCTAGCTTTGTTAGAAGGATTTTATAAGGATGTATCTTCTTTTAGAACGGAATTTTCAGAAAATTTATTCTCCTTCATATATAATATATTTCATGGGTGTTTTAGGGATGAATTATATATTCACATGTACGCAATGTTAAATCAAGTTTCAATGCACAAGTTGTGATTATAAATGTTCGTTTTTTTGTCATAAATAAATTAAGCAAGTTCAGTACCGTCAAATGGGGTGAATAGAAACATGGGGGTGAATAGAAACAAAACTCCCAGATTAGTTTTGGATTTATCTGGACGATAAATTAATCAAGAAAACTGAAATTTCTTAACATAGTCTTATACGGCTAAAGTGTCCAGGGCAGAGACAAAATGTTTTACTGAGTTGGCAACACTGAGGTAGACGGCAGTAGCATTAATGTGTTACTGAAATCTTACACGGTATTTTAGCGATCCTCAAACTTTCTTGGTAAGTATGACATTTTCATATTTGTTGCATTTCAACATATGCCTATTTTGTAGTTTGTTGTTTCATTTACTGACGTTCATAGTAAAAGTTTTCCTTTTGTAAATTATTTTTAATCAAAATTTAAATTTACTGGGTTATTGTTATGATTTTTAATTAGTGGGGTGAATAGAAACACTTCTTGGGAAATTCTTGAAATTCCTCAAGGAGTGGAAAATTCTTGAGGAGCAGAAAAAAGGACCTGATAGGAATGTATCAACCATCTCTAAGAACAAATTTCCAAGTCTTCTGGAAAAAAAAGTGTGAAACTGAAGGAGGAAAATATCAGGGCTGGATTTGAAAAGTGTGGAATTTTTCCCCTTTGTCGAGACCAAATACTGAGGATGTTGCCAAAAAAAGACAATGAACGAGAAGAAACGGAACAGCAAAAGTCATCTTAGACTGTAAACCGTTCCCTTATGGATCTTCTCAGGAGCATGAGAGAAGATAAAAAAATTAAATAAGGGAAGAAGAGAGTACGAATAGATGTTTCTGGTAAGAGTTTTGGTTTGTTTTCTGAAAATGATACATTTTCATCAAATCACAACGAAACTCAACCTACCTTTGTATTGTCGGAAGAGGAGAAAGACAACACTCCAGAAGACAACATTCCAGACGATCACGAACTAGATGATGGTTTTCTAAAGCTGGTGATTTTGCTGTGGTAAAACGAGAAGCTAAAACTCGATGAGACTATTCAGCACCCAAGTGCGAAAATGGGAACATGATGCATATGTGGGAGTGTTTTATAAGAGAACACATAAACAATGAAATTTTCAGAACGAAACTGTTGGGTTTTATTAGGAGTTCGTCAGCACGCTTCAAGTATATGATAACTTTCGGGCACCTTCGTGGCTAAGCGGTTAGCGTACGCGCCTTTGGCGTGGGAGACCCGGGTTCGATTCCCGGCGGGAGCTCATGTAGTTCTGATTCTACGTTAATCAGTAGGTCCACGTCTCATATAGCCTCGCTGCTGAACGGGACGTAAACCTCAAAATCAACTCAACTCATGATAAGTTTCCCTGATGATTTCAGTGGTTTAAATCTTATTCAAATATCATCAAAACTATATGGTCGTTTATACCTATATTGTGCATTGTATTGTTTTATAAGTTTGTAACTTATGTAATACTGGTCTTATTGAACTAATATCTTGCATGTATCAAATAAATAGTTCGTTTCAACAAATACGCTGTTTCTTTTTTACCTTTCCAATAGTATAAAAGAAACAACAATGAAAATAAAGTAATTGTTTCTATTCACCCCATGGGTAGGGGTGAATAGAAACATTAAGAAAAATCAAGGTGAAGAAAAGTGGAGTTGATAAATTAATATGACGTTTACTGAAATTCATTAGCATATTAAGACCTTTCTTTTGGAATAATCTGAAACGCGAAATCTTTAACATTACCAGACTTATATTCTCATATAGCCAAAAATGTGTTTCTATTCACCCCATTTGACGGTAGTCTATATTACCTAGCCAAAGACAAAGCAACTAAAAGGGGTTTCAGAAAATTATTTGTCGTGTGTGGCAAAGATCTTATTTACAACATAGTTTATTGCAGTCTAGTATTAGAGAATCATAAAAAAAAAGTCAATCTACAAAATATCATTGATTATTTAAAATATGACTTCTAGTGACCTTAAAAGTGACATGCTAACGTATGCCTGGAAATACTGAAAGACAAAAAGCATTCTTAGCCAGTTCTGGCCGGCCAGACGCATTGGTTGTTGCAGAATATGTAGTCAACTCATCGGCTTCTAATATTGTTACTACATTTAACGTGCTACAACGGTAGACGCTTAAAGAAAAAAAAAAAATCAAAGAAACCCCCAAAATATTAAACAACACTGACCAACACCGACATTTGAGGGAATCAAGGCCTGAACCAGACTCATAAAGGCAAACATAGGTATTAGGCAGCAGAAGGAAAAACACATGTTTTATACAGGGTGTTTGAAAAGAACACCAGAAAACTTTGGGAATTGAATCTTCACACGAAAACATAAAAAATATAACCAATATGCTAGCGCAAATACGTTATTTTAGGGCCCACCGAAAATTGGTTGAAACGATTTATAAAGAGAATCAGAACTAGAAAACGGAATGTTGAATGATTTTTCAGAATTTTCTAAATAAAAGACGTGCACAACCATATTTATTGGTTTTGTTTTGTAAAGTAAACAACATTCATATAAGGATTAAAAAATGCATGATCCTGTTTACATTGAGGCGCATTTATTTATTTAATGAAGAAAACTGCTTTGCAGTATGCAATCCGCATCACTAGTTGTCTGTTCATTACAACGACAGCCACAAATTGGTGTAAATATTGCACGGAAACAAACTGGTCGTTCAGAAATGATAACTTCTCATAAAAATAAGTTCATTATAACTACATGCAAACGGAATAGACGTTTAATCGCTCCGGAAGTAACAACAAAACTACGGAAGAGCTGTCCCAATCGCTTATCAGATAGGATAGAGGTCCAAGCATGCAGATTTGTGGTTTTGAGAGTACGGTTGCGCAAAGAAACCACTCCTTTCAGCAGGAAATATCGCAAAAATGTACCGTTGTGCCATAACATAAATACCAGACTGATGAAAAGAAGAGTTTACTCTGCACCGAAGAATTTTTCGGTTCCCAACCCCATATGTTTGTGCGTTTCCCTTCCAAAAGCGCTTTCATCCCGATATGTAATACTTGTAAAACATGGAAAAGATTGTGTTACAGGCATGTGGGAATGTTTTACAGGTAATAAAATTGGTGATTTAGTTCAAATCAACAGATTAATGGAGAAAAACGTGTATCACAACATTTAGGTGATGCAGGCAAGTCCATTAGGAACGCGGATTTTGGGCTGTATCATTGTACTGCAACAGGATAATGATCTGATATTCTTCCAAGTTACGCAGTAATTATTATCTGCAAGACAAAGAATAGGCTCAGATCATCACAAAAATGGAATGGCGGTCAGAGTCACAGGATTTGTCACCCATCAAGTTCTTGTGGGATGAACCTCACATAACAATCCGTGGACACGTGCCAACGAATACTGAAGATTTTTTTTTTTTTTCCAAATCTGTTGGAGTCTCATAACTTCACAAAAGTTAAATCAGTTGATCAAACAAAGCTTGGGATTTGTAAAGCCCTTATCAAGGCTAAAGATCGGCACTTCGATGAACGCAAACTTCGTCAATAAACTTGTCTCGGTGGAAACAGTCAGTGTATTTTGGTTTCCTTATATGATCACTGATGTTTATTTTCAAAAATAAGTCCAACAAATAGAGGTTTGCATAGATACTATGTATTTTATTTGGAAAATTCTGAAAACGTAGTAGTGTGCTCCGGCTTTTAACATTTTTTGTGTGAGTATTCATTTCCAAAATATTTGCTTCCAAATATTCTGTATACTGCATTCTCAATATAGAAATATGTACTGTGCCATTGTTTACTTGATCTCTCTGGACCATTTAGATGCCGAGTAGCTTAACTTTAAAAGAGAAAAAAAAGAGAGAGAAACTGCATTCATTCACTTCTATAGATGGATACCATTTTAGAGATATTTTTGTAAACTGAAAATTGTAAAACCGCAAATTACATAATTATGTTTGGTTGCAAACGTAACAAAAATATATGAATTGTTCATGAGATATTGAACTTCAAATTTCACTCCTCAAAAATTAGATCTGAATTTAGGTCACTCGGCATCCAAGGGTACAATAAGCAGTTTTACATTTTCAACCTCTTCATGTACGACCATCATGATGTTTGCAGTCATGTGTAATTAAACTCATATATATAATTAATTTTGCGTGTCTCCTTCCATCTTGATGACATTCATGTTAATTTTGAATGGTCATGTTGTGTCTATAATTGGATAGTAAAGTAACACTCAGCGGAAATGGCAATAGTAGTCTCCCATAAATACATAAGACACAATAAGACCGTGGTGACGGGCTGTTCCAGCGTTTTCCGTGTGATTCTCTGGACTAAATCAAGTGTTGTACGTGTATAATTGCATAGGGACTGGAAAATACCCAATGGAAATAACTTCACTAGTTTTATGAGTATCTTCTGTAAGTGTAATACGATGGCTTCACTTGTCGCCTTACTGGTTGTAGTTACCACATTAAATAGTTTATTACGTCTATGCTTGATCAAAATTTAATCAATTTTATCTATAATTAAATATTTTATAGAAGAACAAGGAGGATGTAATTTGGCGTATTCTGTATGAGCTAATAACGTACTCTCATTCCCGTTCAATTTGAATTAAATTATTTATTTTATTTATTTATTGCTTCAAAATATATAAATTCACACATCGTTCCAAGTAGAGGAGTCAGTTTATTTTAAGTTGAATACTATTTTCGTGAAAATACTAGTGCTGTTTACTGTTTAGGTAGTGAAAGTGTTGTGTGTTAAATAGGCATGATTATCACTTGGCGCTGCTTGGATGTGGTGTATTATTTTCTTTCTTTCTTTTCTTTTTTTTTTTTTTTTTTCTCGGCTTGCGCCCAGAAGAATGCAATTGTATCGTACAAGTGCTTTACGTTTAAAGAAATAGCCATGAATTTTTATTCATGAATTAATAGTCAATACAGCATTGAAGGACTTTTCCACACAATTTCTTTTGAATTCGCTTTCGGAAGCATTCGGCTGTGACTTGAACAGCTTGAACCGTTTGCTGATTTCACGCTTTGCGGAAAGGGCGTAACGTGACTGAGAAAAGCACGATGGTTTTATAAATTATATAACCTCGGCATTAAGAATTAATCAGGCAACCATGTCAGTGATATTAGTTAAGCGGGCGTGAATAAAAGCGGAAATAAGGGGATAAAGATATATATATTTTTTTTAAAAAAAATAATATTTTGGAAAAAAATCCTGTTGACCCACCCTAGAATTTTAGAATGCTCTTTTACTCTTAATAGTAAGCGGAAGTATACAAATGCAAATTTTCTTTGGCTCTGTGAAAAGAATCCCCCATCACGTAGCGGACCGTCATTGTCGGGAATGGGGTAGAGCTAAGAGGGCAGCTTCGTTTATCATACATGTATTACTTTTGTATCTTTCTGCATGCCCTCTGCATACCGCTACCGGATTCGCGGGTGGTTGGTGGGAGACCTTAATAAAGGATGGAAAATGAACGTCTTCCTCTGACAAAGGGGGATGGACACCATCTCGTACTATCTATTGTGTGAATCCAGTGTTTTATTTGTTTTGTTAAGAAAAAGTATAGAAACAAAATGTTTTAAAAAATCCACACCATTTTATTTGTTACTTGTTTTGAATTTATAAGTGTTGCGCTTGGTTAATTCATGCTTTTGTTGTTTCATGTATCTATATTATTATTATTGCGGGGCCATGTAATTAGTCGACGGGATGATGCTTTAGTGCACTTTTCCTCCTTGATCACGTTGGTTCATACGGATCATCCGGTGACGGCGTGCCGAAGGGATTGCTAGGAAAGTAGCGTAAATTCTCCCTGTAAGTGCCCTGTGGTGTTAATTTACGGCGTTCATACACTGCTTTTATTCAGTGGTGGCCATTGAATTGCAATGGCACTTGTTGCAGTAAGAAAATCGGAAACAGAATGTAGAAACTTTACTCAGCAACTAACCAACACAACTGTGATGCAAAAACTAACAAGTGGCATATGAAAATAAATTTAAAAAGAAAAAAATGTAAATTGAGCACACTTTACGCGCACATATTTCGCAGTTTCTCTAGGAAAATTTGAAACATACTGGGGAGCGATATCTGGTGCAAAGAAAATTGCTGCCATGAGTTGTTCTATAAATTTTATCGGGCTCTAGTTTTGCAAATGATAACGTTACATTACTACTTTTACTTCTGTGGTGTCATTTTTCCTATTTTTTGATTCTCTCTTTGTAGATTCTACTTCGTTGCTCCTATTATAATCAATTTATTTGTTCCCTTATCACACACTTCTTCCAAAATTTCAAATTGCCTGTTGTATTGTGCAAAAGAAACTACTACCCTAACAACTTGTGCCAAATTTCTAGTTTAAGGTCCCACGTTTATGCCTTTTAACTAAGGTGACAGACGGTTAAAAAAAGCAAATGATTACGGAAGACATTGTGGAATGAAGATGTGGGAAGGAACGGGAGAACATTAAGAAAACCCACAGATACAATGTTGTCCACCAAAAACTTATTTGGCCTGGAGTCAAACCAGAGATCCCTTGCACCAAAGGTAAGCACTCTATAGCATTACTTTGTTGAAGAAATATTCGTAATTAGAGAAGTATATTAGTACTTCCTGTAATACTATTCTAAATACTTGCTTATGAATATTCGTTTTTAAATGACTAAAAGAATCCTACACTACCTATACAAGCGAAAAATTAACTTATAAATTGCGTTTACTTTTTTTTTTTTTTTTTTTTTTTTAATGTGACATTATATTGCTTAGACTTCAGCATACCCACGTGTATAGCACTATTGCAACGATCAAAATCTTATTAACTTCTGGGATAGGAGAAAACAGAGTTAATAATCTCTCCAATAGTCCATGCTGCATAACTTGGTCGTTGTAAGCCCGTTGCAACGTCAGAGAAATAATCGACCCTGTAATGGATTGTTTTCTACTTTTTGAGCAGTTTAAGGGGGGGGGGCGATGTGGCTCTGTACGTGGAGGTCCTGCTTCGATCCGTGGCCAAGTACGTTTGTAATGGACAACATTATGTTTGTGGGTTTTCTTGGGTACTCCTATTTCCTCCCACATTCTCATTCCACCAAATATATCATAATTATTCACTTTCCTTGATCATCCGTTTCCCTTAGCCTAAAGGACATAATCATGGAACGTTAAACTCAAAGAATTTACCATCTATTACTAATGATTTTACTTGAAAAATTTCGGTCGCTACGCAAGTTGCAACACTAACATTATTCGCCATTTCTTTCATTTATAAATGTTTATCATCAATTACACTTTATGGGTAAACGATCATTAAATAGTGATCCGTGCTCCTTTCTCATAAGAAGTCCAATTCAAGTGAAAATGTAAGTGCAATGAACCGACAATTCTACGGATTGACCACCCAACCTTTTACAGTCCCACTTACAGGACCACGCTTAGAGTCACAGGATTCCTTCATTGGTGTCGTCGTGACATTGCAGAAGCAAACTATGATCCATACATATTTCACTTGCACATACAACTATTCTTACTGTGTTGTCCGGGAACCTTGAAACTAGTAAAATGCCTTTTCAGCCATTCTGTGGTTCGAATCGGACGGTGTGTTCTTAAAAATGCATCCTACCAGTTTATATGGATCGTGACTTAACTACCTTTCGGAATTTTCTTCTGAGATTCCAGTGTTAACGTGTGTAGTATGTAGTTGTCTTATAGGGTGTCACTTAACACATTAATTAAGTATAATTGAATTGTTCTCTGTTCTTACCTCCTTTTTTGAGTGAAGTAAGAATATTGAAATATTGAAGTCAGTAGTAGAATAGGCTCTACTCAGTTCAATCAATTTCAAGAATTTTTCATCGATTCTCTAGAAATTTTATCTTGCGTAATTTGTTAGAAAAAGATTATGATAGAGACCCTTTTTAAAAATACATTTAATGCTTTGATATAAATTATTCATATGAGCCTCAGCTGCGCTGGTGTGCTACTCCAACATCACTGAAGTCTAGCTACATTCTGGACCTATAATCAGTGCTTAGACGGTAACCATGAGTACCCTCCAGAGAGATTAACCACTATGGCATTCACTTAACGTCGTGAGAACAATGGGAAACCACTTAAATAGAGGACTCCGGTTAAGAAAACCAAAACAACAACGATAGAATTCGCGATGTGATGACCACACATTTCTCAGTTCAAAATCCCCGGCTTCATATTCACTAACGTAAATGGTCCATGATCTTGTCTTGCTTTTTGTAAGTAACTCAACAACAAAAGACAATGTGGTAATTTTGAAAATTGGACCATAATAATACTTACAAAACGTTATTAAATAAATGATTAGTTCTGTCCAAGATCTAATGTATTGCGCGGAAATATGACGTCCGTTAGTCGTCATAAACTGAGCACCCGAATTTCTAACCTATTAGAGAAAACCTGAATACAGCTAAGACTCCATTTTCCAAATTTTTGGTATTTATTATCTTCAGGTTCTTCACTATTGAAAACAAAGAAAGGAAAATTGGGAGGGGCCGTACTGAAGACCGTTAAGTCCTCTGAGGCTTCGTGTCATGAAGTTCAGTTTTTAATATTAGCTGTAAAGATGGAATGATAATGTGCATTTTCTAAATGCTTTTCTTTGAGACGTATTTAGGATCATTCGTGGTGTTTACTTATGTTCTTTAACGTAATTGCTTCTCTTGTGTGTGAACGCTCAAAATTAAAAGTTATCTCTATTTTTTTTTTCTTTCAGGGCTTCAGCATGGCAAACCGTGGACCTGGTCTCTATGAATTTCTCATAGAGGCTGAACTGCAGCAGTATTATGCTGGCATGAAAAATGATCTTAAGGTTAGTACTTTGGGCACTTCTAAATTACGATAATATAATATTGGAGTTTCTTACAAGTTACATTTAAGAATTCACACATTCGACTTTCGTAAAATTCAAGTTGTGTAGCATTACTTACGTAGTACGAGGGTCGTACCTACATGTAATAATACGCATAAGTACAAAGTCAGCGAAGAAATATTAAGCAGATTACCCTTCCCTAGTGTAGTTCCTAGAAAGTATGAACTGTTTTTATGAGGTGAGAGAGCGTCGACTACGTTATATGGGGTCAGTTCTCGTTTTAATCTATAGGTCTCGCCTTATATAGCCTCGCTGCTGACTAATGACTCGAATACAATTAGCGGGAAGTTCGGCTTACTACTTGGTTAGAGATCAACATCGAATAATTAAAGATAAATATCTATACAATTCTAATTCCTTCTGTTCGTTGTATTGTATGGAAGTCAAAATCACTAACTCACAGAGAACAGAGGTGAAAGTATTTCGAAAACGAAGTTTTGGAGAAATGTTTGATAGATGGGTTTAGATGACATCCTGAACAATAAAATTTAAATAAATCTTGTCTACCTCTCATTGACGTCCAATGTTGATAGGTAATTGCAGAGTGCTTCGCGAATGTATACTTAGTTATTCCTGATATCTGACTATAAATTTAACCAAGAAAGTTCTGTCGCTATTTGTGGAGGCCTGCATTCAGTTGGCCCTCACACCGTGAGTTGAATGCGAATGGAGATAAGGCAAGGGTCAGTTGTTGATGTGTGTATAACCAACATACTTCCTGGTTGTGGCAGTTCAGTTACACCATGAACTTGCGTAAGGACAGAGTGAACATGAGACCTCTACAGAGCGTGTTAAGGGACTGTATGCTGTACAAGTTCAAATTGGGGCCAAACTACGCTGCAGCGGGGCGGAATATATGCCAGGCCTTTGGTGAGGGTGTCACGACTTCGCGGACAGTACAACGGTGGTTTAACAAGTTTAAGGACGGTGACGAAACACTCGAAGACGGACCATGTACCGGAAGACCAAGACGAATGAAGATCATCAGGGAGCAAATTAAGGCGAACAGTGGCTAAACGTGTGAGGAACTGGGACTACAATTCACTGTGAGTGGAGAAACCATTCGGCAGCACCTCTGTCAACTTTGGAAGCACTACAAGTTGGGTCGATGGGTCCCACATGATTTGACTCCATGCCAGAGGGCAACGCGAGCAGACACCTGTGATTCTTTGCTGTCTCGTCTGAGGAAGGAGCCTATCTGGGCAGGGTGTTGGCATGTGATGAGAAGTGGGTTTTGTACGAAGCTCCACAGCACCGTCATTATTAATTAGCATCCCATGAACCGGTTCCAAAACAGCCGAAATCAGCACCGCACCAGAAGAAGATCCTCCTGTGTGTTTGGTGGACTGCTCGCGGCATCGTGCATCGGGAAGTGCTACCCGCTGGTCAGAACATCAATGTAACTATATACTGTGTATTACGGACCGTGTTCAAGAAAAAATCAAAACTCTGGAGCCAGCACTTCTGAATCGGTCCTCCTGTTATACAGAACAACGCTAAGCCCCACGTAGCTAAGATGACCCGGGATACCATTCTACGCCTTGGATGGGAAACACTATTGCATCCGCCATACTCTCCGTACATTGCACCATCCGATTATCTCCTGTTCCATTTCTTAAACAATCACGTTAGAGAACGCCAGTTCAAATCCCCAGTAGAGGTGCAAAATGCATTTTATACCTTCTTCGCTTCACGGCCCACCAAGTTCTACCGCGATGGAATCCATGGCCCTCCAAAACGTTGACAGAAGTTCATCGATGCTGATGGGGACTATTTTTGATCTTGCAGTTACGTCGTAGGTGACATATCGATGTTCGAAAGTAGTGGGCGAAAAAGCGACAGAACTTTCTTCGTTATCTTTATAATATGAAGAAGAGCTCCTTCGTGATTAAGCGATTAGCGTACGCGCTTCGGGAGCTCATGTGGTTTGGTTCTCACGTTAAGCTGTAGGTCCACATATCATATAGCCTCACTGTTGAATGGGACGCTAAACCCAAAATTTAATCTAATCTAATATGAAGAAATATTTCGCATTATAAATAAATCATATCAGTTTGAGAGTAATGTTAACCCTTTGACTACCAACGGGACACATGTGTCCCATGCGAATAATTCAAACATAGTTAAGGTTTTTTTTTTTTTTAGAAAATTCAAAAAAAAAAAAAATACTCGGTCTCCCGTCGGTTCAGATGTGACTAGAAAACTGTTTTTAGTTTTCAAAACTATGTACAGAGGTCAGGAATATCCCACATACATGGAGTCGTACACTCATGTCCAAAATTATTGTCGCATCTCTATAAATATGTTGCTATAGGAATATAATTTGCTAACGAGTTCGCCCGGTTTTTCTTATAATGTTAGTATGTTTATAATCGGCAAAGATATGTATGTGGCAAATTTCATGTCAAAAGAGGAGTAAATAAGAACAATAAAACGAAAATGAAACTTTCTTGTCCATTTAGCAACATTTTGTTTTACTCATTCTAATTTTCGTACTTATAATTCTGTTCCTATGAGATTTACTACATATATACATTTCCCGATTATACACATACTATCAGTATTAAAAGTACCCTGCAAAATCATTATCTAATTATATTCTTACAAGAAGACAGTTATAGATATGCGACAATCATCTTGGACACGAGTATACATATAAAAGAATATTCACATTTAAAAAATTGGTAGTCAAAGGGTTAACATGTATGATTTCAAGCATTTAACATCTATGGATTGCATAAGCATTTAAGATCTACGGACTGCATAACCATCTAGGCTTATATTCTTAATCCGTTTTATAAACTTCTAGATCCAGTATATAGAACTTTTTGGTACGTCTGTTAAGGGACGAGGAGGGTTTAAAAAGAAAGGGATGTGGTTTAAAATTTATATATATAAAAAAATAGTATCTACGCATTTTTCTTGTTAGGAAGGTGAAATTCTGTATGTAATCCAATTTCTAAAGACAAATTGACATACACACATGATTTACAATCTGAAAAAAATAATGCAGGGATAAGACATCCCTAGGGAGTGGGAAAGGGTGACATGTAAAAATAATCGAAAATGACTGATATTAGTGTCGAATTCATAGTTTTCGGAATCTCTGAGATGAATAGTAACACGCTCGAGACTGTTGAAGTCCAACTTTAACCCTCATCGTCATATGCGTTGGGATCATGAAAAATAACATGTCCAAAATAATCGATATTAGTGTCGAATTCATAGTTTTAGGATCACTAAGCTAATTGGTAAGAGTTCCTAATGCTTTTAGACCAGGTTTATTCAAGAAGGGACGCGGCAGCTGGTCAAGGAGCTGACAGGGGCAACACCAAAGGCATTGCACTTCGTTATTTATTTATTTATTTATAATGATGTTAACTGGGATAGCTTTTCGTTAGAGGCTACTCCCCACGGCGTTGCGCTTTCTTATTTATTTACTTCACTTATTTCTTCGCCTTCAAATATACCTTCCACAAACCTTATCCTCCCCTTGCGAAGAACAGGTATTTTAGCTAGTTCTGAACTGGAAATTGAGTATTGAATGTTAAATGGATTCAATCATTATCTTTAAGTCTCCCGTACAATATGAAATAATTAAATAAGTACATTGTCAAAATTCTGTGCCTATTAACTGTAATCTAAAACACGATATACTTTGTTTAAATTAACATTATTAAGGTATTACCATCATACAGATTAAGATGTGAGTTTCAAATTTACATTCGATTACTTTCCAGAATGGTCAGATATATCTCATTTTATTAATTTTAGCAAAATAAATTTTATGTAAATCATTTTGATTTAAACCAATCAATCCTGATAAATAGCTTCTAAATTTGAGAAGCAGCTCGGCTTCCCTTCATTTGGCTACTATAATAAACATGGAAGTGAGTCAAGTTAATTCATATTTAAATATATCGTAATAATTCTAAGCAGTTGTTTGTTTTGCGGATAAACTTTTAAAAATCTCCCAGATGGTTAACGAGTAAAAGGGAATAGTTTAGTAGCGAAAGATCGTTTAACTCATAATGAAAACATCCCATAAATTTTGCGGAAATACCTTCTGAAGTGTCAGATGTTGTGAGAAAATATTGAAAATAAATTTTGTTTAAGCGTTCTTTCTTTCTTCCTTTTCTTTTTTACCTTTGGTTCGCCATTTACCTCACAGATTTCTATGTGAATAGTCGCGCGTGCAGGCGAAAAATTTTAATGATGGCCAAATGAAATTTTGGTTCATTAATCTCCAAGAACAATTAATTAGAAATACCTGTTCTAATCGATGTCCACTCAAAGTATGCAAAATTTGGATATGGTCTGTGTTTCGGTTCGAAGTAAATATATAAGACCTCTGTTCATTCAACTCAATAATAGAAAGGACTAGCTCGGGAGAGTAATGCTCCCGGAAGTAGAAACGAAATTCACGGTTCTGATTGGTTGGCTTAATCCATTTCTTGCTACATAGCTTTCATATGGCAGAAATCAAACGTTTGTTGTTGTCGGCCCTCATGGCCGAGCATGATAGCACTGCATGCTAATAACGGAAATCGCTTTTAGCGTGGGTTCAAACCCGGCCCATGGGGCCGCGGTGGCTCAGTGGTAGACCGTTCACCTCTTGTGCATGGGCTCTCTGGTTCAATCCCAGTTTGTGCCAAGTGAACTTTGTAGTGGACAAACACCGTGTGCGTGGGTTTCGTCGGGGTTCTCCCGTTTCCTCCCACATTCTTCATTCTACCATTTCATTCATTTCTCATTATCACCGCCTCCTTTAGCCTAGTCGGCATAACCGTGGGACGTAAAACTCATTTCATTTTCATTTTCAAACCCAACCCAAAGAAAGATTTTTTAAAGTTTTCATAACACTGTTTTCATTAAAATAAAATGAAAATAATACTCGAAAAAATGATTTACTCACTTTTGTGCAGATAAGTAGTAGTAGTACTCGGGGTAGGAGTAGTAGTAGAAGAAGGAGTGGGAGTAGTAGTAGGAGGAGGAGCAGTAGTAGAAGTAGTAATAGTAGTAGTAGTAGTAGAAGGAGGAGGAGGAATAGGTTAGAAGCCCCACAGGGCTAGTTTTGTTCCACCTTAAATTTTGTGACCAATTTAAAACAGCTGGCTAGAGTAGCGCACGAAAAAACGTATTTTCGGGAGTATTACTCTCCCGAGCGGGTCGTTAATAGAATAGCATGGCGAGAACCTTAATAGCATGGCGGCAAACTAAATAATTCGTTTCAAGAAGTTTCTCCGTTATTTTTGCAACTGTATAAAACTTGTATTCATGATTCGTTTATTTCTACATACGGTATTGATTAATCATGGTATGACTTCATGACCGTTTGCTTCGAAAAACCATAATCTTTAATGTTACCACAATTAATTTTGTATAACAATTTAAATTACAACAGATAGTCCATATTTCGTAATGAAATATTTCCGTTTTATGTCCCACGGCAATGCCATGCATGCTAAAGACAGCGATGGTGAGAATGAACAAATTGATAGAATGAAGAAAATTAGAGGAAACGGAAGAATCCCTAGAAAACTCATGCACAATATTTGTACATTACAAAGCAAACTTGGCGCGAGCTGAATCGAACCAGTGACCCCACGCACAAGAGATGAACGCTGCACCACTAAGCCACCGTGGCCCATATACATGTATGCAAAAATGAAAAATGTAGTATTTTAGTGTTAACAACTTTTAAAAGAGTAAAATTGTATAAAGTAATAAGTATCAAGTTCTATGTATGAGAAATAATACAACTTGGAGCTGTATACTGTAATCTTCATTTTAAAAATATATTTACCTATTTATTTTTATAATTTAATAAACTAATACAGTATGTGTGTGTTTGTCTTCAGTTTTATATATATATCGCATGATAGCCGTGTTTCCGGCTCGAGAAAGACGGAGTTGAAGGTGGGTTCAAAATTTACCGGTTTCTTCTAAAAACGCTTTGCCTGTATACAACGTACATAACATATTTGTTATGCGCGCGTGCATAACAGATAACAGAGGATAAATACCTGCGCAATTTAATGGCTGTAGGAAATTCGTTTGATATTCAGCTTATCTTTTTATGGAGGCTGAGTTAAAATTCGCCAACAATAGGTGCTTACAGCTACTTATCAATAAAATAAACTATCTTAGCGCTATACAATTTATATTGTTTAAACCTAAAACAGGTAAAGTAAAATTGAACATTTTAAAATTTCCGAATAGCATATAATTTTCACATTTCTATGTGCATGTTCATGTATCATATTTATTTGTGGAAGGAATAATTTAATTTAATTCATAGTTGCAAATTCAGTGTTGATTTATTTTTACAGGTCCAGAATGTTCCACAACTTAAGTATGTTACAGAAGAGGATTTGCATCACATCGGAATGTCCAAGCCTGAAATGCGAAGACTTAAAAAATATTTCCAGAAACACTTTCCTCAAAATTATCTCTCAAAATTCAAAAAGGTATGTATGTACTTTGTTTATTTGTACTGGGTGGCTTACTGGTACACTACTAATTAAATTATACCAAAGTTGTGCTTCAATGCAAAAAATATACAGGGTGAGCCATTTATGTAGAAAGGTGACGTTGACGTTTTGCACCATGCAGATACCAACAGGACATAGTTTGACCGTAACATTACCAGATACATTGTTGCCAACCCAACGTAAAATTGTATTTTTTCAAATGGCACTACGTCAGGTTATTACAAATGTAAAATTACGATATTAAACATACCTAAACATACAATACCACATTTATTGTCCAATATTGCAAACTGAAGACGCTACAGTATCACGAACGTTCAAATTTTGGAAGCTTCTAGAATAATAATAAAGCGAGTGATACGCATGGGGCAGTGCATTTCTAAAATATCTTAGGTCTAATGTCGAATACTATGATCATGATACTTTCAGACAAGTAAGAACGAAGTTCATAAAGGATCGAAAATTTAATTCTTTTTTGAAAGTTTGTATTTTGAAAAAGTGCTTAGATAAGTAACACGTCTACAGATGTTTTCTAACAGACGTAAAGATAATTTCGTGGCAGCAGTTGGATATGTCAAACCGTTTCGGAGATGTGAAAAACGTGAGTTGAATTTGATACACCGCTGAAAATGATATTTGTAAAATAATAATAATAATAATAATAATAATAATAATAATAATAATAATAATAATAATAAACAAATAAATAAATGGTTGTTGCATTTCTTTGTTTCTTTGACATTACATGAAAAGTTTTTGTTACATACCACATCGAATTAACCAGTCACTCTATGTATATTGGTTTATTTGGTTTTTAATACATCATATATATTAAATATTTACTTCATTTTGAGTAGTAGGCTAATTATCCAAATAAAAAAAGACTAGCGTACTCAAGTGGGTAAGGCTGCTAAGTTCGTACTACATGGTTCAGTATTCGATTTGTCGTTAGTCGCTTGATGTTCGCAATTGTTATTGATTAAGTAATTAGAAACGCCAAGTGTGTGGTCACCATGTGTTATTATTTGTGGTTGATTGAAGTGCCAGGAACATAGTTTGAAGCAGATACAAGGGTCATTTAGGTTTAGAAGGTGTCTCCCGTGACGTTTGTCCAGGAGACAAATGACGGACGTATTGTGTTTCTGGGCATTGTAACGACCATGTAGACGTGTTCGTTTTCCCGTATTACGGTGTGTGTGGTCATGGACGCTATTAAAGTGAAGCACGTATGACATAATACCCTAAACAATGTTTAACTATGCAGAACAGCTTGTTTTCAGTAAGTTTCAGATGGAACAAGGTCGAAATGCACGTCAAATCCACAAAGGATAACATGAGGCGTGTGATGACAGTGTTCTGCCGTATCGGATGGTTGCGAGATGGATTCGACATTCGAGTCGAGATGCCAATCAGCAGACAAAGAACGCGTGGTGAGAGCCGTATTCGAACGGCTACGGATTAACATCATGTGGAAGCACTGCGAATACTGCTCGAAAATGATCGGCGATGGGCGAATAGTGAACTGGCTAGTGAATTGCGTGCCACATGTTAACACACACTCTTGGCATGCATAAGATTGCAGCCAGATGGATATCTCATCTCCTGATAGAGATGTAAAAGTAGCACTGATAGGAATGTGCTCACTTACATCTTGAACGTTACACGGAGGGCACCGCATTATTGCAATTGACGAAACATGTGAGGAATACACTACGAACCAGAATTGAAACACCAGTCCTGTGAATGGCGCCATTCTGCATCTCCACGACCAGAAAATATCAAACAAGAGCCAGCAAACGTTAAGTCATGATGATAATGTCCTATGGCAACGAAGGCCTTATCTTCTCACGTCAAGTACTACCAGGGTTTACCATAAAGTTGCGTACTATACTATGTACCTTAGTTACTATTTGGTCAACATTGTGACCCAAACGACCACATTTCTTGTAGTCTGGGCCAATTCTGCTTTACACGACAACGCCAGATTTTAGGATCTAGATTTCTGGACTTTCGGCATCTATGGCCATTTAGCCCATCACGTATGAGGGATGACGACGTCCCTCGGCGAGCACACTGTCCGGGGAAAGAGAAGGAAGAAAGGATTGGGGAAGGAAGGAAGTGGCCTGGTCATACTGCTCTGGAGTACAGGACTCTTATGACGACGGGTTTGGGAGGTTCTAGAGCACCTGCCATATTCCTCGGATATGAGTCCCTGTGATTTTTTTTTCTACAAAATATTTCCTGCTGTTTCTAACATCGTTCATTCTTTAGGGCGCTCTTTCAAAACCATCTCACAACGGCATCGAACGTCTGCCAGATGTGTCGAAATGTGTTCATTATGCATGCGACAACTACATCGAAGGAATGTAACCTTGTTCACGTGAGTAAACGGTCCATTTTCAGTTCCCAGACATGTTCCCACTTCAATCTAAATGACCCTCGTAACATTTTGTGACTAGGTCAATCAGTTAGGTGCTAAATTTAAATCCTGTCACTCATGTTGAAGTTTTATCAGTATTCCTGATAAAGGCTCCACCAAGGTGAATTAAATTCCATTTAACTGCTTCTGTCATGTAAAAAAATAAAATAATGAGTTTATTCGAATAAAAATTGAATTCGTACTATTGTAATATTTTATTATAATTTTTCATTCATCGTTACAGATGATCTTACCTCGTCGAGAGGAGCAATACCGTTCTACCTTGTCACTTCCAGAGGAACGTTATGATAAGCCACACATTAAGGTTCCAAGTAAACACATAATACCTGCAGAAGCAATTATAGTGAACAAGGAATTGGGAATAGGAGAATTTGGTGTTGTGCAACAAGGAGTGTGGACAAATGATGGAGACAGAGTAAGTAAGGTCTTATCCAGGGCGGTTGCATTCTTGAAAGCACCATACAAAATTAGTGGTATTAAAACATTAGTTTTACGGGAAGGAGGGGATTAAGGACTCCGTGTACTGTATAATTTTGCTGCCGGTACAATTTATTATAGTTTGCTCACTTGTAGTATAGAATGCTTTTACACGACATAGCGACATAATATATACTGATAAAAGTGATTTTCGAGGACATCTTATCCATTAGGCTAATTACAAGATCTCTGATCCTTAGGTATCTGATACACCTTTGTTACTACCACCTTCAGTAACACATTTTATTTTATTTTTATAACAATATGTTCGTTTTCTTATGTGAATAGCTTTTAATTAACGAGCTCAGTCAAAGTTTTATCCTACATAGATTTGGGAAGTTGGAGCCATCTGTAATTATTTTTCTGAAATTATGTTCTTTTAAAAAGAAATAAAATTAAATTACGACTTTTTATACACTACCTCATGGGAAAAGCGTTAGTAATATTTAATATATCATTTATTTTATTTTTTAGATCCAGGTCGCTATAAAATGTTTAGGCCGAGAAAGAATGCAGAACAATCCAATAGAGTTCCTGAAAGAAGCTGCGATAATGCATGCCATCGATCATGAACATATAGTGCGGCTATATGGTGTAGTTCTTGATACGAATGCTTTTATGTTGGTAAGTATTTTAAAGAAATACTAGTTCTATTGTTTTTTCTTAATAAATAAATAATTCAGTCAGTGTACAAGAGATTCCAGTAACTTCGTCCACTTTTTATATCATAAAGATGATTCAGTGATCAACGTATTAAGTAGAAACTCGCAAAAAGAATATCCAAGAAAAACCTGTATTTTACAACTTCATCTCCGTGGTAAGGATTATGTTGTTGATTTTTTTTAAATTTATAATAGATAGATGAGTCGAACGGAGATTGGAAAAAGTCCTGATCATAATATAAGGTTCCGTCTATATCTAGCTTTATGCCTTCAATGCGACAGTCCCAGGTTCGATTCTTGGAAAAAGCTTATATGGTTCGGATACCCCGTTATGATGAAAAGGGATTTCCAACTCCATATTAAAAAAAGAAAAAAGAAAAAAAAGGTAATGCAGGAACTATTCACACTTAGGCACATATCGTAATGTCTTGCACAGTTTAAATTCCGTCTTCAAAACAATCTACCACTTTTAACAGCATCTTAAAGCGCATCGTCGAAGCAGTGCAACACAGGCCACTGTTTAATGTTTCTGAAGAAGTAGTAGTCTCTTGGTGCCAAATCCAGGCTATACGAGGATGACCGAAAACATCTCAACACAACTGTTGCAATTTTTTTTAGATGTATCTAATGGTGCATTTACTACTAGCATTATAGTGAACACACTGAAAGTCTAAATGCTCCAACATTTGTTCTGGATGGATCGTCTGCCTTTTCCTAACGTCTTACAGTAGACGTTTGAAGTGATGGTCGAACATGCTCAATAAATTTTACCAGCGATACTCTTTTGGCAAAATACTCCTGTCTAAAGTAACATTTCTGGCAAGTAATACCTAGGTATGTGCATGATCCTACTCCATTGATTGTTGTTTGCATCCGGCGTACGTACGACTCCCGCGTCGTATCGCTACCCACAATTCTGTTAAGAAATTGCTCTGCATCATGGGCATAACAGGAGAGAAAATCCCAAGCAAAGCCTTTCCGGTGTGTTTTATGCTTCTGAGGAAAAGGTTTTGGTACCCAACTAGCACACAACTTGCGGTAACCCAATTTTTCTGTCACTGTCTGGCACAAAACAGTCCGAGAAATTTGCGGAAAAAGACGAAAGTTTAGATACCGTGAACCGACAGATTTCATGAACCTCCGCTGCTCACTGCATACTGATTTACTGCGCCACATCACCAGCATTGCAATCGCCGATTACGTTTTGCACATGCGCAAATGGAGATTTTTTTCCGAATCACTGTCTTATTTTTTACTAGTTGCTTGAAGCCATAGAGCACATGTTACATAAATTTCAGTAGACCTACCTTTGTACCACGAAGAATATCCTATTACTCGTGAATTATTTCGATCAGCTCAGTGCTCTTAGTCACCACCTCATCAGCTTTCAAATTGGGAAACTGAGTTTACTGGAGTTTAATTTGTGGACATTCAAAAATTCGTAACAAGGAGCAACCAGTTTTTTTTTGTTTTGTTTTGTTTTGTTTTGTTTTGTTTGTTTGTTTCTTGTAAGTGTGAAAGGAGGACATGCAAAATAATCCGTGACAGTGTAAAAATTGTTTATGCAACAAGTGGTATAAAAAGAAAGAAAAAAGATAGAGAGAATTCTATGTTACATATATTTTACAGGGTAACAACACCAATAATAATTAAATATCAAGTTACAAAAACGAAAGTTATAATAATTAAATATCAAGTTACACAGAACTAATCGAAATAATTAACAAATAATAGGATATTCTCTATGATATGAAAGTAGATCTACATCAACCCTCACGCATTGTCTTATTATTTAGACAGAACACACAATATATTTTAGTTAATCTCAGTCTCATTAAAATACACGTTGTAGGCATCGATGACGTCATGCTATAGAGAGCATCTGTCCAATGAAGTTTTTTATCACATGTGATTTTGACAATTGGATTGGGAAAACAGGCTTTTATGAGGAATGTTGTAACACAGCATAGATTTCGTTGGCATTTAAGGGATTATGTGATCCATAATGCAAGCAGTTCCTAAAATATAGGTCGTGTATAAGTGTAAAAACCGCGCTTGTTTCTACTTTTTATTTTCAAAAAGAATGTCAAAATAAAGTTCTATATACTTTTATACTTTGTTGTTGAGGAAGTCATAGAAGTAGACTAACTTATAGTTAATCGAATTGGCAATATTTAGTTATCAATTTCAATGCTCCACTCTTTCTTCTAATTACGTTTCTTTATATATATATAATTAGGGTGGGCCGATTTTTTTAAATTTCGATTGGCCGGGTTGCGGAAAAGTTGCCTCATGTTAGTGGTAGTCAACACACAAAATTTGGATTTTTTGGTCAACCCCTTCCTTTGCCTCATGGGACTTGATTTTTATAGCTGCGGCTATGGAACCAGCACGACGCTACGAAGAAAATTGTGCTGCACAGCCATTTTTGTTTTAATTTTCGATTGGCCGGGTTGCGGAAAAGTTGCCTCGTGTTAGTGGTAGTCTACACAGAAAATTTGGATTTTTTTTTTTTTGGTTATCCCCTTCCTTTGCCTCATGGGACTTGAATATTTTATAGCTGCCGCTATGCAACCCGCACGACACTACGAAGAAAATTGTGCTGCACAGCTATAACCGTTGGTTCTTTTTCACACTGAAGCATTCTGAGGCTGAATATAAAATGCAAGATAAAAGTGAGATGTAATATTGTTCCTATGTGGTTAAAAATTATAATCAATTAGACGAAGAAATTGTATTGATGTTTTCAAAACATATTATGAATATAGGTAATGAAAAATTGTTGATAAACCTTCCCTTGTACCTCTTAGCTCGTCTTGGCACATACACTCCGAAACTCCCCAGAATCCACCACGAGGAGGTGGCTGCAAATCGAGTTCCACCCGCCCATCCACTTGCTCCCGCTTTTTCGCTCATTTATATTTGATAGTCCTGCTGGGAGTTCAATTTTTGCATTTTTTTTTCTTCGAGACTCCACACACTAATGCTGACGCTTCTGTAATTAGTTTTATCATCCTCTCCACCGCTTACGTATGGCACGGAAAACATCTAATTTCCTCAGAAACTGTAGTCACCGTTCTAATATTTTCTTCTATCTGGCTCGAAGAAAATTTTCTTGTTAATGGTGGCTTGGTGATGTCCGTTGAGAAACAATCGATCATCTCATGATATTTACGTGCGTCTAAACATACTTTCGGAACAAATTCACGAAAAACTTGATCTCTTTCTTTGTCGATACTTTTTTTAAACTCCTCCATCCTAAAACTTGAATGTTGTGGTTCCTGTCGGTGATCATTGCCAACAACAGGTTTTCCGGATGAGCAAAGTAAACGCTGCAGCTAATCACAATATACAGGATTCTTCTTAATTCATCTAGAAGAAAGGATGCAGCTCGAGGAAGTAGCCACAAGTGTCGCGTCCCGTTGGTGAGAGAGAGAAGAATTTTGCTTTATTTCAAACCAAACCTGTGTAAATACTTTGCTGACAAGCCAAGGAAATGCTTCTTCGGGATCTTCGGTGCAAATATATAATCGGTGAATGCAACAAGCTGTCATCAACCATCGGGATATGACAATTGGTCCAGGCTTTTTCTTCAGAAGATCTGGCCGACGCAAACCTTCTGAAACGGTTCGTCAAATGTCCAAAAGGTATTGCAGATCATTATCCAAATCTTTTAACACCATTTTGCCAGGTCAGGCCAGCACCGAAACACACAGGCCGCTGGACTGTGTATAAAATTACAGTGTTTCCAAACTACTATAAAACAATGCTTACGTATTATTATTATAGTCGTGTACAACGTTGTAGGTAACATATTTTCTATTATAGAATAGCCGATTTCAAAATTACTTGATATCAGATTACTTGTTTAAAATTTTCTTTATAATATAAACAGACGTGAAAAAAGCTGCAATGCAAGGTTGACAACATATTTTTCATAGCTTTTTTATGAAGAACATAAATTGAAACAAAAATACATTTTTTCGTCTAATTGATTATAATTTTTAACCACATAGGAATAATATCACATCTCACTTTTATCTTGCACTTTATATTCAGCCTCAGAATGCTTTAGTGTGAAAAAAAACCAAAGGTTATAGCTGTGCAGTACAATTTTCTTCGTAGTGTCGTGCGGGTTGCATAGCTGCAGCTATAAAATATTCAAGTCCCATGAGGGAAAGGGAGGAGATGACCAAAAAGAAATCCAAATTTTGTGTGTTGACTACCATTAACACGAGACAACTTTTCCGCAACCCGGGCAATCGAAATTAAAAAAAAAAAAAATTCGGCCCATCATAATATATGTATATATATATATATATATATATATATATATATATATATATAATGTAAAACATAGGTTTTCTTTTAACTAAAAGAACAGTGTTTAAAGTTTTGGCCCCGACTACCCTGTATCACCCTGTACTGGGTGTGTCAAAAGTCCGGGACCATAGGCTAACTTCGTTATGAATAAAGATACAAAAGAAAAGAAAGAAAAAAAAAAGCAAAGTTTTTAAAAATAAGTGGTTTTCAATCCAAAATGATGATTTTTCCAATCGCACCTTCGTTTGTGTTCCATACTGGTAAGGCATCGTATGTTAAATTAAAAAGCAATGGTGTGAACTCAGCAGGCTCTTTCCTCGGACCCTCACCATATCAACAATATAGCACTGTCGGGAAACGGATTCGAAGTGTTTTTGATTCCCATACACTAGAATGTGCACGTTCTCTGTTAGATTTTTGCATACCCTTACGTTCCGTTCGTACAACCTGCTGAACTGGAACCATTAAGTCAAGAAATTTAGCTTTTGGGTCACGTGTTTTTTTTTTTTTTCTTTCTTTCTTTAAATCTATACAAATATAAGTACAGACTGTATAAAACGTCAAAATTAACCACCAAAAATGTCGATGGTCGGCTTTAAACGCTACCAAATCACAAGCAAAGCACGCTTCTATACATGCATGAAAATTCAGCCTAATTCGTACCCAAATTCGCTCTTGAGACTGTTGCAAAATTTTATTGTTTGGTAAAGAAAAGGTCACGAAAAAGTAACGAAATTTCAGTTTGGACTTTTAGTAGACACCCTGCTTACCAGTGTGGAGCCTAAATGGCAGATGCAATTGGAAAAATTCAACCATTTTAGATTTAAAACTCTTGAGGGTGACTGCTTTCAACAACTTTCCTCTTTTTCCAATTTTTCATATCTTTACTCATAATGGAGTTGGCCTATGGCCCCGAACTTTCGATACATCAGAAATATATATATTAAACACTGAAATGTTACTCGTATGACGACTGTATGATTTAGTGACACTTTTCTTTCAACTGCTAATAATGGCTTTTCCTCTTGTTATATTATTGTTTTCAGCGCATTTATTTATTTATTTTTCCACAGGTAACAGAGTTAGCTCCTCTTCGTTCCTTGCTGGAATGCCTAAAGGAACCATCGCTACGACAAAGTTTTCCTGTTTTATCTCTGTGTGACTTTGCAATTCAAATATGTGATGGAATGCAGTATCTTGAATCCAAGCGCCTAATACACAGGTTCGTAAGGTTATCTGATTTCAGTGAATTTTCTAATTAAGTATTACAACTAATACATGTAACACATAGTGTCTGTCAAATCCTGGAAAATATAAACAATTATTATTCATTCATACATTCATTCATTTGATGTGTTCATACTGTATATATCACATTATTCTGACTTTTTTTTTAGTTAAATGAAATTAGGTTAGACCTAATATATTTTCAGAACTGAACGTATACTTTCCATTTTTTATTTATGTAGTATATAAGTTGTTCTGTGGAAGTTCGCGTCCATTGTATGCAGATATTAAAAAATATTTATTCGGAACTTATGAAAATTGGTATGATCAATATTTGAGGCTAATTAAATTTTTGTTTTGATTATTTCAGGGATTTAGCTGCAAGAAATATCCTAGTCTTCTCTAAGAACAAAGTTAAGATATCGGACTTCGGACTGTCTCGAGCTTTAGGAGTAGGCAAAGATTATTACCAAACTAATTTTAATGTTAACTTGAAATTACCGATAGCGTGGTAAGTTTAGTGTGTCTTATTTTGATTATTTATTGATTTTTAAGGTAGTGATTATATAGAATAACTTCTTTGAAAACTTCCCACCTTTACGTGGTATTAAAAAAAAAAATCTTTTCCTCTATTCTTCGAAATAAACCTGTTTCAATATATTTTACTTTGTTGTTGTTAGTGTTTTTCTTTTTTTGTAATTTTAATGAAGTTCGATTATTAAAGAAAGAAAGAAAAAAATAAAAGAACTAGGGTTAATATAGACTGATACAGTGATGTCGTCATTTCCTCTCCGATGCCGTGATGGCTGATATGTTTTGTCCTATATAACAGCGTGAAACGAAAGGTAAGTCGTGAAGTCAAGTATAAACAAGAGCAATGGCTAATCTTTCACTGCTGAAGAAAAGTTTGAAGTGAAGATAATGGAAAAATGTATAGGTTACAAATATGGTAGCCAGTATGTGGATAATTTTCGAGTAAAGTCAAGTAATTCAAAAAGAAAGAACAGCATCTAAGGAACTTATTATAGCCATGCATACATACTAATGTAGAAATCATATAACTGATGTAAGCATCATTACAATGTAATTCACCATTTACACAAAACCAACTTTCTAGTGTGCTGATTGCTGAACTTTGATACAAAACGTAATACAAATATACGATTTTTTTTTAAAAAAAAAAGGAAAATTCATTATCTCTCTCTAGAATAATGCTAATTGTATTCGTGCATTTATATTTCTTATGCCTATACTTTACAATATGGGTGAAATATTATAATCGTCCCTCCCCCCCCCTTCAAAAAACACTTTTTGGAAGGCCTACTTTTAACTCCTTCTATCAGTAGAAAGTACATAACACCACAAGAATCATTATTTTATTCCTCTTGGATGAATAAGTAAGATGTTCCGAAAAATAACACAAATATTAGATCCAAAGATTGTATATGAACACTATGGCGTGACATGTTTCACCCAACCAAAGATCTTGAGCCAGGCACCAGACCCTTCAACGTGTTTATGTTTACAAGTAATAATACAAGCTCGTTCGGAAAGTAAGTTCCGTTTGGTAATAAAAAAGAAGTCGAGTACAGATAAAAAAAAAGCAATGTATTGCACAAAAATCACGCCGCCTGTGTTGTCAACCATGTGGTAACATGTTCTTTTAACTCTTCATCGCTGTTGAAGCGCTTACCACCAAGAAAAGACTTCAGATGCAGAAATAGGTGGAAGTTGCTAGGTTCGAGGTCGGGACTGAACGGAGGATGGCCAGAAACGCCCCAGTCAGAGCTTTCAAGAAGTTGTTTGGTCACATTTGCAGTTTGTGGTCGGGCGTTGTCGTGAATGAAAATCACACTTTGAGGAGTATTCCTCTGCGTTTGTTTTGTATTGCACGGCGCAGTTTTTTAAACGTCTCGCAATAAACATCTTTATTGATTTTTGCACCAAGTGGTAAAAATTCAGTCAGTAAAATGCCTTGTCTGTCTTAAAACGCTGTCCGTATGACTTGTCGGGGTGTCAAGAATTGCTTTGGTTTAACCTTTGTTGGGGACAAAATGTGCCTCCATTTCATGGATTGCCGTTTCGTTTCAGGGGTGTCATAAGCAACCCAAGTTTCATCTCCCGTGAATATCTGCGATAAAAAGTCCTCGCCATCATCATGATAATGTGTCAGAAACTCAAGTGCGCTGCCCATCCGTTGTTTTTTGTGTTCTTTAGTAAGAAGTTTAGGCACTCAACGTGCGCAAAGTTTACGGAAACCCAGTTTTTCTTTAACAATCTCGTAAAGTACTGTTCGTGAAATTTGTGGAAATTAAGATCATTAATAGTAATCCTACAGTTATTCTTAGTCCTTTCTTCGACTGCACTCACCAATTCATCAGAAACCACAAATGGACGCCCACATCGTTCTTCGTCATGCAGTTGATCACGCTCTTCCTTAAATTGTCGGACATGTCTTCTCACAGTTGAATTACTCATTGCATTTTCTCCGTAAACCTCGCAGATTTGTCGATGAATGTCAGTTTTATGTTCTTCGCATTCAGAAAACGAATCCCACATCTAATTTAACAAGCGGCGGAATTTTTTATCAACGTTGCCATTATAAACAATCACTACGAATGACACAACACAGAGCGATCCCAAAATGGCGTCCTTTCGTTCTGCTTGGATCAGAGTAACTAGTGCGCATGAGCGAAACTGCGGTCGTAGCGCTGCCGTGGAGAAAAATCGAAACGGAATTTATTTTACGAACTTCCTATCATATGTTAATGTACATAGTTGTTATTGTGTAACTAATTCTCATTCATCTTAACATAACTAACCCCGTTTTTCCTAACCTTTGTCTTGACGGTGTTACAAATGACGAGAGTGAAAATTCGACGGTTGTTGGATAAATCCGGCATACAATAAAAGAAAGCAGAATACGTTTCGAATAATCTCAACAGGCACTCACGGTGCTTTTAGCTATCCTGTTACGAATTCATTCAAAAGATCCTACTACTTGTATTTTCGCTATGTGAAAACACATACTGAAAGCCTTAAGATGTTCGTGCTTACAACATATAAATGTACATAGTTATTACTTTGTAATTAATTCCCACCTCTCCTTTACCGACTAAACCCTTTTTTTCTTACCTAGGCTGTTAGTAAAAACTAGCGAAATTCGGCGATTAATGATCTTTTGAATAAATCCGTAACAGGATAAAGAAGAATAAGGAGAATAATTTTCTCATTTATTTATAAGATGACTCTGACATTGTATTGACAGTGAATGCAATATAGTTCCAATGTTTCTTAATAAAATATTATAATGTACTTAAATTCGGTAAAAATACAAACGTGGAAATAATACAAAATTGTATATCACAATGGTACGTGTATAGTCCGTATATCATGTGTGTATCTGATTAAATTCGTTTCATGTATGTAAATCTTCTATTTTATTTTATTCATTAATTTTACCCGGGATGCGTCAAGCCAGGTTCGAATGGATCTTATTCAAATGCAATAAAATCATTATTTACAATATTGTTACAACGTATTAAATTTTGAATAAGAAGATATAAGCGAAGTAAATAATATAAATTAAAATATGCGTACAGTGCGGAATGAGAAAAAGTGTTCTCCATGCTAATTTAGACTACATTATGTGATTCTCGTTATCAATGGTAAAAGGTGAAGTAAAGTAATAGTTCTTTTTTTTATTTTTCATGTAAGTTATAACTCTATGAAGAATTATATATCAGTTTATTTAGAAAATTAAATTAAATAAAAGACCAATTTAAACGCATCGCATTGAAAATCCAGTGCTTGTTTTGTAACATTACCACCTGAACCCATAAATAAATAACCACTGCATATCTTTACATATAAACGAAAAGTAAAAGCGGGAAGTATAAGAGCGGGCTGTACCAGATTTTCACTCAAGATTGGTGATGGTTTAAAATGAACGCTGTGCTGTTGTAGATTCACTGCTTGAAAAACGTGGAAAAAAACTAACGCTCATGCCACTAGTTTTTTCCATAAAAGTGCCCAAGCTTGGATAAATGTCTGATTGCCCGCTTTTTGCACTAATTTAAGGGCGCTGAATCCAACGGAATTCCGTGAGGTCACGAGAAAAATGACCTCAAAGTTAGAATCTTTGAAGTACAGTGATAAAAGTGTCTACGCGTAGCGAGTGGTAAAAGTGCATACGCTTAATACATCTCTTAAGTGGTCTTTTTGTACTCATTTGAAGACGCTAAATCAAATGGAACTACTTCAAAATACTTCCATCCATGGGGTCATATGAAAAATAACTTCAAATTTGAAGTCTTTTTCTCACTACTCCATGGACCGGTAGTTTAAAATAGTTCCATTGGATTCAGGATCCCAGTTTAATATAAAAAGCGTAATTACAAGTTTATTCCAGCGTGGGCACTTGTTACCAATGGCATGAGATAGTTCTTTAAATATTAATATAAAAATTATGTAGAAATGACAGCTTCAAGAGTTTAAATATGTTGAATTTGTATATACATAATATTACTCATAAGAGCATAGTATTCTATTAATATGTTTGTGAATAATGTAAGAAAGAGAACAGGACTATGTATTCTATGCATTTATTGGATTTGTAGGTGTGCTCCAGAATGTATTTCGTACTTGAGGTTTACTTCAGCTTCCGACGTATGGGCTTACGGTGTCACATTATGGGAAATGTTCAGCTATGGCTTCCAACCGTGGGCAGCACTTACAGGGCAGCAAATACTAGAAGCTATTGATGAACCAAATTTTCAGGTTAGCCGTCTTCGGAAACAATTTTTAGTGTCATATGAATATTGTACATTTATAAGTATTACTTTAATTCTAAAACTTTTAGTAATGGATTGTTATCCAATCAAGAAACTCATGGTCTAAGTGAAACACTTATTCACCACGTGCGCAAAAATTTAAAATCAAAACAATTGAATAATAACGTCTCCTTTTGAGCACCGAGTTTATGTGAGGTGCAACCATACATTTTAACGTTGGATTTGAACATTGGTTTCTACCGTCTGTAATTGAATTGATCGAGTTATACAAATGAATCTATGAGGAGAATATTTAGAATGACAAATGTTCAAAGTTTATAAAATTACGAATAATTCAGAGAGAAGAAATGTTGGCATATTAGATTGCTGAATCAAAACAAAATCCCTTTATTTTCGGTGATAACTACTTAAAATAAGGTTGTACTCAGAATTGCTGATGTATTCTAGTTGTTTCATCCAGAGATCGTAGTTAAAAAAACATTCGCGTTCTCAAGTACGAGGCACACGCTTTTCTGACATAAGTTTCGTTCAGTCTGAAATGGGCTTGAAAATGCGGATAACTTCCAAGTTCATTCATTTTCACAAGTTGTTATGTTTTGATTAATTTATTTGGCTTACTTCGCAAGAGTGTTGGCCTTTTTAACGGTTCTATATAGTAACATCAAACAACGTTTTGTCAGGTTGACTGCCAAAAGTAAAATGTGTTTTGAGCAATTTGAAACCATGTATGGTACAATATTTCTTCTTGCTATATGTGCTTATATTTCAATGCTACGAACTCATTGTACTTTGTGAGACCAAGCTACGAGTAGAAGGTAACTTACTGGGGACATATAAACATGATGGCCTGAAACCGATTTCACGGGATTGAATTATCACCGTGAAACCCAAAAGTGGGATCCTAGTTTCTCAAATAGTAATAGTAGTGAGAATCATTTTTAGTTCATATTCTAATTCGTCCTGTTACGTATGTTACGCTTACACTCACATTGGTTAGCTGAAGACAAGCAGTTTAGTTCTCCGCTTCCCAAGTCCCTCTTTTTCATGGCCATGGTATCGTAAATACATCTGTGTCTAAATATTTTTCTACTTTTTCTTTTTCATATTTTTAAAATAGGTTTTTTCATTAAATAAATAAATTTGTTTGTTCATTAAATAAATAAATTTGTTTGTTATGTTTAATATATTTTGCGCGCAAAGCAGTTTGAGAATTCCTCGGTCGATAATTTGGAAGTCGAGAACGGCTTCCTCTTATTTAAGTGGGGCGCCACTGCCATCTTTGTTTCAGCAATAAAATGTCAGCTCTTATTGAAAGAATTGTTTTTAAACTGCGTACACTGCTACCGCACTTTTATCTTGTTCTCTCGATGCATAAAATAACGTTCCCTGAAACTATTAATTCATACAATTTTGAAAATTTGTAGGTTGTGACTGTTAAAACTATTGAATTGAGTTTAAAGGAGTTCTAGTAGTCAATAGATGGCAGCACGTGCCCCGTGTTCTTCCAGTGTCCTTCATAGGGAGCAACACTATTCAGAATTCCACAAACAAGGTGAATAAGTAATCAGAGAATAAATAGTGCAGTCTTTTTAATATTATTTATTTATTTATTTATTTTATTTTATTTCTTTCATGTTGAGAGAATTTCGAAACAGTAAAATTAAGTGTTTTTAACAATGAATTGAAGTTTCGAATAGATTCTCGGCTTTAGAAAATTCGGAGTGCTTTAGTGTTGAGGATACTTGGATTGAAATTAGAGATAGCATTAAAAATTCAGCAAAAGAAAAATGGGACACGCGGAAATACGTAGGAACAAACCATGGTTCGACCAGGAATGCATTAAACTAGCAGAGAAGAGAAAACAGGCAAAATTACGCTGGCTACAAAATCCGAATGAAATAACTACACAGAATTTCGCAGATATCAGGCGGGAAGCTTCCAAAACTTTTAGAACAAAGAAACACGATTTTTTTGAAAGCTAAAATTAAGGAACTTGTAGATGATAGTAAAAATAAAAATATTCGGGGCATATATAAGGGGATCAGCGAATTTACGAAAGGCTATCAATCTCGTGCTTATATATTAAAGAAAGCTGAGGGAACAGTTCTCACTGATACGAATAGCATCTTAAATAGATGGAAAGATTTCTTTGATGATTTGCTGAACACGCAGCCAAAAACTAATGTGCGTGGAGAAAAGGAGACACACACCGCAGAACCGTATATTCCAGAACCCAACCGAATAGAAGTAGAAACCGCTATAAAGAAATTAAAGAAACACAAATCTCCGGGTGTAGATGAAATTCCGGCTGAGTTAATTTTAGCTGGAGGCGAAAAATTGTGGAACAAGATACACAAACTCATTCTCCTTATCTGGAAAGAGGAAGAATTGCCACAACAGTGGAAAGAATCAATAATTGTTCCAATTCACAAGAAAGGCGACAAAATTGACTGTAATAATTATCGAGGCATTTCTCTTCTGTTAACATACTATAAAATCCTTTCAAATATTCTATTAGCAAGATTGACCCCAAACGCAGATGAAATTGTTGGAGATTATCAGTGCGGATTTAGACGAAATCGATCAACTATCGACCAAATATTTACCATTCGTCAAATACTCGGAAAAAAAGTGGGAATACAATACCCCGGTACATCAACTATTTATTGATTTTAGAAAGGCGTACGACTCGGTTAGGAGAAAAACATTATTCAACGTTCTTACGGAACTTGGAATACCGAGAAGGCTAATTAGATTAATTAAGATACGTTTAAATGAATCCTAAAGTAAAGTCCGGGTAGGAAAATTTTTGTCCACGAGCTTTCACGTCGAAAATGGCCTGAAACAAGGAGATGCGTTGTCGCCATTCTTATTTAACTTTGTGCTGGAATACTTATTTAACTTTGTGCTATAAGGAAAATCAAAGATAGCAACCAGGACCTAGAGTTGAACGGTATTCACCAGGTTATGGCATATGCTGATGATGTAAATTTAATAGGTGATGATAGGAGAACAATAGAAAGAAATGCAGAGATATTATTAAACGCTTGCAGAGACATGCGTTTAGAAGTAAATGCAGAGAAAACTAAATACTTAGAAGTGCGTCGGGACTGTAACATGGCAAATTATGGATTCGTTAAAATATTAAATAATACTTTTGATAAAGTGGATACTTTCAAATATTTAGTATCAATATTAACAGACAAAAATCATATTCACGAAGAAATTAAATATCGACTAAAAGCAGGGAATTCGTGTTACTATTCGGTTCAAAATCTCTTGTCGTCACGAATTCTGTCGAGGAATTTGAAGCTTAAAATATATAAAACGATAATCATGCCTGTTCTGTATGGTTGCGAAACGTGGTCGCTTACTCTGAGGGAAGAACATAGCCTGAAAGTATTTGAGAACAAGATCCTGAGACGAATATTCGGACCCAAGAGGAACGGAAATGGGGAGTGGCGGCAACTTCATAACGAGGAACTACATAATTTATATGGTTTACCCAACATTGTTAGGGTCGTCAAGTCTAGGAGGCTTAGATGGGCAGGTCATGTAGCTAGAATGGAAGAAAGTAGAAACGCTTTCAAAGTCTTGATTGGAAGACCCATCGGAAAACGACCATTAGTAATACCTAGGCGCAGATGGGAAGACAATATTATGATGGATCCCGCAGAGATAGGAATACAAAGTAGAAACTGGATGCAGTTAGCTAAAGATAGAAGTCAGTGAAGAGCTTTTGTGAACGCGGCATTGAACCTCCGGGTTCCATAGGCCATAGAGTGAGTGAGTGAGTTAGTTTTCAACAATAAGAGAAGCAAGAAGATTATATATATAGAAGATCGGATCGTTAGGATATATATATATATATATATATATATATATATATATATATATATATATATATATATATATATCCTAACGATCCGAACTATATACAAGATGTTTCACGACAACGTTTGGAAGGTAATTCCTGACACCAAGATAGGACGAAAAGTATAAACCAACCTAGGTGCACAGATGCTTCCTTTCGGAGTTATAGGCTGCCGGAAACACGAAAAAATGAACTTTAAAGGTCCATAACTCCAAAACTGTGGGACCTACCGTTGTCGGGTCATGACTTCACTTAGGAACTAGTATGTACCCTATCTAAATATCCAGGTTTCAGAATCCTGCGGTACTTTCGCAACACTTTTTATAGAGGAAGTTGGCGAGTACTTCAAATTATATGCCTGTAGCCTAACTCCTATAGCCCTCCCTTTGAATCCGTTCCTGTATATATATATATATATATATATATATATATATATATACTAGCCTTTGGCTAGCTGGGGGCTCTGTCCCAAAAATCCGTGTTTGCTCGACCTACGGCCTCATGCCTCATACCTCTTAAACCTACAATTCTACGGAATTTTAAGTTTCTTTTCATATTTCAACTATGTAAAAGATAAGATTTTGTATCCCAAGGAAAACGCTCATTTAAATAACATACGAATTTCTTCACCCCCCTTTAGACCCTTTAAACACTACAAATATTAACTTTTGACGCTCAGGCATACACTATATAAAATGGACTTCAATCCTACTTTCTTTACACTGGATAAAGCGGCAAACTGTGGCTTAGCCCCTCCCTTGATCATATCCTGATTCCGCGGCTGTATATGTAAACTATACGGATTATGTACCCAACTTATCTTTGGGCAAAATTTGAATATTCATCCCTTAAATTGGATTGATTTTTTAAATATTGTTGCTCCCTACGGAATACATTGGAAAAATCGAGTGCACGTCCTGCCATCTATTGTTGAAAGTTTAGACCTTAACAGAAGCTGGAACTTGCAAAGAAAACATGAATTCGAACAAACCGGTAAAATATCCTTGCTGCAAATCTTAACAAGTTGTTGGTATCAGGATTGGATCATCGACAGAAACACAGTTAAAATATAAATTTAAGACAGCAATTAGATTCATTACTTTCAGATCCAGTTTAAAACACAATTTTTATTTTTATTTATTTATTTATTTATTTATTTATTTATTTATTTATTTTTCAGCATGCAATACATTTCAATTTCGGACTTTTTAGGTAGTAATTTTGTATATATAATATGGGTGTTATTTTATATTTATATACTCAAATTTAATTTTTTTAAACTTCCAGCGATTAGAGCAACCTGATTGTTGTCCAAGGGAATATTACAATTTAATGTTGAAATGTTGGCAGCATGATCCTAACAAAAGGCCTCGCTTCGCAGATCTCATGACGACGTTACCTGAGGTAAGATATCTTTTGCGTTCAAGAAATATTTAGTTGATTGCCAAAATGTTCTGTTCATAAAATATTCATGGTAGTCTTGAGATGTGTTTCATGTGAAGTCTTCTTCACTGTCCGTATTAATATTAATTAGTTAATACATAAATCGTTAATTTTGTAAGATATATCTTTGTTGTTTCTGCATGGAAACCTTGAATGTGAATTTACGAATAAATATTATCCAATGTAATGTAACATACATATATATAATAGGGTGTCAATGTTCACAGTTGACATCGCTTGGGAGGTGAATCTACTCATAGAAACAACATGAAATGTCAGTGAACATTTCCTCGAATAGTTTAGTTTCAGAGTTACAGACTGCGAGAAATGTGGGAAAATAAATTTTAGAAGTGAATATCTCTAAAGCTATTAACCATTGAGTTGAGATGGTGTCTTATCGTCTTCATGATTCAGAATCTTATAGGGTGACGCAAGAATTTCCACCTACTGAAACCGAGAAATTCCCAGATATTCCGTTAGGATATGTGGGGCCTATTTATGAAGTATGGAATCGTCTTAGTAAACAACAAAAATTCATTGACAGAACATCGATAATCTTGATCAGAATCAAGATGATGAGTTTTTTGTGAGTTGTGCGTGGTTGCATAAAAGGGAATTATTGTAGTTGATAAAATAAAATTAAATAAAATCTGACTGTCAGTGATCTTAGGGTCGGTGATCCGAAAAACTTGATATCTTACAATCACTAAATACAGAAAGTTGATCCATCCATATGTGTCTGGTTTTGATGTTTAACCCACGTTAGGAAAAACTACGGTTTCCCTAGATGCAAGTTCCATTGTCTTGGCAATACTCCTGCACCGTAACTTCCATTATAGGAGGCTCCGTTGAAGTACAGGAACGGGAATCTTGAGTCACTCATGGTAGGCTTTCCAGAGGCCATGGACAATGGTGACATGACAAGATGTAAATGCTCTTTTCAATAGGTCAAACTCACAAAAATCCATGGAACTGGTATCAGGTGGCTTCACTGGTATGTCCTGAAAGGGAATAGCCTCGATGCTTCTGTCTCCCGCCATCTGTTGCTGAAATCTCTGTGTAAAACGGGTTGTGTGTGATGAAGCCTTATCTATATGCACACTTGATTTGTTTCATTTCCATACAAACAGGGTAGATCTATATTGATGTGAGGATATGTTGCTGATAAAATGTAAAGTTGAGTTTGTAGTTTTTAGGCATTACTGAATCGTTAACTTGCTTTCATAGCAGTATCCCACGACAACCAGAAACACCTTCGAGAAACTTATTGCACTGACGAATGAAGTCAGAGCTTGTTTGTGCGTCTCGTGAGGTGTTCGTTACGGCTCGAATGTTGCCACAATCTGATAGATAAATCTATACTTCATTGAGTGTGTCAATAAACTTCCACTTTTTCCCGGATAGATGGCGTTCATAGAAGCGCCTGCAATGAGTCCAATGGGTCTTTCTTTCCCTCCGATGGGCCGCAGTAAGGACATGTCCACGACTTTTAAACGCCATCCAGAATTTTAATTTGCCACATAAGTTGCGGTTCACAATTGAGTGTGCTACGTGCGATCGTCTTGCCATCACACGTTGTGTAGGAGAGTTTTCCTGTAGGGCCATTCGGCGCAACTTCCAGGCTACAGAGGGAGTCACCGCAGTGCACAGTCGCTTTCTACTTCCCTTACATGATTAACTAAGTCTTGGAACGTCGTGGTGTTTATGTCGATTAATTATGTTTTTGATGGTCGGTGACTTCAATGCACATCCATTTTCCATGCACTGTTTCTGAATTGTGTCACAAGAAACTTGGCGTAGAAAAGTACCACGACGTAGCCTTCCTAAAACCTACTATTCTTGGGAGCCACGATGCATATATCACACACACGAACTAGGTGTGATATTAGAGATCTTTGGCTTTCTCGCACTGTTTTAATCACCCGCATCGGTCGATTCTGTTAGTGGCGGTGAAGGTTTAAAATATTACACAGACGGATGAACCCTTTGTATTTTATATTATGTAGCAGTAATCGTGACCGTATTCTCACTTCTATTTATGAGATCAGAATAGTTAACATGCCCTGAGGTTTTTCTCTAATTAAATTTTTCCTGATGTATTTTATTATTATTGCTATTTTGTTTTATTTTCTTCTTACGTATTTTGTGCTTTTTGTTTAGTATTTCCGCCACCTATGTTTTAATTTTACAGTTATGTTTTAATCTCTTATTTTGTAGAACTTTCGTTTGAACTATTTTTAGAAGTTTTGTTTTGTGTGTTTAATGTGAAGCACATGTCGGCTATTAGTCTTATCGTGATGAATACAAATAGCATTGCTGTGGTTGTCCCCATTAAACCATAATCATTCATTCATTAATTCATTCATTTACTCATTGAGAGATCGTGACAAAATAAGACATAAAATTGAATATGCAATAAATTAGATACACGTAAGATTTCATGTTAGATGAAACTAAACTGTCCGTATGATGTCATATTAATGTGGTACATGTTTAACTAATGAAAGAATTGAGTTTAAGTTTTTATTTATTTATTTATTTATTTAAATTAAGCCAACTTCATGTATTTGTAATATTCCCATTGTAATTTGAGAAAATGTTATGATATTTGAAAGCATTGATACCAGGAGTTAGAAAGAGCGGAGTCTCCCCTAAAGTCTTTTCTCCCTCCTCCTCGACGTTTTCCTAGATTCGGGAAACTTAAGTTGTACATGCAGTACTGATATATATAAAATATTTTCAGTTTTTCAAGCCAATAATATGGTTGTCCTCTCCTAAATAATGATACTTCGACCCACCATTACCTTAATAAATTAAATTTAGTGTCATCAGTATGTAATGGTAAAATTAATTATATTTAAAAACTTAAAAACGAAAAAAATTATTTATGGTTTTTGTTTTACAGTGTAAGCCAGAACAGGTCCAGGCTGTTCAAGAGTATCATGATGATCCAGTGAAATTGAAAAGGGATCAACTACAGTACAAAGTTGGAGATGTTATCACGGTGTTGGACAAAGGGTATGTAGAAGAAAATTTCAGTATATAAGAACTATTTTAGCATTTTAAGGAAGTAGAATTTTGAAAAGAAAATAATAATGATGTAAAAAAAAAAAAAAAAAAAAAAAGACATGGAAGAAAGAAATCTTATAATCTTTTCTTTCTTAATAGAAAGATGATAACCTTCTTGGTATGTTTAGTCATTTCAATATAATGTATTTAGGCGTAAGTTTTGATTTGGTTGGTTGGTTGATTTTGAGTTTATCATGCTGTTCAGCTCAGAGGCTAATGAGACTTGGACCTACAGCTTAATGTGGTATCCGATCTGAACCATGAGCGCCCACCGGAAATCGAATCTGGCTCTCCCGCGCCAAAGACGCATACGCTAAACATATAGCCACCACGAAATTCAAGTTCCGATTGGAGAAAGTGGCGAAAGTTATGTCTCATATATAACACACAACACAATCTAGCTTTTGGAAATTATTTTGAGTGGTTGATCGAAAGCTGCTATAGTGACCAAGGTGAAATTTGTCAAGATGATCTCGATAGGCATATTCTTATCTGTTATTATTGGTGTCTACTTACTATATGCAACCGTGTAGTGAAAATATACATGATTTTATGTACAGATTTTTATTATTTTAATGAAAACACCTATGAAAGTGTAACTTACCAGATTAATCTGGCATCGGACCAGCTTTCGACCTCAGAACAGCTCTGATGCGACGTGACATGAAGTCATGGAGGTCCTAAGTGGTAACAAGTGAAATATTACACCATTCCGCGTACAGTGCATCTTTCAGTTCCGTGAGAGAGGATGGAAGCGAAAATCTCCTCCATATTCATGTCTCCAAAAGACCAGATGTGTTCATTATAGTCAGGTCTGAGCATTGGGTAAGCCAGGGAGATGTGTTTTTGTCTTCATCCCGATGTTCAGCAAACCACACCACAACAGCTCTAACTGTGTGAATGAGCACATTATTATCCTGAAATATGATGTCATTACCCGGAAACAACATCTAGATCGTAGGATGCGCATGGTCCCCTAAAATCATGACATAATCACGGGCAGTGAAGCGATCGGTAATAATCAGCATTAGACCCACTGCCTGTATATTGCAGCCTACATTATCACAGACCGTCGTCGTGTCTCACGGTTTCATGGTTAGACGGAGATACTGCAAATCATATGTTTGTTTGTGCCTACGCCAGACATAAACACTGCAAGTGAACGATTACTCATCCGATTATATCACATATTTTAATGGAATTGGTAGTTATTTGTGGAATTGATCCTAAAGTGGCTGCACTGAATAAAACAACCACAAACTTGCCATACTGTTCAGGAATTCAATACAAGAAAAAGTTTATATAAGACTGTGGTCGAAAACGTCTAATTACGGACATGGGGCTAATTTAATGTAACCACTCTACGACCAATTTCACTAATTACCTTAAATATTCCTAGGTCCGTAATTAGGCTTTTCCGACCAAAGTCGTAGATTAACTTTTATCTTGTATTGAGATCCTGACCACGTATCGAAATTTGTAATTTTATTCCTGGATTCACCTTATATGTGGGACGCGTAGTCTACAAAGGATGCAAGTTCACTTAGTCGACACATCTCAACCTGATGCTGCTTTGTGCACTTAAAAATGTATGTTCAGATATTGTAAACAATTCTTATAATGTAAAGAACAGTTCACTTTTCCATGTATTTAAACGGAGTGTACAGTCTGCAGCAAAAAACTTTCAACATGAGCATGTAAGTTTATCGTAAAACTACACATAACAGCCCAGGGAATCAACATAACGTCTAAGTGGCACCAATCACGCCAGGAGACACCTCGGCATCCTCCCTTGCACACTTATTTTGGAACAATAGACTTCGTCGTTTCACAATAAACTTACATGCTCATGTTGCAGGTTTTTTGCTTTGTCTCGTTTTCTCACAAGTTCTATAGTTGGACTTAAATTCTTTTCACTCTGAACAGTCCATATGTATATTCAGAATTTTAAAAAATAATTTGCTGAGTTTTTTTAATTTTCGTTAATAAGATTACAACTGACGATCTTTCATATTTTTAATTGAAAAATTACACTTTCTAGATCAGTGTAATCTCAAGAGACTCCGTTTTGCATCCATATGCACCTACAAAAATTTTTTTTCATGCTTACGTCATTTTAGTCCAGTGTGAGTTACATTTCAATGGAAATTACATAATTTCCACTTCCAAGGCACGTGTTGCCTCTTATTAGTAAATGCATGAAATTTGTATGAAGCTTTAATGCTTCAATGTATATGTAGATTCATATTGCAGAATTTGATTTTAGTGCTTCTGATGTACTGTTTTTGTCAGATGAACTGAAATCTTTAGTATCAAAACTTGCATGTCATCAAGATTAAATTACATTCTCTCGATTTATTTTGTTCTGAGAGAGTTATTATTACTAGTATTAATATTATTAAGGAGGATAAAACTAAACGTATTGTTTATATTGTTACAGAGCTTCTTGCAATGGAAGTAATTATTGGAAAGGTGTTCTAAACAATGGAAAAACAGGGTTCTTCAACCCAGCTCATACCGTCACGTATTTAGGCTCTAATCTTCCATCAATGAAATCTGACTTCATTCGTGGAGGTAGGTTGTTGCTACTCTTCGCAGAGCAAATGATGAACTAATACATTTACTGTGTAATTCTAGTTGTAGTTCTGTTATATTGTAGTGAAACCTGTGTATGTTGGCCACTTTCGGCTCCACTGCAAAGTGGCCAACGTACGTAGGTGGCTAATAAATTATTTAAAAAATACCATAGACCGTATTTTGCACTTGTAATATAGCTACTATTTATTATCTATATTTTAATTTGTATTTTATAAATAACAGATGGCAACATTTATTTCTAGAATATGAAAATAACCTACGAATATATATATATGTTAGTTCATCATTCGCAGACTGTTTTATATGCAGTTTCAACATGCTAATTAGCTATGAAACGATATCGCATATTGTTTTTTGCCTTTTTTTTCTACCTATGACGATAGATGGAATAAAGAAAATGTCAGTTCCAGGAGATAAGCCACTCCCTCTTGCCCTCCATTCTCAGCAGTGAAACATCAAAAGTAACGGATTGTGTATCTGGAAAATGGTTGACCAAAAAGCAATTAAGAAAAGTCCTGTTCTATTATCCTATCTATCTTTCTTTTTAACACTGCGCAATATATATCCGACTGACATGTGTTATAAATTTTCTGTAGGAAAAAAAAAAGGAGAGGGGGGGGGGGTTTGAAGACGTGACGAAAGCGAAAGAACATCTGATTCCTTCCGAACTGAATCACGACATGGTCTTGCAGTAAAGAATATCAATGGGAAGCCTTAATGGCATTAATCTATTGATACACTTGCCGATAGTAGTCATAAAAGCAGTAAACAGCACCACCGCTTGTAGAATTTTTTTAGAAATTACTTTCAATTGACAGGTTTTTCTTTTCCTCCCTTCGATTTAATGACCCCCCCCCCCAAGGAACATACAACAGTAAACTGTGTTTTGAAAGAGTTCCTAAGGAACAAAGATTACTTAAGTGTTCAACAAATAGAGGTGAATTTAACATTAGCAGCATAGAAGTAACGTTGCTTGAATGTGGCCAATTTTCAATATAGACGGTAGTCAACTTACAGAGCAATAAATAATGCATGTGTACTGGAAAATGCAGATTCCATAGGAAACAGACCAACATAAGAAGGTGGCCAACTTAGAGAAGTGGCCAAGTTAACAGGTTTTACTCTATATTTGATACTTCCTAAGTACAATAACAGAATTTTTGTGTCTTCCTATTCGCGTATGCCAGGACCTTGGAAATGTAGAATAACATTGCACTTCAGACGCAAGGTGTGCATTTTGTGCTAATACTAATCACAAAAAAGATGACTGTAACAGCAAAAATAACCCAACAGCATGCATTCCTTGTAAGTTAGTGAAAAAAAACTTGTCCAGCAGGAGGTAAAACAGAATGCTCCTCCTGAAAGGCTTTTCGTGACAGATAATCTCGAAAATCAATTATGGATAAAGACTACACAGGTATCCCAAAAACAGAATGGATGAATAGAATAAAATTAAATCAACCAATATTAATAAAATAGACGTTTCTATAAATAATGAGGCACAAAATTGCATAGAACGGAATTGCAAAATTACAAGTAAACATAAGCTAATAACAGTAAGTATGAATAAATTAATATCTGTAGAAGCGATAACTGCATATCATATTTTATAAACCCATTCGTTTGACTATTGCTAACGTATCTTGCTCATAAAAGCACTGTCTTTTTTCGGTTCTGCGCAGCATTTGCGCCTTTATCGAAATAACATTGTAAAATATAGCGCAGTTTTGCGGAAAATTCACTAATCTTCACGGCGCAGTACCGTACGTCTGATCATATGAATTTTCATATCTACTAACTTCAACTGTCGGTTGTTAAATAACATTAGGCTTGACCCGCTGCGACTCATATATTCCGAGATTTGGGACACTAACACCATCTCGTACTCAAAAGGCTCAATACTTTTTAAACTAGCTGATATTGGAAGACTACAGAACAACATCGAGAAAAAAGTGTGAGTTAATATGAAACCATGAAAGTGGATTCTAACGTCATAACATCACAAAGTTAATCTTCGAAACTTCAGTGCCCCCACCCCACCCCCCAATTTTCTGTTAGCCTTCCCTATTGTGGACCCTGCGGGCCCGTTAGTTGCGCCACTGATTGTATGCTTGTGAAACAGTTCCAGTATTTATACACACACAAATATGACGCAGTTTTGTAAGTTGCATATTTTAAAGGATACCTCTAAATATTACTACAATGCTTGAAACTTGTTATATAGAAACATAATTAGTGTCACCTTAATGTCTGTGCAATATTATATGAATCTCTACATATCTCTTGATAAATCTTCTTAAATGATTGAGAAAGCTAAATTTGCAAATAGAGAGCAATTAGTCTTTAAAATCTGAGCGAATTACTTTTTTTGTTTATTAAATTCGATGTAATTCAGATTCCTGTTTTTGCAATAAATACACGAGCGTACATATCTTTCCTTGTTTGTATGTTAGTATGTGAGTTATTTGAATCTCACTTGCGTCAATATGTGTGTGCTCTTCGGCAACACTTTTGTTTTGCGGGTGAGCTTACTCAGTAAAAGACCCTTAATACTCTTTCTTATTGAAAATGTATTGCCTTAATCGTTCTTCGCCCACAGACCACTACACGTTTTTCTCTTCATCTACCTTCTACTCGTATCTTTCTTTTACTCTCTTCTCGCATTAAAAAAAAAAATATCTTTTATAACTTTTCAATAATAATATCTCCCTTAAATTACGTGGTACTTTTAATGTAGTTTTCAGTGTTCACAAGGACATGCTGTAGCGTAGTATTATTATAATTATATATTCACTCAGTTAATTTTGAAATACCTGTGTTTAATTCTCTAATAATTAAAGTATAATATGTGGTGAAATAGTAGTTATTGTTCTTCAATTAGATGTTTTCAATTAGAAAGTAATAAAATCTTCAAATGAAATGAGACTCGTGTGTTCAGTACGTCGTTTCTCAGACTATAGTCCACAGTTCTTAAGGTCCCCCTTGTATTTCTTAGATTGAACACTAGTCAAACAATAATAAGAAGACAAAATAAATAAATATTCAATTGAATTCCGTATTGCACACTGTTATGGAGAATCTCAAACAGGTATACATTATGCAAACAATAGACAATACAATTTAATAAGATGAAGACATACAAAGTCTGATAACTTACATGATAGCTTTCAATTACGTAAAAAACTGATATGCATTTTCTTCTATTAATACCAATGTCAAATTCAAAGAGTTTTAACTAAAACTGTTTTAAAATTGTGAGTATACTGGTATATGCTCGAAACAACAACAATAATAATAATAATAATAGTAATAATAAACTTTCGAAGTGAATTAGAGTAGAGTGGTTCGTAGAACACTGTAACTAACAAGAGTGGCACCTACTTGATAAAGGTTTTAGAAATGGTAATTTAGTAGATTAGTAGCGTATCAATAAACAATATGTCTAACCTGAAATCAAATACGCACTAAAGCAAACATCTTAGCCACTTGGCCACGAATGACCACCTGGAAGATAAGATTGCTTTCATTATGAAATGTGGTCTACAGTAGGGACAATTATATTATATAATTATATAGAAAAGTTTATATAATAAATTTGCAGTGAAGTAAATAATCGAAGATACTCAATATAAAATTCGTACTAATTACTAGATAAGTTTCTTTTCAAATTTTTTTTTAAATCATGTAATTTTGTAATTTGACACTTTTAGATGGAAAGAATGCATATTCATCTCGTCGCCGTTTACGACCGGATATGATTTCTTCTCCTCAAGGTGATTTTAAACACACTGGTCATGTTGGCTTGGATGGTGCTTATTTTGGAGATATCTCATTTCTCGGCGGAAAGGTAAGAATTGTACTAGTTTTCTTCAACTTGTACTATATTATGGACTTCTTCCTAAGCTTATCATAACAAGCATACTCTGAGCGGACAACAAGTGTATATATACATCTCTCTCTCTCTCCCCCTCTATCTATCTATCTATCTATATCTATCTATCTATCTATCTATCTATCTATCTATCTATCTATCTATATATATATATATATATATATATATATATATATATATATATATATATATATATATATATAGATAGATAGATAGATAGATAGATACATACTAAATAAATAAATAGAAAAATATCTACTACAAAGCGAGAACACACAATTCTATATACACGCTAACACCAATAAGATTTTAGAATAAATTTAGTTAATACATTGTATATATAAAATTCAAAGTAAAAATAAGTGTAACTGATCCGAGAATTGAAACCAGGTCTATAACTTTCCGTGCCAGTGTACGAACCACTATGCTGTTCATTCGTTTTCAGATCAGTCCAGATTTTCATTCTCAGGTGATTTCTTAGTCGTTTAACAACACAAACTTAACCGTAACTATTATGACCGGATAATCAGGGTCCGTTATTTTAATGAACAATGCTTGCAGTTAAGTTAAATGAATATATTGAGAAAAGGAAGAATAAACTGTTTTTCTATAATGATACATTTGAAAAGTATGACTGAGCAGCTTCACGTCATCATTCTTAGCATTCCATTGAATTAGTATCTCCTGAGGAAAGTTTGTTAGTTCCTTTCATTTCTCAATGTATATGAATTTTGTAAAAGAAACAAAAATATCTGAACAAAGCAATATTATATTTAAAAATAATGTTTGTGTAACAGTTTCGCTAACTAACTACATTTGGATTCGTCAGACACCAGAGTACTGTGTCTGGTAATTACAGGAGGTATCGTTAGTTGGGGAAACTGTTACACAATTATTACTTTAATTAAAAACTTGCTTTGTTCAGATGTTTTTGTTTCTTTTATGAAATTACTAGAGTAAAGCAAAGCTAACATGAATCAAATAGTTATAAATTTTGTATAATTTTTCGTAACTCATACTCTCTCTTTCTACTTAAGTTATAATTAATCATTCATCTTATTCAAATAGAAAGATTTTTTGTAACAGAGTTCCGGCTACGTTTCTGAATAACCTAAATAGTTAACTTTAAAACTTGTCTCGTTCGTGAAAACCGTCGATAATAATTGTAGAGAATCGAACAAAATTATAGTAATTTTACTCGTAGGGGCCACTTTGGGGAATGTCTGAACTAGAAGAAATGACATCATAAAGTAAATCGTGAACGTGGAGATTTCGAAGAAAGTACATCTACTATTTCACTATCATTGGTGTATTAAATACTTACAATAACAAGTATACAGTATCTCTATATCATTGAGGGGTTGTCATTGATAAATTTTAAGTTTAATGCTATTACAGTTGCTAAGCCATCTTTACTAATATACACCTTTAACGATTAAGGCTGGTTCAGTTTTACGCATGGCGTTTTGAGACCTAACATTTGAATGCGTGTACCATACAAAGAAGTTTTTAAATCTGTGTAGAGTTAAACATAATATTGATGGCTTGTACTAAATTTTGGTGAAGGGAATCGGAATATACTATTGCTAATTGTAACGGAATATTTAAATTGATTGCGGAGTAGGAATGATTGATTGAGAGTTAAGCGTCATTTAGTGTATTGTATTAGTATTTGGCTAAATCCTGTTTTGCAGTATCATCATTTACCTCATCAGGTAGTGACGCCGTACAAGCCCCAGGAGGACGGAGATCAAGTATCCCTTACGAGAGCTTCATCGGATGTTTCTGATAGAGCGCCTCTGTTGACAAAGACGGGAGATTCTGGAAAGTCCGGACCAGCAGCAGGTATCGTTTATTTTGATCCCTTATACTACAGCGTATCCCACTCGCTCTCGGCCTCGTTGCTTTTGTCAATGATAGCTCGCGGCCGATAGCAAATGGTACAACCGTTATTGTTCGTTTGTTTTTTAGTTATGTTTTACACTTAAAACTGTAGAAAATAATAAAGTGCAATTACATTGTTGGATGATAGAGAAAGAATATACGTAATTAAATAATTAGGTAATTATGAGCAAAAGTCCTGTTAATGGGATAAAATACTTAAGACAAGAAATGCTTCAAGTCCACTACTGTACATGCTAATGTATGCATTTTATTCTGTTCAGTACTTTCTGTAGTACTAAATCGTTTATGTGTAATGTCTACCAATATCAGTTGGTATGTGGTATATACATTAAAAGGATTTGACAGTAATTGCATGAATTGTGTAGTGTAAACTACTTAAAAAGTGTGCGTCTTAAAGGATTTATAATACACACCAAAATAAAAGATGACACCAAAATTAGAAGTTCATCACAACAGTGAAGTAGCTATTTGGCCTTGCCTGAATAATTAGACCTAGAACATAGCCATAATCTAATTTAATAATAGATCCAGAATGCATTATATTGCTGTTTTTAACTTGTTATAACCGAATACAGCAGTGGAGTGGTCTGATATCAATGAATACAAGTTATTTCAGTCGTGGATTCGAAGCTTGCCTAAAGCTTTCTTGTGGCTATATGGTAAAAGTACGCTCCTTTGACGCGGGAGATCCGAATTCGATTCTAAGAGAGAGATCCCGTGATTTGGATTCAACGTTAAACTTGTAAGTCGATTTTTTTTAATAACCTCGGATGCTGAAAGAGGCGCTAATTTCTAAACCACTCATCCAATCGAATCTTACATAAGGTTTAACCGTATGTTTTTCATGTAACTTCACTATTTTTATTTCCATAAGTGTCATAGAACACAATCAGCGGATGTAAAATGCGTAATATTAATTGTCTGGTCCTGATTGTGATCCCTGAGATAATTTTCGTGTGTTATGTACTTTTTATATTTTTGGATGTTATGTAGCCTACCAGGCTTTGAACAGTTCAAAACAGCTGTAGTATAATTTTTGATTTAATGATCACTTCATATTTAAGAGAAATGAAAATAATCTCGCATAATCTTTCTCGGTAGTTTCTATGTAAAACAAACAACAAATGGAAATACTCGTAATAAAGTAATTCTTTCTCTAATATTTTTCTACAGGATACTTCAGGGAAAACTAAGATAAAGCATTCGAAGAAGGTTAATTTAAGAAGGTTCGCGAGACAAAATTGGCACTTAAGCTGTGTATTTACAAGCACAAGAAATTACATTTAAATACAATAAAAAAAGTAAATGATTTTGCATACCTTGGGTGTTTTTGATCCTCATATTTCACTCACATTTATTCGTTGAGGTTCTTCGGAGGAAATTGCCTATAATGATGATAAAATCGACTATGAATTTACATATCAGTTATAAAGGGCATTTACAGGCTATGGAGAGAAATGGCCACTATGAATCACTATGACCAGAGTAAACAAAATCATTGCTTCTTCATAACGTGTAAATACATATTTGTAATTGATTGTTAAAATAGTAAGAGTTACGGTGAACTTTGAGAAGTCGTTCCCATTGGAATATATGCGAGGAATGAAACAATTATTCAACGTGTAAATCCCTACTCGATTTGATCATCATTAGGCAATTTCCTCCGAAGAAGCTCACTGAATAAACGTGAGTGAATTATAAGAATCAAAAACATATAAAAACATGCAAGGTACGTAAAATCATTTATTGTCTTTATTGTACATAACTTGGGTAAACAACATGAAAACTTTAACACACAACATTTTCAAAGGGTTTTATATGTAAAAATGCAGGTTCCTACTTTATTATATTTATGCCAGGTCTTACCATTTTTTCCAGATCATAATTGGTCTGATACAGCTAGCGAGAAGGATTGTTTAACTGATGGTCTGACTTCATCTTGTTCGTCGTCAATTAAGGTTGGAAAGTTCCTAATGGATCATGAATATCATGAAATAAGTGACGAAGAGAATGGTGTAGAAAGTCCACGCTTTGAGGTGAGTCGTAAATTTGTGTTTTGCAGTCATGTAAGGGTGGACGGTTCCTGAAAACGTAAACCGCGGTTTCGGTTTGCCACTTAAACCGGTTTGGAACGGTTAACCGAAACCAAACCGAACCGATCCCAAACCGAACCGAACTGATACCAAACCGAACCGAACCGATCCGATCCCAAACCGAACCGAACCGAACTGATCCCAAACCGAACCGAATCGTACCGTTTGTCCGTAGAACTTTGATAAACTAACTGTTCAAAGGGTTTGAAACGTGTTTCGTTTACTATTGGCTAACCAAAACCTAAGCGAACTCCGTCAAAGCAAATTCAGCTCTGTCCAAATGGAGCTGAATTTAATCTTTAACTCACTCGTAACATACGACCAGTTTCAGTTAGCAGATTTGTGTATAATAAAAGAATAAAATAGCAATGAGCCTGAAAGTACTTTTACATATATATAAAATGTTTGTATATCTTTTGTATGTATGTAGATAGATAAAAATATCACAGATCTAGATACCACGTATCAGGGTTGGCAAAAACCATGGTTTTTATTAAAAAAAACAAAAAAACCGGTTTTTTTGGTTTAAACCAGGTTTTTTTTGGCTTAAACCAGGTTTTTATGGTTTAAATGATTTTCTCTATATATTCATATCATATATGTACAGAAATAAGTTTGTTTCGCCTTGATGTTATTATGCGACAACCGGGTTATGCTGGAAGGGGTCACATAAGCTTAAAGCGGAATAAAAACCGCTTCTCGAGTTACATCCGAGAGAAATTGTCCTCCATTTGAACTCAGAACCAGGACTAATTGGCCACAAATGCGATACGTCTGCCGACTCACTCACGAAGGAATCCTGATTTTAAAAAACAAACAAACAAACAAACAAACAAACGTTGTACTGATATTTACATGCTTCTTAATATAACTGTCAAGAGTCATTTCAGAAGGACAAAAAGATAAACAGTTGCATAAGTGAAATCATTACACAGAATTTCATATGAACAATTTCAAAGTATTACGGAGTACAGAAGAACTAATTTAGTTCAAGTTAGTTAACAACGACTTTTATTGGTCCAAATTAAAGAAAGACACCGACTTAATCTGCATATCAATAAGAAAAGTGAATAAAGATACGAATTATTTGAGTCCACTTTGGCTCAAACTCATTTATACATAGATAGATACCAAAGATACTTATTTCACTAAATGCCTCTTGTGGGGTCTGTATGACCCCCCCCCCACACACACACAAAAAGTACGGTTTTTTCGATGTATTTTATCAATAGTAAACATTGAAACGAAACAATATTTAAAATTTTCTTCGATTGCAATTACATAACAATAATAACAACTACAAAAAATCACAAAATAAACATTTATAAACGTAAAAAAAAGTTGCTTTTGTAGTATAATCTTTTTGAGTAATGAATGGCGAATTTAGGTCTGAATATAATACGAATAATATACGGGAGTGAAATGTGATAACCCACAAATGTGTGTTCATCAAGATTTTACAAACACTTACACTTTTACGAATTTTTTTTTTTTTTTTTTTTGTTTTTTGGTTTAAACCAGATGTTTTTTTTTTTTTTGAAAAAAAAACCCAGCTGGTTTAAACCTTGGTTTAAACCATGGTTTAAACCACCTTGGTTTAAACCAGCCAACCCTGCCACGTATGCACAAAAAAATCCTGGCAATACAAGTATTTGATGGAGAAATGATCCCAATAAATTCCTTCAAATTAGAAGCATTTCATATGTCAACGGAATAAAAAAAAAATCACTGGTAGTGATCAATCTTTGAAAATGATTAAATTCGTTGGGTTAAGTTCTGACATGTTAAGCCCCCATTCTACAACTGCTTCAAATTCGAAAATGTTATTATTCCCCTTGTTTACCTTGACTTTTAATATTTCCGCTCAAATAGCAGCTTGCATGAGTGTCTTCATTTCTCTCGTTTTTCATACTTTCATTCTCACCGTCGTGATTAATATTATAAGAAAAGCGTTTTTAACTAACCAGACTCATCATCATCAAAACGCCGAACACATATTTCAGACTTTGACCGTTTCTGATTTTGAAAACGCTCCTACGTACAATGTAAGTCAATACTCGGCACCTTGTATATCACATCGTTAACAAATCATTATATAATAACTTTCTGTAGATAATAAATAAAAACTTCCTGTGAGTTTTACTGAAACGTTCGGATTGCGAGCGTAGCAAAGAAGAAAATTTTTAACAAATCTATTTCTTTGCAAACCGACAACAATATTGATTTAATAGAGCGCCAATACTTTTATGGGGCACCATATCGTTTACTCATTTTCAACACTTCTTTTTTCTTATTGTTTGTTCGGCGCCCTCTTGCTACCAGCTCCCCCCCCCCCCCCCCCGTAGCTACGGCTCTGGGTGTGGTATCTTCTCCGTTACGATGTAGGTTTTGTACATTTGCTAATCGTACGCATAAATGTCATTCTCTGGCAGAAGAGTTGCACTAAGTTCCAATCTCGCTATCTTCGATTCTGGACAGTGAACACAATGGCGAGGAAACATCTACCATTTCCCACTTGAATTTCGCTTTATTTCATCACCATACAGCCAATGAGTGTGATTACAGAGGTAATGGAGGAGTACACACGTGAGGAATTGGCAGACATTGATCTGGCATACAGGAAAGCGAACGGTAATAGCCGTGTGGCACAACGGCTGTACAGACAAGTTTCCTAATCTTAGAATTCCACACCACGCAACGTTTTCCGATGTAGATCGAGAATTACAAGAAACATGATTGCTGGAAGCACAAAGGCCCAATGCTGGACGAAACAGAACCGTATGGACTGTAGCTTTTGAGGAGGAAATTCTTGCTTGAGATCAGAGAAAACCGTCCACCAGCACACGGGAAATTAAGACCCATCATCGGCAGGTTTGGAACATGCTTCACGAAAATCAGATGTACTCTTTCCATGTCCAAAGAGTGCATGCATTACACGCCATCCACGTAGGCGGGAGTTTGTCCAGTGGCTACGCGAACCATGCTAATATATCCCGCTTCATGTCTCGTATTCTCTTCAAAGATAAAGCTATGTTTTCCCACGATGGAGTGATGAATACTCACACTCAACATTTGTGGTCTGAGGCAAACCCATATGAAATGTCAACTCGTGCCCATCAGGAACAGTGTTCTGTGAATGTGTGGGCATGAATCGTTGATAATTCTCATCAGACCGTACTTACTACCACAATGCCTAACCGGGTGGGAGTATTGGGTATTTTTGAAAGAGATTCTGCCTGAACTACTAGAGACTGTGCCACTGGCTGTTCATCGAAACATGTGGTTTATGCACAGCGGTGCTCAGCACATTTAATGTGGAGGTGCGAAATTGTCGCAACGCATCCTTTCCGAACAAATGGACGGCAGAGAAGGACCTGTATCTTGGCCACCTCGCTCATCCGACCTTAACCACTTAGATTTCTTTTTCTGAGGCCATATGAAACAACTAATCTGCGCGACGCCTGTGCAATCAGAGGAGGATTTGGTTGCTCGAATTGTTGCTGCAGTGTGGAGCATTCAGGAAACGGCAGGAGTGTTTCAACGCGTTCGCAGCGTCTTTCCCTTCGACGCCGCTGTAACCTTTGCATTGAAGTGGTGGGGTGAAACTTTGAACACCTTTTGCAGTGTCCGTTCTGACAACCATCCTCTTTCCATGTAAACAAAGACTCCCCTCTGTACCTTGCTCCCTACAACTACCTTCTGTATTTTTATCCAGAAATATCGGGCTCTGTTACAGCACGTACAAATATCGTGAATGGAAGGAATATTTTGTTTCACATTCGTCAGTTAAGAACATTGATTGAAAAAAAACGTACTGTAGTCGCATTTGTGTGATGTACTGATCGAAATGAACGTGCTAAAACAGTTATGCGTATTATTATTATTATTATTATTATTATTATTATTATTATTATTATTATTATTATTATTATTATTATTATGCGTTCTTTATTTGTCTATAGTTCTTGTTCAATTACTGTAATTGTAAAGGTAGATGCGTTCTCAAAAGCGTTGCGATATCATTATTATGAGCAGATCAACAATCGGAATTTCTTTATTTTCTGTTACTTATCGGCTTCTGCCGTACGTATTTTTACATTCTAGAAACGTAACGTTTCCAGCGAGTTCTTGTACAACGACTTTACTAGTACTTTTTGAGGAGGTATGCAACCACATACAGTAATTTTTACTTCATCCGCCATCTTTTATCTTCGTGTATGAGTACTGACCTGTCACGTAGTATTATTTTCAGGCAGTGAAATGTCCTTTACATGTTGTTGTCCACTCAATTTACGTCATAAAATATTAGGGAATTCCCTGTGTCGCCGTTGCACAAATCTGAAAACTGCAAATTTGGATAGAGCATGTTAGGATCGTTTGTCGATATCATGCCGCATCACGTCTAGAATCAGTAGTTTGTGCAATAATTAACTCTAAAGTTTGTTTTCCCACGCTTTCGGCAGCCTATAACACGTAAACACTTTTCGTCCTATGTATACTGGAACTTTTTTTTTGTTTGTTTTGCTTTCAGGAATCACCCCTCTGTTTCTGTACAACGAATTTAGCACCATACTGTGTAACGTCATCAGAATCAATTTGACCACACTAACGCGACAAAAGTAACTGTTCTCAAAAACAGCACAAATTTTCTTGGTTACCTGATAATATTACACAACGATACATTCCACATACAGGGTGTAAGTCATGCCCCCCCCCCCTAGTAATTTCAAGACGAGTTTAATGTTACATTCTAAGCGTAGCTTCTCCTGGAATAGCACCCACCATAAAGTTGTCTTCTAACTGATATTAAGAGTTTTAAGCATCAGTAAAAGTACCCACACAAGTACGACCCCGTCAATTGTTTCAGTAATATTGAAATAATTTTAATCTGAATAAAGTTATACCGAAAAACGTAACATTCAGCATTATTATAATGTCTGGGTGGACGGTTGCTAATAATGCAAACTGCGTTTGTGTCGATTTCAAATATTGAACTGAAACCGAACAAAACAGTCCTCAAAGAGGGCCCAACAATTCTAAACGGAACCGAACCATTCTACAAACCGAACCGAACACTTTACAAACCGAACCGAACCGATCCCAAACCGTACCGAACCGAACCTTTCCCAAACCGAACCGGACCGGTTTGAAGTCCAAACCGTTTGATTCGGTTTAGACTACAAACAGAACTGAAACCGGTTAACCGGTTCTTGGAACACCCCTACAGTCATGTTTTAAAACACTGCTTCCTTTTAAGGAGTTCCACATTGCTATCCCGAAATAATTTCTAGATAAGGAATGCATATGTTCTGAGTTTCTTTAAACCATTGCACTTATAAGCGTTATGTATCAAAATGTTTACCTAAAAGTGCAAATAGAGAGCGTTTTGAAAAGGTTTTTAGTGTAACGTCCGACGATTATGCGCCGAGGTGGTGGTTAGGTGGATAATAATAGTGCAATGACGAAAGTAGGAGAACGAGAGAACCGCGAAAAAAACCCACGCATAAGATGTCCGTCCACCATAAAACTCATTTGGCGTAAGCCAGGATCGAATATTATCATTTTTTTTTTCTTCAAACATATCTCCATTGCACATATTGAGATTGTAAAAATATTAAGTCTAACCCATATCAGCTATTTATTAAAAAATATTTTTACAATATTGTGGTTATATTCAACAACCTTGTTAGCGCAGTAAAGATGGCGTTTGGGAGAAGGGAGATATATAAATGAATATTTTTTCACTCTATCACTATGGACTGTTTACAAATCATGGCGATTGCCACGGTGAACTCTAACCCGCTTCGATGAAGGATTGGAAGCACTTACAATGAAACTACCGTATTTAAGATTGACGAATATTTTGGGAAGTAATTTAAATTGTCTATAAAAGAGAAAACAATGCTACTGACTCAAACCATGTTATTTTAATGTATTAATTGTGTGTTGAAGGAATTTTAAAGCAAACATTAAAAACAAATAAATTAATAAATAAAGAGTAAACTATTTTTTTAAAGTTCTGACCGTTTTGTCGATCTCGTTATCGGCTACTTCGTATGTACACATTTACAGCTTTGTGAAGAACTCACGAAGAATTAAATAAATTACTGTCGTCCGTGTCTTGGGAGGAAATATTTACCATATATAAAGGAAAAATATTTTAATAGCAAAATTTATTTCTCCTTTGTTATATGCTGTTCTTGTTACACCATTTATGGGTTTTACTAGTTTCTAACATTAATAAAGATCTGTAAATTGAACAATTACTCATTCAGACCTTAAATAATGTATTTTTACAGAAATCGTTTGATTTTGGTCCAAGCCTAATGGATGAGATGGATGAAGTATTCAGGAATCTCGGCACAGGCTCGCCTCCACCTCTTCCAACTAGTTCTGAAGTGGAAGAACCGAAGGATGAGACTCACAATGTCCGCAACGAATTGCGAGAAATAGCGGCGAAAGTAACTGGGAAGGACAGCAAAAAGAAACAAGCGACAGTAAGTTAAGTTTTAATTTAATATTTACTATTAGCAATATGATTTACACTGTTACCAGGTTACAACATAATAGTTTCATGTTTTTTTGTTTGTTAATGTATTCGAAAAAGCAAAAGATGTAATATATGTGCAAATATTGATAATGACTTGTAAGAATCCTTCGTAAATCAAGTAAAAGTATAATCCTTATGTGTATAGTTCTATTTCGTCTGATATCGCCCGTTTCGTCTTTTACATTTATCATCTTTCTCCCTTTTCATTTTTGGACATGGCAATGTCACCAGACGAAATATAAGATTTTTACTGTTATTTGACTGAATGCAAAGTTAGTTAAAGCATAGTATGTGTTAACGAAAGTGTATTAGTTACATCAGTTATATAATACAGTGCTCTGAAACCATTTAATATTAGAGTCACGTAAATGTTGAGCATGAAGATTCATCAAGTGTTGAAATATTACAATATATTTTTACAACAGACTTTTTAGTAACTTACAGGATATTGTGCATACATCAGTTGTATCATGTTTAGAGAGAACATATTCTCCAAACATATTCTTGGTGACTTCAGCATTATGTTTGTTCTAGACTTCTTGCAATAGAAGAGAAATGTATTATTAGTCCTAGTCCTAACTAGTAACATGGACGTATTTGGACTAAACATATACTTTACTCCCAATTTAAAGCTTCACATACAAAGAGAATAGAGTAAGAAGCTCACGACTTTTCTAACTTTTTATTCAAGAACACTTCAAAGAAGTTTGGTGTATTTGTTTTGGCTGTTGGTGAAACTGTATTACTAATTTTTCAGATACAAATATCTCACAACTAACAACATTAAACAAAAAATATTCAATAGTGTTGTTTCTCAAAATATGATCCGCGGACCATGAGTGCTCCTCGAGGTAGGCCTTTGTGATTCTCTTAGATTGAACATTAGTCTAACTCTCACCCCCCCCCCCCAAAGGGAAAAATGAATTGTGTATTACACTCTGTAGTTGAGGAACTCAAACAGATGCAGATTACATAAATAATTATAATTATACAAGTTAAGCTAAAGATTATACAAATTTTAATGTATGTTTTATTATAAAATATTCTTTATAATATTTATTTATTAAAAATTAATTAATATGTAATTTCTTGTATTAATACCAATGTAAAATTAAGAGAATTTCAATTAATACTGTTTCTAAAATATAAGTATACTGTCTGTATTTATATTATAAGCGTATACTTGTACATATAGTGTAAAATATAAGTGCTCAAAGCAAACAAAGAAAGAAAAATAACAAAGTTATTTTCGAAAGAAACAAGAGTAGAATGGTCCGTAGAACGTTTCTGACTATTAAAAGTGTTCCCCATTTGAAGAAAAGTTTGAGCAGCGTTGTTCTAGATCATAAGTTCCGTTGTTTATATATATATATATATATATATATATATATATATATATATATATATATATATATATATATATATATACCGGCGTCCTTTGTAAACTCATACCCACCTCGTCTTTCTGATGTACAGATGACCACATTTACTTGCACCACGTGCTACATTTTATGCCCAGTATTGAATGCATGTTCGAGGAACTTCGACAAACTGTGATGACTTTTCCTTTATTTTACCCGTTTAAGTTGACAAAAAGATATTCTAATTTCTAAAAATAAAAATAAAACTAGTTTAATTTAGTAGAGATTTCATTTTGCCAGTGTGTTTTATGTACGAGTTAGTCACAGATAATTCCAAGACTAATTCAGTAACATGGAAAAAGCAAAGCAATATGAGAACTCACTTGTAGCTACAGAAGCAGTGATTTTCTTGAATTAATATCCGTGAATTTTGAAAGGCGTGATGCAAGAATTTTGTGACTGTGTAAACGAGCAATTTGCAGTTTCAGTATTGACTGTAAACTAGTGTAAATATTTAACACCAAATTCTGCATCAAACTAGGCAACTCTGGTTCAAGTGATTCAGCAGACTTTTAGCAATAAAGTAAAGAGTTATACGACTAGATCTAAATGGCCCTCGCGCTCCAAGAGCAACAGAATTCCATGGAAGATAAAGTGACGTCAGAGTAAGATTCCATGAGCACAAACTCTGAAAATGTTCCAAAATTAGGAACCTTGTCAATTGTTGAAGAATGATGTATTTAGTGTAAGTTGGAACTTGATATACTTTCCAGTGTTTTTCCTTATCCATTAATTGCCTTTAATCACCATTCTATCATTTCTAATTTAAACTGTTTTCGAAACTACTAAGAATATTCGCAGTTTATCAATTAAGAATAGTTAATTATTTTACCCGAAAATGGAGTGCTTTGAATATCGGTATGAAAATTACATGATGGAAAAGCTCTTCAGTTAGAAGAGAAATTATATAATTAATGTATTGAACATTTTTCTAGTATAAAATCATCATACTGTATTTTATATATTTTTAGGTGAAACCCCTCTCAGGATCAACGCAACGCACTTTGGAATCAGCAATAGCCATGGCTACTGAACTTGCGTCGCGCTCAATGCTGGAATTAGATGGTGAAACAGTTCCTGACTCTCCACATACACCTCATACTCCAGCATCTCCTACAAAACGCAAGTTCTCCTTTAAATTTACTGGTAAATCTAGTCCAAAACAGGAGCGACGAAACTTCACAGAAGAAGCAGCTCACATTCCTGATATTCAGGTGATTGATTTTTACTCTTGCCGGTTCTGTTTTGTGAATGCTTACTTTCTATATGCAGTAACGTTATTGACTTTTTCTTTTCGTTGTTTGATAATGGCACAATTGTATGCGTATTCATCTTTAGAGAAGCCACAAGCGAAGAAGAAGTAAGGGGAAAAATCAGTTTTCAGGAAAAGAGTTTGAAAACCATAGGTTTCTTATGTTAGTCTTTGAAAATAGTCAATCTACAGGATGGCCGACATTGCACCTCACCCCTGACGATAGTGAAATATAGTTGGGATGATATGACATTTGTTAGATCATTTATTTTTAGTTTTCCGTAATTACGTTATCTTTAGAGTTGTTGGAAATCATGATTTCATGAGATAAATGGGGGTGCAACAGGGTGGAGTATCCACACATTTCGCATTTTTTCGATTAAGGAGCTTTAGGTCGCTGGATTAGTAATGGTACTCCAATGACATTTGTGTTATTATAATGACCACGAAGAAGTTCTAATTATACTATACCAGAGAACTCTTTGTGGAAAATTACCAAAGAACCAGAACTGCGTTTTGCTGCAGCAAAAAACAGGGCTTTCTCGTAGTCAAAATGGTAACATTCCTGGCTTTTTGGTTCAAGATTACCCAGACTGATTCCGCCTTTACGTTCATGTGATTCGGATCCCATGCTAAGCTGTAGATCCCTCCAGAAACAACCAATAACAAACAATTCCGTGGTGTGGATAATATAACAGCCTACTGTACTATGATGACAGAAACGCTCCATTGCATGTTACGAAGAACGGTAGGTGCTATGCTTCCATCAGATTAATAGCAATCAATGTTATGGTGACTTCTTAAATACTCTACCGCAACTGAGTATTGTTTAATATTTTAATATGTGAGCTTCGAGGACATGATGTGTCACTGTTAGAATAACTCATGTGATAAAATATGAAAAATTTCCGGACCCTTGTCAATGTACCAGATTTCTTGTAATATAAATTTTTGCTAATAATGTTAATGAACTTCAAGTATGTACAATTATCTACAAGTATGTAAGTCATTTAAGAGAAACACCTGAATCACCTTACGTATGCAGGGCCGGATTTAGCATTTTGGTGCCCCTAGGCCCAATGATTTTTTTCCGCCCCCTAGTCTGGTTAAAGTTACTTTCCTAAAAACCTTTATTAAAAAATTATATCAGGCCTATATGTTAATTGCTTAAACACCACTCCACGATGCAATTTTATCATTGCAAGTTTTTTGAGGAATTCACTTGGTTCTGGGCTTAACAAAATACCGTTAATGTATTAACAAAAGATTGGTGAATAACTTTGGTTTTGTTCAATTTAGCCATTTGGGCAAATAAATAAAAAAAAAAATCTGAAATACATTATAAAATAGTTTTAATCTCTTAGTGGTACTCGTGGAGCAGTGATTTGAACATTGGCACGCACACGGCGCATGCGCTCCTAATCACTCCGAGCCAGCCTAGTGGCAGTGGTAATACGATGCGTACCGCTCAATGACATCCCTACAGCCAGTTCTCCCGTGTTTGAGATCAATGTTGTAACGAAGTTGATGCATAATGTTGAAAAATAGTTTAACTTTACCAACAATTATTTTTTCCAATGAACTTCAAAATCAGAATGCTTTATTAGCCTGATTTTTTTTAATCAATTCAAAAAATATGCTAAGTTATGGCCATTTATTTTTATTTCTAGATATTTGTTTTTCTCTCGGCCGTGCGCCCCCTGGGAGCTTGCGCCCATAGGCCCGGGCCTATTGGGAAATCCGGCCCTGTACGTATGTATATATAACAAAGCTAATAGGATAAACAAGGTTATAGAATAATACACTGAGAATAGAACCATAAAAAAGAAGTACTTATTTTAGTATTAATGGAAAATTTAGTAAGAAAAAAAAAAAGAAGTCCGGTTCTATAGTTGGCTTTCAGTTCCTGTCTCTTTCTCTCTAGTAGGAAAGTATTATATCGAACAAATTAAACTTATGCTTATATATACAGAGGAATCGAACTCTTTGAATCTTATATCTCGAGCCAATCTCAGACATGATTTCCCAAGAAAGGAATGTATCTTTTGTGAGTGTACGTCAAAACCCTGTTCAAGTAATTCATGTACAAGGTGAGGCAGAAGTTCAGCACGACGCTTTTATTTTTGAAACTGCTTAAGAAAAGATTATGAAACTTTGGATGAGTAATTGGAGTGGGGCGCACCAGATGGTGCCATTTGACATTATGACCTCATCTTGAAATCCGACGTTTTGAATTCAGGTCTAATACTTTAAATGGGAAGGGAAGCATGTGACACATGATTTTAGGCTAAAATTTCACCAGAAATACGAATCTCAAGTTTTCGTTCACCTAACTTTAATCAGTAATGAAAATTTGTGAAGTAAACTGTGCATATATCATCATGTAATGGGTTTTGTTTGTCTTTTCAGATGATGTAACATGGTTTTCATCCGCCAAGAAAGAATTAAAATTGTTTCCATCAGTGGGAACGCAAGGCCAGAGTCATCACTGATAACTTCAATGCCCGGCATCCAGAGAGGTACAACATTGCACATACCACAGTGTCACGTATTTTGCAAAAATTTCATGTTTCTGGGTCAGTGCACGACAAACAATGTAGTAAACGCCCGAAGTGTGCAACGGATAAGGCAACAGAAACGACAGTTGTAGCATCCTTGGTGAAAAGCCCGAAACGCAATAGCAGACGTTTAGCTGCAGTTTCAGGTGGAAGTCAGAGATCAATACTCTCTGTGTTGCACACAAACAAATTGGATCCATGCAAACTCCAACTGTAACAATACCTAACGGAGGATGACCGAGGTTGGAGAATGCAATTTGCAGAATGGGCTGTGTAAGGATAATCCCATGTTTCCTCTTAATGTTGTGTTTAGTGATGAGGTCAATAAACATAATTACCGTTATTGGCCAGAAAGAAACCCAGCATGGACAGATTCGTCGAGGGTAATTGGTGCGGAAAAGCTGAGGATATGATGTGGGATATAAAACACTCGTATCATCGGGCCGTTCATCCATGGGAACCTGCATGGGGACAGATATCTTGACATGCTGCAGAAACAGGTGTTCTCGCCACTGCTGAACCCAAAAGGTGACTTCCCTGTCTTTTTTCCAACAAGAATTTGCGCCTCTTTATTACGCAGTATGTGTCAGGGAGTGGTTGGATGCACAGTTACCGGACCACTGGATTGGTCGTTGAGGGCCAATTGAGTGGCCATCCCGTTCGCCCGACATTGGCACACTTAGACTTTTATATGTGGGGCCATCTCAAAGGACTTGTTTATCAAGAAAAAATCGCTGATCTCCGACATCTCGAACAATGAATCAAGCACACTTATGATGACTCTGCGATGCCAGAAGTGTTATTACGTATCCATCAGAACTGGAAAAAACGTTTTGCATTATGTGTAGCACAAAGAGGAATACATATAGCATATCTTGTAGGATTCCATATGCAATGTTTACTTCACAAAATTTTATTACTGATTACAGTTAGGTGAAAAATAACTTCAGATTCATATTTCTGGTGAAATTCTAGCCGCATGCCCGCTTCCCATGTGAAATATTGGACCTGAATTCAAAATGGCGGATTTCAAGCACCATCTGGTGCGCATTCACTCAAATTACCCACGTCCAAAGTTTCGTCATCTTTCCTCAAGCCGTTTCAAAAATGCAAGGGTGGTGCTGGACTTTTGCCCCACCCTGTACTGTACTGTTAGTGTATATTGTTATTCCCCATTAACCGAAATTTGTAAACCGAAATGTTCATTATATATAATAAAAATTTCCTTAACACCAACATCTAGTGGAAAAAATCATTAGTACAGTGCTTCTTATTTGACATTTTTTTTTTAAATTCTAAAATAATATAAAAGAGGAATTAAAAAATTAGAATTCCTCTTACATACAACAAAAAAACTGTGTATGCATCCTTATCCCACTTCCCTTTCTCTACCAGAAATTACTCTGAGATGTCTTAATATCATTGGTCGTATGTATTTCCAGTAGAATACTAAATATATTTAGATTAGGATTAGGAATTAGATTTCTGGGCTTTCGGTATGTATGGCTATGTTAGCCCCCTCACGTATCAAGGATGACGTCCCTCGGCAATCACACTATCCGAGGAAAATAGAGAGGATTGGGAAAGGAAGGATTCGGCCTGGGACCTCGGTCAAGTATCATCCCGGCATCCCTTACCCATGAATCGAACCCGGTACCGCTTCAAATATATTTAAATATTATACTGCTTTTGTAGAGATGAGATAGGGGGATTTACTACCTGCTTGTAGACTCATGTACAATTTTCTGGTTTCTTTTCAAAAAGTGTTACGCATAATATACGAGGAAACACTATACGTTGATTTAACATTTCATTTATCCAAAATTTCACGGCCGTTACTATAAGTCATCTTTAAAAAGACATTTCACTTGTAAAAAGTAATTTCGAAATTCAGGACTAATTTGGGTACCACTTCTATTAAGGCGAATAGAGTAAACTAATGTATCAGTTTGTTTTGGTGCTATTAGCAACAGAAAGTATAGCATTGAGGGAGAGTCCCTTTCAGTACGGCTGTACTATATACAAATTGATTTAACTATTTTTACAGTAATACATTGAGTTATGACTTGTAACCAAAGGAAGGTTTTCTTACAAGGTCAGCTATCATTAACGTTATCGTTACTGCGAATGTGTCAAAGGATATTTGAGTGTGAGTCAGTCTCTCCCAAGTAAATAAATTGTAACTCATATTGGTAATCCTTTTGATTGATTTAATGTGTAAAGAATAAAGTGCGAACTTTATATATGAATAACAATGTGTAATTCATTGTTTACCGTATTGGATGGGCGTCTCTGGTGTGTTAAAATTGAGGAGGACGACTAGATTGCTGATAGACTCAACAAAATTTACGTCAAAATAGTAAGTAAATGGGAAGTTACTTTAATTTAGAGACAGTGCGATCTAGCTTCTACCTCTACCAATACATTTTTTCTTCATCACTGTACGTCACTTGCTATCATTGAAGTTTCCATTTGGCTTTCGTTCCATCATACATTCTATATGCCATTCAAAGTACAATTTCTTCTCCAATGCTGTTCTTTTATCTTTTCTAATTATTTCCGGGTATGTTATTTTACCTCTCTTATTCCCAATGCTTCTCATTGATTTATCGCTCCAAGTTTTTACCTATTCTTCAATATGCAAATTTCCTAGACTCAAGAATATTTTTCTCTTTTCATAATGCTCACGTTTTCATTCTTTGCAATGTAATTTTCTAATTTAAGTCTATGTTGTAGCTCTTCATTCAGTGATTCATATGGTATACTTCTCATGGTTATCATCAGGTCATATTAAAGAGCTTTCACAATTTCACCTGCTACTTTCCATTTATCGTTCACTTTTTATATCTTCTTAATAATACTGCCAAGATACTAAAAAATAGGCACCTGCTCGACTTTCTTTCTTGCTCAGGCTTCTGTAATTGTTACAGCTCTTCCAGCCGGCATAGTAGGTACCATGCGCGCCTTCGAAACGTGGGGGTTTCGGATTCAATTCCCAGTAGTAGAGCATTGGAATTTGAATATGTAATTCGGATTCGACTTTAAACTGTATATCCACGTCTCACGTAGCCTCAGGGCTGACAAAGGATGGTAAACTTCAGAAACTATAGCTATAATTTTCACATCCTCAACATCCCAGCCATTATTACTTTCATCTTTTTCATATTTATTTTTTGCCATTTCAGTTGCACCAATCCGGTACTTAACAGTAGATAGTTATCTGTTCTTACTATTTCTTTACTTTTTTTTACTTTTTTCGTATAAATCATTTCGACATTGATCCATTTCCTCTCCTACAGAAGATATTGGGGGACACGTCCCCATCCCCCTGCCAGAGACGCCCGTGCCTTACTGTAAACAGATTTCAAACATGTGGGACTCCATATTTTATCAAGATCAAGAAAGTGATGTTTTGTGTTTAAAAATACCAGATGGCTTTTCACTTCTCGTGTGATGTATTTTACTGCTATAATAAATACTATTAATATATGAATATAACATTGTGTATCTGGATGTTTGAAAAATTACTTTCAGTTGCTATATGATAATTCATATATTTGACTGTTCTAGTGTATTAATAGGATATTGCAGATATTCATTTTAGCTTAGTGATGATTACTTTTTTTCTGCTGAAGGGAAAAGTTGAACGACATCATTTGTGCCGTGTAGGGAAGTTCCATTTTCGATCTCAAATGCCGATACGAATCAGTTGTCTTAATGGTATATTATATTGAAATCAGAGCCGGTTTCTAGTAATTTCAGGTTCCAATAGAGAAATATAGTTTAGTTGTAATATACTTAAGCTTGAGATGCGAAAACATTCATAAAAATAGTTTTAAACTAAAGATAAGATGCATCATTGGATCTATATTATTAGTTTTGCGTTTTTTATAAATATGAATGAAAAAGTAAATTTGCTACTTTTTTGGTAGTTGCTATCGAATCAAATTTGAGGAAATCAGTTACAGAAATAAACGTGTGCGATTTCTTGTTTTGTATTTTTTTTTTAAATAATAAATGTCTTTTGCATACTTTTGTAGTATTTAATATTTCTATGTATTGCTGCAATATGTTTGATGTCGTTAATAATACAACTAACTGTGTGCTTGTCTTCTTTTCTGTTGCTTTTTTTCTATTTAATTTTGAACAGATACATAAAACTTACTCCAAATCCATGTCAACCCCAGGAACACCTGTCACACCTTTGCCTTACGCCCACAAGTACTTAAGGCATCGAGCTTATAAGAAATGCGTCACCCCACCACCGACTCCGGGAACTCCTAGTGAAGACTGCAGCAGCCTGGAGTCTGATTCCGATGTGAGCCGTGCTCCACTTTGGGGCAGAGCTTCTACAGAGTTTTGTTTTGCGCGGTCCCGTGACATGTTGCCTCATGTTGACATTCACTTGCCTTCGTCTTCTCAGTCACCATCTCCACGTCCAGATATTATGCCAGTTACCAAGCATGTACGCGCTTCTAGTTTTCATCACGAAAGACAAAAATATGGCTTAAGTAAGCATGCCGCACCTAGCTATCCCAATCTTCAGTCTTCCAGAAGAAGATGCAGAAGCTCCTCTGACGGCAAAAGAGCCGTACAGTCTGCATGTACTACTCCAACTCAAAAGTATTTGGCATCACCTGATGATTCCCTCACGGAATCGGATGATGAAATGGAGGATCGAGCACCACATGAGGCCTTAAAACAAAAACTCCCCACACAGATGGATACCTCTCGACGCCATGTTCTCAAACCACCAAAGAACCTTCTTCTGCCTTTGCCTAAAGCTTTCAACTATAGCCATCTTAACAAATCAAAGATATGGCGAAATAAGTCACCTCCACCTCCCGCGTCTTTTCTCAATTCCCTTTCCCCACCCTTTCCTCGTTATGAATGGACTTCGCGACAAAGTTGGCAAAACAATGACGATGATGATAGTGATGAATGGGAGCGAAGCAAGCCAGATACCTCTCGTGTTTCGTCGCTTGTATTATCTTCCGACGGAACAAGTCCAGAGGTGTCAGAGTATCCTGAATTTTCTCACGATTTTCTCCCTCCTAGTCCAGCTCCATCATCATAGTATTTTCCAATCATCATATGCATGCGCAAAGGAATTGCAGTGATTAGTGTGTATGTGTATTTTAATTTTTCAAAGGCATTTGTGATAGTCTAGTTTATAGTTATAAAATAGAAAAGGAGATAAATGTCAGTTCGCAAAAATTTCATATGCAATCTGTAAAATCAGTATCTAAACATGTGTGAATCAGTGAACAATCGTGACATTAGCTAGTTACTTCATTTATCAATTTAGAGTAAACATAATCAGTTAATTTTATATGACCTATTTCTGACAAAATCTTCCTTTAATATAGAAATTCACTTGAAGGTATATATATATATATATATATATATATATATATATAAAGAAGAAATTTTTTGTGAAAAACAATATTAAAAAAAGAGCGTTAAACAATTACAAAGAAGACTCAAAAGATGAGTTGTAAAAGATGGCAACATTAAAGAGTATTTTTTTTTAAAAAAAAGATCAAGTAAGTTTGTCCGAAGAGTTCTATTAGGTTTGTCGTGGTAATGATCTCCTGAAATGTTACCATCATTTTTAGAAGTAGTATCGCAAACGTTAATGAAATACTTTGTTAATATGAAGTACAGTTCTGTATTTATTAATAGATTATTTTTAAAGCTAACTTTTATATTAGATTGCTATTTACAAAATTATTAATTTTAAACTAATCCAGAACGAGACAAACTAGACGCCGATTGGGTTGGTGATGGCTAAATTATTATATCTAACTCATTAAATACCAACATTTTCAAAAGAAAAAGTCCCTATCAACCTGTAACATAATGGAATACTGTAAAGACTTTATCAAGATATTTTGGCTACAACTTCGAAAACAAACAACAGAACTGGTGCAAATTATTGTAAAAGATTATTATTGTGAAAGATATAGCATTTCCAAAAGTACAGGAACACAAAACCAGATTAAATTCCGAAGATGTATCTTGGACTTCAAATCGACAAAGCGCTGTTTTGTCTTTACAAGAGATGTTGCAGTTCACGTCTTAAAAACTAGAAATTTTCTTAATGAACATTCTATCCTTACATCATGCTAGGTAGTTTATTAATAAATGTTTCATTCTTTACTCACCAGCGTGTATTATTTTCAAAATGCCAAATTGTATAAGCACTTACATACTGCCTAAAATACCATGTGTAAATTCATTTGTAGTTTTTGCTAATTCTGTGCTGCGTAGTATGAAGGGGCTAGACATCAGTGAGAAAAAGGTAATGACCTTCATAAGTGTCAGAAAAACACTAGCAACAATTATTGCCGAGCTTATTAGTAACCGTGAGAACATCGGTTATATCCTAATTCTCTCTGATTGAAAATAATCTCGACAAAAATTGACAGCACTACATACAATCTTTGAAAGATCTCCAGATATGCAAGTGTGACAGTAATTCAACGATGTGATTGTTGTCTTCTAACCCATTTTGATTACCTTGATATATTAAACTATTTCAATTTTCCTTTGTCAAAAGTAGATGCAGGATACGTTGATTGAAGATAGGACAAAAGTATACCTTCAAAACTAAGTTGTTGTCAGCTGTTGGATAGTGACAAATGTTTGTAGTGTCTAAAAAGCTCTTCTAATTTGTTTTGCTCTTGGATGCTCTTGGAAATGATGCGTATATGATTTAGGATGAGTTTGTGCATAATTAAGTTTCTTAGATATCCATTTATTAAGTTGCAATGCAGTATAACTTTTAAACAGTCGCAAATGAAAGTTAGTGCTTTTGAACTTCGAAAGATGCTTTGTTGTATACATCGGTCATACCCACATCATGGTAGTTAGGCTCATGATGATGTCCTTGGTTTGGAAGTTATGACCGGAGAAACCTCAACAATGTTCTTGCAGCATTTAACCATCTTGCAGGTTTTTTAAATATGAATAATCGCCTTAAGCAGTTCCGTCAAATGTGCTAGTCATCATTCAACCTAATTTTCCCCTAATATTCCACGAATTAAGATTTATCGAAAGATTAATTGTTTTTCCTGAAATGTTAGAGCCATGGTTTAGGGAATATTTACAAGGTTAAAAATTATATTAAATATAAAGCACATTGTAACAGGATATCTTCATTAAAACAGTATGTACATAAATATTCATTGTATTGATCTCACTGAATTATATGATTCCTGAAAATAAAAAATGTGTCAGTTTTTATCTGATGATAGCTCACTGATTCACATAGGTATTGGTTTAGTGTAACTGCTAATGACGGATGTTAAATGTGTAAATGAAGGCGATTCGTTGTTTAGAAATTTTACAGCTTCATAGTTACGTTTCCTGATGCTGTACAATGATACTTGAAATGAAAATTAAGTAGAAATATTTACATTTAAAGTTCGTTTAAGAAGCTACTAATGTCTCCATTACCGCTTCCAGTGTAGTTTTTCTAAAGGTATACGGCATCACTTTATGAGATATAGGTACTCTTTCCTTATGCATATAAATGTTTTAAGAAAATTAACATCTGATATTCGGAATCAGGTGCATATTACCAACAATAACTCAGTTGTAATTTAAGTAAATGCGAGTGAAACAAGTTAAAATCTTCTACTGTTATTTTAAGGTGTGAATGTATTGCTTGAATTATTTTGTGTCATTGCATTAAAACATGTGATAACAGTGGGAGGTAGCAGTGTAACAAGTAGTTTACGTCGAAGAAGATAGTCTGACAAAAGGTATATTTTTACTTGTAATTATGAGAAAGAAAAACTAGCCGTCCAGTGATTGCTCAGTTCTTCATTGCTTCCCTCAAAGGTGTTTGTCATCATTTAATTTTCCACGGCTTGATGCTAATGCAGTTATTTTGTTTTCAGAATTTTTGTCCTTTCTTGGTTTGAATTACTCTCTCTATCTCGATAGTGATTTAAAACGTTAGTAAAATTCGCATGATGGGTGAAGATTAGTGATATAATGTGGTAGTTTAAAGTAACGAATACATCGCAGTAATGATAATGCTTCTCTAAGTAGAACACTGTATCACTAAGGATAAAGTGACATAAAATTACTGTGTATAAATACGAATGAAACCTCAGGAATCCAAATGCCTCGTCATGCAGTGTGTGTGCATGTCTGTTGGTCTGTTATGAACCAGTGTAGTGTGTTTTTAAGATTATTTTTATATGTATGATAAGAAATGATGAACGTGATTAAGAAGACTGGTTTTATATTATGTTTTGCTTCTTTTGTAGTTACTGTTAATAAGCATGTGAGACAAATTGATAAAAATTTTATTTTGTTATTGTTTTGCTCATAGCACATTGTTCATTATTGTTTATCTTAATTTTTATTCTCTGTTATATGTACTTTTTTTACGTTTGTAGTTTTTGACAACACTAGATGTAGAATTTCACTTGTAGTTTATGTTTTTTATTTCTTATTTTTGTTTTTCCTTCATGTTCGCTTCACTTGCAGTCCACACTAACCGAAGAAGCGAAGGCCGTTTACAACAGTTTGGTGGAGCAACCTGTCATTGACAACCCACCCACTTTCCCTCCCCCCGAACCAGACGAAACGAACCCCTTGAGAATGCTCCGATCAGGTATTGCTGTCCGTCCCAGAGTACGAGGCAATAAGCATCACACGCTAGAACGTTCCCAAACACAGAAGAGTTCTTCTCACGAATCTTCAACGATTCCTGGGAACAGACAAGAACCTGAGTGGTCTCGAAGTCTTCCTCGACCAGCAAACCATGTGATTGCTGGCATTAGAGTTCCTCCTCCCCCTACCACACCTGCTCCTATTAATAGGCCACCCGTGAGGCTTCGGAGTCAGAGTTCGCAGGGGTCAGATTCCACAATCCCGGATGAAGTGCAGGAATTGGAGGCTGGAAGGGATGACCCGGAATCTGTCGTGGGAACAGAAACGCAGAAATTGTCTTCAAGTGAAGGAGAAGGGAATAATGATGCAGGAAATCCAATTCCACTTCCTCCACGAGATCGAAGCAGACCATTGCCCCCTAGCAAGCCTCGACATCAACGAAAACATCCTTTAATTATTCCTGGAGGAATATCACGAAACCTGGCGAAAATATCCTTATCCGGAAGTGATAGTGATACTGGTGAGTATACCATTGTGTGTAGGTTGGTATTAGAGGAAATAATAGTCTGTTCTGTTAATAGTCGTAGATCCTTATGTCATTCTTGTAGTGTAAGTATTAAAAGTACGTGCTCAGACAAAATGAACTCTTCGTGTGGTTTAAGAATATTAAACCCTAAAATAAAATCTTGTTATCTCAAAGATTGATAAAAATTGTTCAATAGATAAATTTGCCAGAATGTAAGTGTATGTTGTAATTATTTTGAACGTAACAGTGCACGAATGTAAAACTTAATAAGTTGCTCATTTCTCTAATTTGTCCGCATATCTGTAGAACTTTGATAATATATTCCTACATGAGAATTGTTATGTGCCGCTACAATTGCGTAAGTTATTCGGTTGGATAAGTTTGGCAGTTTCTGAGTTGGAAAATTGTAATATACTTGTGTATTGGCAGAGTTGGACATTAGGGAAATTCCATTAACACAAAAAGAAAGAAAATCAACAAATTAATGTGAGATTAAACACGGGTTTTTATGTTGATTTGTCTTAAGTTCCTGTGTTTGACGTAGTTGATATAATTTTTAGCTTGCCGATTTTATTTGGCTACTATACAGAAAATTAAAAGTCAGTAGGGGCTAGTTTATGTGAGTTTGAATTGTTGATAATTAGACACCTTTCAGAATAGTTTTCTCAATAAAACAAAACACTGAGTTGTATATTGATATATAACTTTTCTTCAAAAAACTGCGCTTATTTCCTTAATTATTTCAATATTTTTAAGATATGGGAATCAATAAAAGTTACCTTTCACGAATGTATTTAGAACCATTTTTCTAAATTGGTTGTGGTTTATAACCACTTTAACCAGTTTCATCATCCAATTTCAGCGCTAATATTTGCCTGCAGATATCATTGAAAGGTTGCTGGATGTGACTTCACATGCAATACTGTAAATGTTGCTATCCAAGGGCTGTTCACTTAATACCAAAATCGTTCTTTTCTTCTCAGAAAGTACTAATTGTAGCGCGGAATCCTCACTGCATATACATGTGGAAACATTTTAGACGAGGTAACAGCGTTTTCTCTTACCTATACCCTAGCAGTTAAGTGAGACGTGATTGTGTGCGGTATGTTGTATGTCGAAGTGCGAAATGGTGTCATTCCACAACAGGCATTCCAGGGATACTTTTATTGATGGCAACAATATTGGAATTCGTGATGAGAATTCTGGAGGACAGAATCAGAACACATGTGTCGCCACCATCAGAGAACTGGAGGAAACAGCCGCAATGATCCGACATACCTGGCCAGTATCATCACAAAGGACGAATCATGGGTTTACGGGTACGACCCCGAAACTAATGTAATGTCCCAATGGAAGTCACCTGATTCTCCAAGATCCGAAAAGGCCAGACTAGTCCAACCCCAGATGTAAGTGCTACTTATGTTTTTATACATGTTCGGAATGGTTCGTCACGAATTTGTACCACGTGGCCACACTGCCAATAATGAGGTCTTTCACAGCTGTATTACAATGGTTACGCGATTCCGTTCGTCGTAAACAGTCTAACAAGAGAGTATATGAACAGTGGCGTTTGCATCATGACAATGCTTCTGTCATACTTCAGGGATATCAGACTTCTTGGGTAGAAACAATAGCACATTATACACCATTTTCCTACTTGTCGGATGTAATGTTTTTCTGTTCCCTACACTGAAATGCACCTTAAAATGGGAAGTATTTGACACCATTTAGAATAACACGATGAGGGGACTCCGGCGCATTCCACAACAGGCGTTCAAAGACTGCTTCCAATAATAGAGACAACATTGGAACTTGTGCGTGGGTGCAATAGAAATGTACTTTGAGGGGGGCATGATGGACTAGATGGTAAACATGTCATTTTTACAGTATCAGTGTGGCAATGAAATGAACAGCCCTTTTTTGAAATTCTCTTCTATTTTTCCAATTTTGTTTTCAAAAATATCTGGCAACGTACCTAAAATTAAGTGTTAAAACTGAAATTACACAACTTTGAAAAAAGAATGTAGGGATGTATATGTATGAATTTAGAATATATATTACGTAGTTAGCACGTACGAATTCTAATGCGGATATCATAGGGTACTTCCACCTTGATTATTCCTCTTGGCGAAATCGAAGTATACTTGTGAGGTACATCACATATTTCAAATCGCAATAGTATGACAGTGGATTAGATCTCATAAAATTCAGATTCCAGATACGTTGCGAGACCTGAATGACCCCCCGAGAAGGAAAGAAATTCATTAAGCAGCAAAAATGTATTAACTTCACCCTGAAAAAAAGGATGTGAGGAACACTGTCAGAGTAAAATTTTTATTATACATATCCAATTCATCCCGTTTGCAATACGCTTAAAATATATATCAAGACACCAAATACTATATACGTTGACAATAAAATTGTTATTCCGTAAGTTTGTAGTCTTCCAGGAAAATAAACAGCATTTTAAAACATTTAGATATCCGTTGACATTTCAGTTCAGAACACAAAGTAAAATCTTTGCAGGTAATAAGCATAATCAATTTAAATAATTCATTTTGTCGTATATATTTTAAACTATTCAACTTTAATTTACTCATTTCAGTATTAATGAAAATGTACCATTACCTTTATTCGTCGAAGCATTAAGGCTCCGTAGTACATTAATTATATGGAAACAGGATCATTCATAAACATTGCTTACATATTACGCTGGATCTGCTTTCATAGATGTTAGTAATAACTGTTGTTGTTTTGTATTCAGGAGTATTAAGTTTCCGAATTCTATACTTTTTCATTTTAAAAATATACAAACTAAGAGAAAAAGAAGCTGTAAATGTAGTTTTCCACTTAACGAAGGCCTGAGACGAAATTCAAAGAATCAAAGTTTGGACCACTTCGGATTTATCCTTGCATTTTAGATCAGAGCAGCTAATCCATAAATATGCAATAACCTTGTATCTATTGAATAATACAGTTGATGTTATAAATCACAATTACATCCAATTTTAGATTAAGTTTGAGTTACTTTGTAGAATAGTAGTACATGTAATTCGATGTTACGAACTTAACGTCAAGTTTAAATAAATTTATCAATAATAGAAATTTTACTGAAAAAAAAAAGCACTAAGGTTAGGGCCTATCGTGTTCAAAATAGTTAACTGGCGAGTCATAGGACACAAGGAATGCACTTTATAAAGGAACACAGAAAGTTAATAATAATTGGTACAGCTATACCATATATGGGCAACAGTTAAAAATTATAAAAAATTACAAGTCACGAATAAATAATTACATAGTAAAACAAATATATATATATATATATATATATATATATTGAAGGCTAGTAGAACACAGCATGGAATAAAACACGGAACAAAAAAGAATAACAGATGCCTGTGACGGTTGACTTACGGTCTGTTACACGGATACACAAGGAAAGAAATATGCAGATTCTTCGTAAGAAAACACTCATAATGTTTGAACAAAGTAAGCTGAATGAATGTTTTCGGTCGTTGCGGTGGTTGACAAGAAAAGAAAAGAAAATAACAATAGTCCGTTGTTTATCTGTTTTCCAATGATTATATATTTTAACCTTATTTGTTTGTTCCTGATTGACAGTGATCATTACGGTTGTGCTTAATTTTTATGTATTACAAAAGCAAGATCACTTTCCTTCTACTGATTAACATGTTCTTTTTTAACAACATTCATGATATAAAGGTAGTATGTATGAACTTGATACCAGTTGTATAAAAATAGAAATAGCATTGTCTGAGTTTAATTCATTCTAATGTTAATTTACTTTTACCTTTTGTAGCCTCACGAGGAGATCTATCAGCCGGTCCTAGTCCAAGTTATTTGAACGTAGAGTTCAGTCATGATCCACTGTCTTCGGGGCAGTTCAGTGATCCTTCGCCAGATAGTGTTTGTCAGTCACCTACGTCACCTCAGCATTCAGCTAAGATCTGCAGGTAATTAACATTTTCTAAGGAATATTACTAATAGCACCAAATAGACATTGTAGCTGAGCATCTACGTCACTCATATTTTCCCCTTTGGGGGTGGGATGACCACACTATCTTTACAGTTGCTCATCATATCTTATGGCTGGTCGTCTGGTTGCGAGGACTTCCTTCATTTTCACAGTTTAATTCGTCCTCCTATTGCACTAAGCACAAATCAGAACCTTCCATAAGCGGGGTGATGGATTAAGCCTTCGGAGTACAAAATCTCCAGGTTACCGAATCCCACGGTATGACCTCAGCCCGGTAGGAGACCACTTCAAATCCAGGAACCCCAGACAACCTGAGAGGCTTGGTTTCTGGCACTGTCTATAATTTAATCTCCCTGTTGACGTACCACGTATGCTGTCAACCTCCACCTTCCGGACCCAAGGGTACGCATTACTTGCCCATTTGGGAGGTATCCCGGAAGTCCCTGGTAGGGTCAACAGAGTGTTAATGCTCTTCCTACCTCTATTTACGGAAATGTTACACCGTACATTACCGGAACCAGTGGGTGATATAGACTATATATACCAGGCAGATTTGAAAGACACCAATCGCACTCCCCGGTGGGGGCTGCAACAATTGCCTACCTCTCTGATCAATTAGATAGTAGTAACAGTGAAAAGGTTAGGAAAAAACATACTTCAAAAGGTCTGTAGTAAACATGTTCCCATGTTATACACTTTTTAAAGATCCCATAAGCTACAACAACAAGGCTGCGTCGCCGTTCGCTTCCAGGTTCCGGGACATGTCGGCGTTAGGGCAAACGAGCGTGCTGATACAGCAGACAAAAACGTCTCGTTGTCTCGTGTTGCACTGGAGTACTCTCTCCCTTGCTCCATTCTCTGTGGCTATTTCGTCCAACTGATGCTCTGTCACTGGCAAGTGGATTGGAACCATTCCAACGCAAAATTAGCTCCACTCTAAGTAACGTATTTTGGAAAATTGCCAGACAATGTGGGGCACGGGCCATTCCGTTTTAGTGTATGGTGGTGACTGTATGTAGTGTGAGGATTGTATCTTTACATAAGTATCCGGTATATTCTTTTAGAATGTCCAGAATACTCAGACTTTAGAGAACGTTTACGACTACCCATTAATATTAGTCAGGTCTTAGTAAGTAGGTAATCATGCTATTAGTAACCGTGTTCTCGCTGTTATTCGCGAGATTGATAAATATAACATTTTCTGAATCTTTTTAAAATACCTTTTGTGTGTTATTCTTTCAGTCATTTCTCTTGTGACGTTTGATATGTTATTTATTCTTCTAGTTTTTTCATAACCTCTGAAACTTGTTGAATACATATTGTTTTATCATATGCCTAATCTTATTTGATTTCCACATTTTGAAAGTCTTATTTTGATCATTGTAAATTCTGTGTCGGTCATTGGCATTTTCTTGACGGGAACAAATAGCTTCGCTAGTGACGTTCCCATTAAACATCATAAGGAATCAAGCAATAAAATAGCTTGGTTTCTGTGTGTATCTTAAAGGGATCTACAATTAAAATAACTTCTTCTTATAATTTAGATCATTTAACTTTTTTAAAAAAGCGCATTGTATTTATTTTTTGTAGGGATAATCGGCCTGTTTAATAAAGTAATATTTGAGAGATTAATAGCCTAAATTATTGTATTGTCTTCCCCACAGTTTAGATGATAGTTTCGAAAATCAGATCGCATCAGAGCTTGCAGCTTTGGACGATATTCCGGAAGAAGAATCGCCGCCGAGACCGCCGCCACCTATTGTGCGCAATGGTGATCATGTATCATGTGAAGATTTATTGGACTTCGCTTGTGATGGTCCAAATGCACGACGTACTCAAGGTAGAGCGCGTGGGGCCGATTCAGACGAAGTCCGTATTATGGGCAAGGTGCTTGGGAAAGATGTAAGTCGATGGTATTTTACACGAAGACACGAGATATTTCTTAACACAAATACCATCTGTCACATTTTGTTAAGATCAATTAGCAATCTTCTATAATGTGTTCTGGAACTCTTAAAAGGTTTTTTATATTCCTAGCATAATTTCAGCAACCAATCCTGTTGCTTTCGACTACTAGTCAGTAATGAAAATATATGTAACATACTTTATTCACTCGTCTTTTTTCGACACGAAACACTAAAATCAGCAGTAAGTTATGGAAATTTTAGTAATTACTTCGTACTGACTCACAGCTAGTAGCATTAACATAAACGCAATCTACAGTGTACTCTTTAACACGCATTTCATACAATATGAAACGTTTTACTTTTCTTCATTTCTTGTTTATTTTCTTCTTTAGCCCTGCATCAACTTATACAAATCTGCCTATGTACAAGTCTAGAAAATTGCGATCCCTATACAATTTGAAGTCACAATGGATTACTTTTTTGAATGAAGCTGTTTAAGTAAATCCAATTCTTGTCGAGATTTTCTTCGTCCAAATTTAAGATTGAATGTTTTGTTCTATTGTAATATGACTCGAAAACATTTCTTTCTATAGGTGATGATTATACATACATACATACATACATACAGTGGCGGATCCAAGGGGAGGGCTATAGGGGCTATAGCCCCCCCTTGACGCTCAGGTTTACACTGGCTAAAATGGGCTTCAATCTTGGTTTACACTGGATAAAACGGGAAACTATGGTTTAGCCCCTCCCTTGATCATATCCTGGATCCGCCACTGCATACATACATACATATATATATATATATATATATATATATATATATATATATATATATATATATATATATATATATATAAACTAAATTGAATAAAAGGTAAGCAATATTAGTGAAATGGAAGCTCTTCATTACTGACTCCCCATAGAAGGCAACAGGATTGCCGAAGTTATACGAGGAATATATAATTTATTTTTTTTAAAGAATTTCCAGGACTTATTATAGGTGAGGGCTAGTGAATTTTAATAAGAATACTCATAATTGGCTAACATTTTTTGATTTGTATCTTGTCAAAATTTGTATTAAAGTCGTATTATTCTGGTTAATCTCTTGATTGTTAGCTGAGTTATGTATATTGTATATAATTTATTATTGAACTAATTATCATGTGAAAGGTATAATGTGAAAGAAATTAGTACTCACTCGAGTTCTAAAAACTGTAATGATATGTTATGTCAATAGTAGTACTGAGAGTAAGTCAAATATAGCAAAACCACAGGCACGAAAGATCTGGATCCGATTCGTAGTGAGAATTGATGAGAGTCGGGAATCTACGTAGGGTGTAGATTCTGAGTCCACGTAGGCTCTATACTGAAAAAGAATAATACATTCCAAACAAATCAAATTGCATCAGGTAAGGCGGTAAAGATGTTGGGGAAAAAAGCGAGAAATTAAAGAACAAGAAAAGTAACTTTTAAGTGGACACCGTATTGGAATCCAATCCGTAACAATGAAAAATCTTTTTTATATACATACTACAAACCTTAGCCTACTTTTCTACGCGGTCATCATGTAAGTTGAAGCTCTTAGAGCACTGTATCATTTTGTCCGTTCAGCCACTGGTCTCAGTTACATTCATTCAGAGGTGCAGTGATGCGTGAAGAGTTAGGAGCTCTGAACAGAATAAAAATTTATTATATATATATATATATATATATATTAAAGATTTCGTATTTACTTCGCTTTGTTAATATGCAATTTATCGTATATACCGTATATTATAGGTGTAAGTGATCTTCAATTTGGCAAATATTTTCATGAATTAATGTATTTGAAATCAGATTCTGCGTAGAATAGTTTAATAGTTTGTTTTGTACAGTCCTGAATAATGAATATTGTTTGGAATTTTTGGTTGATATTCACTCTTTTCCATTTATTATGCAAATTTCAGGTTACGTTTACCGGAAACAAAAAATAAATAAATGAAAAGAGTAATAGGTTACTTATATCTTAACATTTTAACTTGCACTTTACGTTCTTATTGTTATTATTCTATATATTCGATAATCTAATCGTATATAAGACTACCTTCTTTGAAATTTGCAACAAAGGTGATATCTCAACATGATTAGTTTGACTCACAATCTCTTTTTGGGTCTTATATGAAACAATCATTGAAATTAACTTCGGGACGATTGAGTTCTTATTTCTACTAATTCTGTTTAAAAGTACGATTAAAATCAAATACTCGTAAATAATAATCAGTACATATTTTACGATTAAAACTTAAATATATGTAGTTATTGTTAATAGAAGTTGTTGATAGTAGGTAACAGAAGAGCATTGACGGGATGGAAATTTAGATTTGACACGATTCTGTATCTTTGAAAATGAAATCTCTCCCTGGCATGATCAGTGACTTTTCTTCCCCTTTGCAGTGACAAAAAGGAGGCAGCAAGAGAGTTCTTTTTGGTTGCCTATTAGCTTATGTGAAATGAATAATAAATACTGTGTCTACCGCTATGAATTAACGTGATTCTTTATGTAGTATAAGTAGGTGGTCAAAGTATGAATAAAGTCTTTACCTCTCAATATGAACCAATGATAGCTTTCTTTTCATTATAGATATCACACGAAACTTGTTTGGCAGCCTTGAATGTAGCTGATTGGGATGTCCATCGGGCGATCAAGTTGGTTCGCTTGCAGACACTGCTTGGTGCAAGACAGCCAAACCTAGAGCTAGCTTGTGAGGCATTAGCTTCATGTGATTGGGATGTAGCACGAGCAGCAGGCTGGGTCCTTGCTGCACAGGACGATGGGGACACAACGGAAGTGTGAAAGGCTTTATGAAGATTCGTGATTACCCAGTGCTAAATATGAGAGATCCATACTGGCGTTAGTATTGTAATCTCATGTAATCTCGTGGAGAAAATAGGAATTGTTCCTATTTATAATTAAGAGAATATTTGTTATTAGATAACTAGCAAAAAATGTAATGGTGCTAATCTAGAAATATAGCATGTCGATAAAACATCTGGTATTTTATCATGACATATAATACTATGTTATTTAAAGTGTGTACTATGTACATTAAGCTATGCATTTTTTAAGTACTGTAAAAATATGTAGGTAAAGTATGCACGATTTTTTATACAGTTGCTTTGCTAATATAATTGAATATAAAGTTTTTGTATTGTATATAGTCAATATACCTTTCTTCGCACGATTTTCTGATACGACAACTTCAAGTAAAACCAATAAATCAATTGATTTCCCACGTATCTGATCTAAGAAAGAAATTTCCGCCGTTTTGAAATCTGAGTAAAAATAATAGCTTTTAGGTGTGTTAGTAAGAGTGCAGTTTTTGTTAGTACAGATCTTAAACACAAAATGAAGGAGGAAAAAATAAAATCGAAAATTCGACTATTGAATCAACAAGACGTAATTGGTGAAGCTTTAAATAAGACATTATTTTGTATTTGGTAAAACAAGGAAAAGTTGCTAGCCAAATGTACCCAGTGATTATCGTCTATGTCTTCAAGAAGTGTTGACGAATAGGAAAAAGTTTTTTTTTTTAAGTAATTTTAAAATCATCGAATTCAATATTGAATATCCTAGTATGAAAGATGTAAATGACTTGTAATAATTTGCAGTTAAATATAATAAAGATGATGACTTGTAAACAGTTATATAGTTGTGATTGTAATTTACTTGCCAGGTTATAACTGTAGGTATGAAATATCTTCTTTTGTTAAATACAGGCATAATTATAAAAGTAAAAAATAATGTAATATATATATATATATTGATTTCCTTTTTCAATTCTTTGTATATCAATATTTACTTACTTAGTAGATTTTTTCAATTTATATAATGGGAAATTATAGTTCGCTCGAACACTATTAATTTACTGTTTTTATGACTTCATGAAATTATTTATAATCGTTTGTTAATGTTAATATATCTTCGATCTTGTCATACACAAGGCTCTCAAATAGCTGGAATAGGTTTGATTTTCAGTGCGAGCCTAATTACGGCATGATCGTGGGAAGTAAAATTAAAACAAGCAAAAAATATTTTCACATGTGTAGAAGAAATTAAAAACTACTTAAATATGAAAAGAGCTTTACATTGTTACTTTTATATCTATAGTAATAATATAGTATTGAATTTTTTTTTTTTTTTTAACTCGTACATCTCGTTTCAAGTACAAATTTTTAACGTTCTTCAAATTTCTTGAAATTTTCTATGGATGAAGAGTTTTCTGTAACATTTTTTTTTTTCTGAAAACTACCTTTTCGTGGTGTGCTACTTAAGTCTTCATTGTATAGCACCTTGAATTTTGCCATAAAATAATATTAGAGTGTAACTGCAAACTCAGTGGCTTTATTTTGGCGTAACATAATTCCTTCATCCATTAATTCTTAAATTGATCAAATAGTATGAAATACTTTGTACTATGGAATGTCACACAGAAATATTTAGCTCTCAAAATCGCTTCAGTATGTCATTGTAAAACTGATGTATGAAATTGCAATGTGTCTCAACTGTCTAAAATCAGAATAACTCTCAAGTTTTGTATAGTAGAATTGTAATGAAGTACAAAAAAATAATGAACATCTTTGGCTGGTAAGATGATTTCAAAAGACTGATTTTTTATGTACAATTTGCCTTACTAAAATTACCAATGTAATTTGCTCGTAAGATGTTTTTTTAAAGTATAAAATGTGTTATAGACCGTGATTGGTTGCTGGTCAGATAGGCACAATTTTCGGCTTTTCTGTAACTTTTATAAACAAAAAAATATTTATCAAGAAATAAAAGTATAGGTTTCTGTGTTTGAATTACATATCATGGTACACAAACTATTGTGTATGTCACAGAATATGGGGCCAGAAATCTCTTCATGTTAATGGAATTTTTTTTTGTATTATTGCCTTGATAACTTCTTGAGGTAACTACAACTTGGTATGAAATCTGTTTTTGATACTATTTTATTAATCCTCCAAACGATTACACCTACTGTAGTGCATTTATTTAATGATCTATTATATCACTGTGCCTTTTTCTTCTGACCTGTGGTTTGTAATATTCAACACGCTTTATTGTCTTTTTTTCTAAATCTTCTACACAGATTATATGACGTATATGTGTAGTGTTCATTATATACATTTTGTGTAAAATAATATTATAGTGCCTGTGTTTTGTACTATTATAGTAAAAGTGACTTACAAAAATCTCCACATGAAATTATGACTTCTTTTTTCTAAGAAATTCCCAGCATTAGCTTACCCTTTTAATATCTTTTAAATCAATGAATTATCTTTAAACTGTTAGAGACTCTTTTGAACGCAAAAAAGTCACGAATATTATCTATCTACCTATATACAGGGTGTATCAAAAAGGACTGTACAACTTTGAAAACTCATATTGGTTTATTTATTTAGCTTACAGACATGGTTTTGATGTTATTTTGTAGCAATTTTTTTTTTTTTTTTTTTTTTCACACACACACACCTTATACTTAGAGGTTCAATGTGGCTTCCATTGGTGATGCGGTACACATCCCATCTGAAGTCTCAAATGGTCTACAACGTCTTCAGATGTACGGGGATGACCAAGATGTGTTGAGTCTTACCGAACATGCACTTGCAATAAAACATTTATACGACTGGTAAATAGTAGGCCTCCTGGGACGATCTTTACCATACTTTGCACGAAAATTACGTTACAGAGTTGTCGCAGACTTGGATTTTTCAAGCCAAAACACACAACTAACACGCTCAGGATCAGTAAAGGCATCCATTTGTGCTGCAAGTGTCGCTAGCGCGTGCGATGGCTTGTTTCTAAACTACATCCATTTGTGTACTACGTGAGTCAAAACTTGATGTATTTTATTACAAAATGATACCAAAACAATGTCTTAAGATAAATGAATAAATCAATTTGAGTTTTCAAAGTTGTAAAGTTCTTTTTGATACACCTTATATATATATATATATATATTCACAAGGTAGAACTTTTCTATCTTACTGTAGAATTATTCAGTTAGAATTGCTGTGTTCAAGAGTGTAGTGCAACATAAGGAACTGAATTGAGTAAATATATTTATTTGTTTACCCAATGTTGAGGAAAATTGAAACGAATACTTAGAATTGAAACGTGCTTGGGAAATAAGTCAAAATATGATCAAGATAATGATTAAAACATTTTTACGTGGCTTTGTATACTCGCATCATTGACTAACATAGTACATGTCGTGAGAAATCTTCTATATATATAAAAGAGAACGCACAAATCCTTTGTAAACTCATCACGCTAATACGGCTGAACCAATTTCTTTCATTTTTGGGGGGTTATTAGGATTTGGACCCTAGATGGTTTTTATCATATCACTTTAATTTTTAATTACCAGTGTCTTGAGATAATTGACCATTCAAGTGTCCATACGTACAAATCCTTTGTTATTAGTTCATCATAGGTAAAAATAAACGTATTTATATGCAACCCGCATGACCATGTGACTCGGCGGGTTAACATAAATGACAGGCGATATAATGTTAACATTTACTGGAATCTACTATGGTTTTTATCATATCACTTGAAAGCGAAAAAGTAAAAATTATCTAATTAACAAGGTTTATTGCGTTCCGGGGTGACCGCAGCGAAGCGGGGTGAACGCTGCTAGTCTTTTATACTGAAGATATAGCTTAAATAATACAAATGAATTTGGATGATGATATTTGAGAAAACAAGTAAGTCAACTTCTGTGTAAAATTAAGTTCCTTGCAATATACTCTTTTTTTCCAAACATGCTAGGTATATGAACCAAGATTGGGAGAAAACCATTGTTAATATATATACTTGGCTTAATTATGAACAGTCTTGTTCAAAAGATCTTGGCCATCCATCTCACTTTAGAAGGCATTATTCTGGCAACTGTGTATAGGAGATTATACACTTTTAGGTAATACTTTTTCTCTAAATACTGAGCTTAATTGGCCAAAGGAAAAACAGATGTGGTTAATTTAATTGCGGTTATGGGTGAGAGTACAGGACTTTTCATTTAGAGGTGGGTCACAGTTTTTGAACTAGGCTATACAATAAAACTGTTGTGTTTTAGGAAATTTAAAGCTGCAAATCATCATCACCGAGTTCTCTTTGTCGTGAAAGAAATGCTCTTTAACTTTAATAAAATAGCTTGTGTGTTTTGATTGCCCCAATATTTAAACTACATATACTTCTAATAATACTGACTGATTTATTTCATTAGATTACCATTTCTTTCTTTCTCTCTTTGCAAATACGAAATTAACGAACATGACGACCCCAAAGTTGTTTTTTGTACGATTTTTGTTTGTTTTCCTGTGAATTCTCCAATTCGGACGATCTATAAATAGAGTCGTGCTTCAAAACGGGCGGATTTTGTGCGAACTGAAGTAAAGGTTTGCCAGTTCAGAATTTCCTATTTTGTAAAGCGTTATATTTGAACAACCGCAGTGATATATTATTTTACTTACTTTACAGATGCCGGCTATTCTGTCCGTAATAAAAAAGAAAATGACTTTGTTTGACTTTTATATTATTGAAGCAATTGATACCATCAAAAAGCTGCAAGCGAATGTGGTAACCGGATCGCGTCTTCCTAAGGCGTAACTGTCCAACATTCTTTTATTGTGCATTTGTGTGTACAAAATCTCATTAGTTTCTTCAATCTTTTAAGTTTCTTTGAATACGACATAGTTTCTGAGCACGCTACAGAAGCGTGCAATTCATGTGATGTTTCGTCACTGTAGCAGTCAGTGTCTTCTTTGAACTGTTTATTTATTACATTTGATTTTCTACTGAGCCCTACAACAGAAACGTGAAACAAAATTCGTGCAGTCTTAGCAAATAAATAGGAGGGATTTTTGCAGTATTCTGGAGTTGAGTGTTAGTATGTTAATCCGTAACTAAACCCTGATGTCTTTACTAGCCAAAATAATAGGGAGAAGCTATTTAAATTGTAAGTTTTATAGAGTTGTGCACAAGATAGATATTCAGCAATATATTCTGAATAGCAATAAACTCATTCAAATGCATTTACAAATGTGTCAAATCAAATACGTATTAATATATCATCAATCACATAAGATCTATTTATCTTCACGAAGCCTTCCATACTATTGTGTGTTTGGATTAGTCACTGAGCGATGGGAATTAATTTTGCACCACTTAACATTACTTCAGTTTTCGTTCAGCTGCAACTCTTTTATATATTGTGGTTATCTAAATGAAACAGAGAATGTTTATATATATATGATATATGCAGCTGCGCAACTCATGCAAGAAAGTAAATCAAAAGAACCAGGAACTTACTGAATATTTTTGATGTGTTAATTTTCTAGGTTATATACCATAGTTCACTTTTCTGTTTATACGAGATTGAATTTCAGATTTCTGGTATATAATTTATATCAGATATCCGATACATCTTGTTATTGCATATCCACCTCATAAACAGAACAGACATTATTTCCTTTACATCACCATATAGGTTGATAACTATGTTCCAGATTATCATTGTGAGTACAAATGAACTGACGGCGTGTTCAGCAAGGAGTTTTGTAATCTATTGTGATACTGATTAATATTTGTGTTACATTAGATTGCTTTTCGGCCGTTGTTCAGTAGTTCTGGTAACTGACTTTATTCTTACATAATAAATTCCGTGAAGCTTTGTCTCGAATGGAAAACTCACTGCTTCGCGGTATCCACGTTAGGATAGCCATGCTGTCTCGACTCCGCGTCTAATTCACTTGTTCAAAAACAATTGAAGGTTGATTGGGATATGGACTCCTGTAACAAACTTGAAATTTTACAGTAGTCTTTTTATATACTATTATTATTACGAGGCGCGTCCGGAAAGTAAGTTTTCCTAGGGCGGTGTACAGAAAGACAGTGACCTTGAAACAATTATTATTATAGATATAGCACAGATGATAATACTTTTAAGAATATTCACCACCGAAATTCAGTCACTTGTCATACTGGAATTAACTTCTGTATGCCGATGTCGTAAAAGTCAGCCACGTGGGGGTGGAACTAGTGTATAACAGAAGTCTGCAATTTTTTATCAATCAAAATTCTTAACTAACAAGAATTCCTTGAAGTGTAAGAAGACATTAAAGTCGATCGGTACACGATAATGCTCACCCGCATACGCCCTATGTGAAGCGTTCCACTGCGACGTGTTTGAGCACCCACCGTACGGCTCGATCTTGCTTCGAATGCTGGTGGTTAATATGTTGTAAAGTAGTCACCTATGCTGTATCTGTGGCAATAAATGTTTCAAGGGCATTATGTCTTTTGTTTATATAGCCGTAAGGAAATTTCCTTTGTGACTCGCCTCGTATTATTACTGGTTTTCATCTTATCTTTTACAGATTTTGTTTTCTTGCTTACTTCGTATGGACATGACTTCGTACCCAAATAGTTATTTCTGTAGTAAAATGCATTTTGAAGTAAAACTGTTACTCAAATCGTCCCTTTGATTCATCCAGCTACGCTCGAAATGTTGAGAGCAAAGTGCGCAGGGTATCCTCCGCTGTTTGCGGGTTGACGTTATACTGTATTCCAGTTCATTGTGCACTGTGGAAATCGTCAATAAACAATTCCACCAAAAAAAAAAGTCCAAAAGTGTTCGTGGTTATGCCAGTCCATGCTGTTACGGGTAGAGAATTCGTTTTTATTTCAGATGTAAATTAGTATTATTTTTGTTAAAATGTCAAACTCCTATCAATTGATTTACTAATCCAAGACGGCCGTCGCTCACAAAACTAGATCAGTACAATGATTTAAATTCCAACCAATACTTACTTCGTCTCAATCCACACAGAACTTTAATCTGATTACTACACCTTAGTAATTAATTCTCCGATTTCCACATTATTCGAATAGGAGTTACAACTACAAACATGATGGAACAAGCGTCTTTTTACTAAATATCCTAACAGCTAGAAGCTTTTTCTTTGTTTTACCTAATTTGTAATTTGCCGTATGCGGTTTTCTTTCGTGATGTTTTTCCTTCCGCTCTTATTCTCTAGTTTTCTCCAGTGCGTAGTTTCAGTTCTTTGAACAACGGAAAATTGCAATATATGAATTTTAACATTATTGCCATTACGTTCTGAATGGAATTTTTGAAGAGCCACATTGAAACTATTGCGCTGACCTTCAATGTCAGCATCATTCAGTTCGTGTACACAAAGTGCTCGAAAAGTGTTCCATGTGACATTGCATCGTTAATATGGGTTATACGAAGTTCTAATTTCGAGGTAATTTCTCAAGTTACTACTACTGAGATGCCTACACTAACAAATTTTCCATTCTCGTTACTAGTCTTCCTGCTTGTCCAATCATTCAAATTTCGTCTTTGAAATGCATACTTTTTCTAGTGTAATATGCAATTCTGCTCCGGAACTCCTAATACTTGCAACTAATAATATTTGTCGTTGTTATACCAATGGAGATCTCTCGTATAAACACATTGCAGCAACTTATCAATTCGCCATTATGAATGTTCTTGTTCGAACTGTTATGCTCGTACCTAATAGCCATGAAGTGGAGGAGGAGTAACGGAACTTATGGCCCACTCTAAGATTCCAATATGGCGCCCAACGTGATGCTTCACTTCAATGTTCTTATTTGGCTGTTATTTTATGCCATGTTGTTTTAGGCAATGTTACTTCTTGCCTTTGTTATTTTATTAGGCATGTATCGAAGATATTTATAGTTCATTTATATTGTGCTGTGTGATAAGAATTTTATACTTTTTGGTGAGCAATATGTGATGTATTAAATATGTTGAACATATCCCTGTAATTCTACTAAGTTGGTTTTCTCTATTACTTGGCTGCTGGTTGTTTGATTTGAATATTTGTCAACATATCTGTGGAACCCTGAGATACATCCTGTACTAGTGTTATCCATAACCTAGCCGGCAATAAGCCAGATGAAATCATGTAAAACAGAAGTCAAATTTCAAAACATGCTCCACAGTAATAGGAAAGTATAACACGTAAATTCTACGTGCAAGGGCTGGATAAAGTAAGGGTAACATTGTTGTAATTCGCACGTAGTTTCATGTACAGAAGAACACCTACCTTTCTTCAATATAATCACCTCCCATTTCTATAACCTGCCAAACGTGTGGAAGGTATTGTAAACTTGCAGCGTGTCGATCTTTGTCAGTGTCCCGCAAGGACTGCAATATGATACGGATGATGTCTTCTCTTGTGTCGTAATGTTTCCCGTGAAGGGATTTGGGGTAAAGGTCGTCACAAAGTCCCAAAAAACATTGTTGTGTTCTGCGCCTACACGCCACTTCAATCTTGATCCACGCACGCTGTTCGTCTTCCCGAAAAGTATTGTTATGGCGCTTCCAGTTGTCTCTTCTATTTCACGATACTGTTGCTTTAGACTGAATAACATCAGTCATTATCACTCGCCACACTTTATCGCCTTACATTCACGTAGCAATTACGAAAATTTCGTAATGCTGAGAGATAATCCTTTGACGTGAAAACAGTGTTTCTATTACGTTTTATCCAACCTATGTATATAGTAGAGACCTGCACGGGCCGAATTTTTCGGTCCGAGCCCAATCCAGCCCGAATGTGCCTAGGCCCGGCTCAGCCCGGGCCCGAAAAGTTTTGAAGATTTTCGGCCCGGCCCGATAAGTTTTTTAAAATTCTTGGCACAAGCCCGGCCCGGGCCCAATAAATTTTAAAAGTTTCATTTTGTAACATTTTTCACGGGCACACTTCTTCAACGTTTGTCTTTATTCTAATTATTGTTTAACGAAAGTCAATAATTATTGCAATTAATCGGCCCCAACCCGGCCCGGCCTGAAGAGAAATCAGTGTCGGCCCGGCCCAAAGAAATAACAGAGTCGGCCCGTGCAGGTCTCTAGTATGTAGATTAATAAAAAGCATGATTATAAGTCAGCACTTATATTTCTACACACCGCTGCTTTATATAAAAGCATATTTCGTAAAACTAATTATTTCTTCGTAACTATATACCGCAGTGCTGGATGTTTTGGGTTTAGAGATTCCTATTTTAAGTGGGATATCTATGTTCATGTTCCGTAAGTAGTCCTTAAATAAGTTGGACTTTGTTTATAAAATCAACTTAGGAATCAATTTAACTGTATTTACTCTTTATCCAGGTAAGAGAAATATTTGCTTTTCTTTTTTCTATAACTGAAAATTTTCTCATATCATTGAATTGAGAGCATGATACCTAGTGGGAATATAATTGTAAATCTTTACGAAATATTGTGGTGACTATTTTGCAGCTCATGCTAATACAGGTTGTTTCGACTTACAAATCAAATGAATATTAAACAATTCTATTAATTGCAACGTTTTACGAAATATTGATAAATTTACGAAGATATTGTGTTTGTGTGTGATCGAGTTTCCACTTCGTTCCCTGGATTTGGGTACATGCAGTTGATCTAATAAAATTGTAACTGTGTTATCAAACATACTTTTCTTTTTCTTTCCCAAAATGTGTTGTGGACAACCCTATTGCATTAAACTTCTGCTACTTACATATACAAAGGAACATAATATTTTGTTCCATATCTATTTCCAGTACATTCTATATGAAATGTAGGCGCATGAGTTGTTATACTTTTTAATTTGACTTCATCAACATCTGCAATACGTAAATTAATTTACAGTACATATAAATCGATAATTGTATCTTAAACTAGTTCTTCATTTCGTTTCCTTACTAAATACATTTAGTATATAAAAATGAAACTCATCCTGTTTGTGGTCGAATCACGGGAAAACGCAGAACCGGTTGGAATGATTTATATATAGAGAGAGAGGTAACAACTTCGATTAAAATGCATATTCTATGAGTCATAAATTGTTCGAAAAGTTTAATATTTGAGGAACTCGTCAAGTTATGAAGATCAAAATCGAAGTGTAAACTCATTAAAAATAAACGAATACCTGTCGCAGTGTTCTTTTTCAGCACACTGAATCAACGTTATCTCTTGTATATGATCACATCACAGGAAAATGGCTGAACTGTTCGAAATGAATTTTGTAACATATTTAAAATGTTAATATCTATCTTGAGCTAGGTTTCTATCATATCCCTTTGATTTAAGGGGATAGGGGATCCAAAAATTTATGCCAAAAACAGACTGTCCCATAAGTTTCTATCATAACATTTTCATTGAATTGCGTATCCTAAAAGGAAGGAGGAAAGCGGAGGAGAGGGTCCAAATACATTCCATAAATCTATTCTTGGGATCTCGGTGGCTCAGTGGTAGAGCGTACACCTCTGGTGCATGGGGTCCTTGGTTGGGTCCCAGCTCGCGCCAAATGAGCTTTGTGAAAAAAAACAAAGACCGTGTGCGTGGGTTTTCTCGGGGTTCTACCGTTTCCTCCCACTCTTCATTCCACCATTTCATTCTTTTCTCACCATCACCGTCTCCTTTAGCCTAGCCGGCATAACCGTGGGACGTAAAACTAAAAAATTTCATTTTCAAATCTATTCTTCCCGTGTGAAAAAATGATATTTTAACATTTTGTTTATCAGAGTTTGTATATTTGCTAGAAAAATCAAATTCCCATCGTATGCATTTTCTTGTTAAGTCAAGAAAGAGAAAGAAGAAAAGAATACAAACAACTATTTTCAAGATTCAATATGCAATAGCTATGTAGCAATATCTTCTGCTAATGAATCTGCCCTTATTCAAAGTGGATAAATGTTTCCTAAATTTATATTAGCATTTTCATAAAACATGTACAAGTTCTTTTCATTCTTCCGTTCAAGAAAACGAAATGTACATTTATATTATAGTAGCAAATAAGAAATTAAGTTTCATGTAGATAATTAAAAAAAAAAAAAAAAATACTAAAAGCTTTTCTGACTGTGGAAAAAAAAAAAAAAACTTCTAGAGAATTGAAACCTGCATGGATATTCTCTTTTCTTTGGCGATTGTGTATGTTTTGTCATGAATAATTGTATCCATAAAGGAGTTTTACATACAATTTTCTTTATATTACATGAAATCACCTTGTTAATACTGCGGTATATTTTAAGAGTTATATTTCAAAACAAATTGAAGTTAATGATATTTGTGGAAAGATTACAAGTTAATTTAGGACCAAAGAGTAAAATTTGGAATGTTTGTTGTTGTTCAATTGTATGTATTTGCGTCTAAAACGCATCATGCTTTTAAATGTATTCAGAAGTTAATTAACTCTTCCCAGCTTTATTTAGTGACAGCACTACTGAACCCCCATAACACTGCGACATACTTATCTTCGATTAAAATTGAGCATTGTTGCAAGCGTTGATTATTCTAGTCCTTCTTAAAAATGGATTTTAACTTAATAAATGCTTCGTGATAAACATAAAATGGTCGTATAAGACTTACAGGCCTTCCGGGTGCCATAAAATTTAAACCTTAAACTCTATAATTTCGCAACATACACCATGGGGCTGCACGACACAGCAGTTGAGAAAGGCGGAGTTAACAAATGAGAAAAAACCTTGTCCCAATCGCTTGTAATCCTAGGAATATGAACATATTGCATCCGTTATAACACGTCAGATTACTAATTGCAGCCCGAAACACTGTTGCATGTATTTGGTATTCATAACATCTCCATTAATACCCATTTCTGCATTTTGTACTGACAGTCTGTGGAAAATGTATATCCTGTAATAAAATTCGAAAGTCAAGATGAATTAGGCTTGCTAACGTATCGTTTTTCTTAATAGTTACTTACTCCAGGGTTATGAATTTAATATTGATTCTATTTTCTCTTTTATTGTAATTCTAAAAGTTTCCTTGTCAATATTGATGGTATGTGTTTTTGCATGTCGTTTATAAGAATCTACCTGTTGGTCTTGAACCTATAAAATGTACCTTCAATATTAGTATATTAGTTGTAATTAATGGAATAGTGCCTTAAGATCAGAAATGAGAATTAATCTAAGGAAGGCAAAATATAAATTTTGCTGCTATAGACATTTTTTTAATACACATTCTTTAGATAGAATTAAGATAAACAGTTGATAATTTTAAAATCGAAAATTAAGACTGTACGCTAAATACGGATTCTTGTAACTCTAGTTTCTTAATGGATTTATATGGAAATTTCTTAAAATCTTAAATTAACAAAAGTTATGGTCTGATTTTGCCAGTTCCTCTTGCACAATTACCTTGCACCATAATCTGGATTTCTCCTACTACAGGAAATCGAAGTGACATATCGAATATTAATTGACATCTATATAAAGAAACGTATTATTCATTTATCTGAATGAAGAAATGTATTATTAGGATTAGACCCTAATCGTAATCATCATCAATATGTCTTTCCACTCAAGCTACTTAATTTCAAGTTCTCTAAATGTGTTTTTGATTCACAAGAAGAAACTGGCCCTGCTCTGCTGAATTCGTGGGTTCAAGTGGACTAGAAACCTTCTGTGAGAATTACACTTAAAAAGACTTCTCCAGAGTTATTTTATCTTTCAATCAGTTTTATAAAAATAATAATATAATTTTACAGAAGTATTCCTAAGTTTACATTTAATTTAAACCTTCCTAATATTAACAGTAACAGTTGTCCTAGTTTTAGGGAATGATTTAGTGGTTAGAATTTTCCAAATCGCGCGTCTAGTCTTTTTTTTTTTTCATTAATAATTGTCTACTAACTAATTATGAGAATATTATAAAACTTCTTCTTTTGTATGTATGTGAAAATAAACTACCGTGTAACAATCATAATTCATTTGCATCCTTTTGTGCAGAGGTATATCTTCAGGTTCCTTAAGAGTCATAGTTCATTAGACAATGCTATGTGAATGGGCGCTTTGTCCAAAATTGTGGCAAGGATCGTTAAAGCAATTATTCCCAATTTCTTCTACATAAAAAAATAAATAATGTGATTTAGTTAATGTATGAATTTATCAACGGTTGACCAAATTTCTAGAAAACCAATTTCGAAATACAATGTACATTATAGAAAACATATTGTTTGTCCAATTTAGGAATTGCCTTTACTTACGTGCAATTTATACAAAATGTGTTTCTAGCAAATTGGGCATACAGTAACACCAGAAAAATTGGTTTTAAAATATAACTAAATATTAAGTTATTGAGTAGCTAAAAGACTGAAATTTCACATTTTTGTATGAGATAACGAATATTAAACTAAGTGTAAAAAGTGCTGAATACCACTGTTTGATCACAAGTGTCTTCAACTATAGACTGCTATAGAGGACCATCTAAAATTACATTTAAAAAAAATAAATAGCTTTTGGCTTAATAATATAATTGTGTCTGTATGACAATGAGTAAAATAATAGTTTCCCATAGACTTGATTTACATCGTGACATCATATCCGGACTACTGATCACTGTAATTTTCACGTTCGTAATTATACCTTAAAATGCCTTCCAGTATGTCAGTAAATATATATCTTAGATGTAATTTCTTTCAATTATGATTGGTAGATGGCAGAAATAAATTGTGGATTATCGTAAGCAACGATTACTGCTAAATGTGTGTTGAAACTTATTTATTAGAGCTATAGTATATATTTGTTTGTTTAATACGAGTCAGTCATCCTGACAGTTAAAGTAATAGAATCTATTGTCCACGTATTTACTTCATTTTTTGTAGATTACTATAATTTTACTACATAAAATATACCTGCATTTGTAATTTATATAAAATAATCAAATAGTTTCCCAAAGTTAAAAAAAAAAAAAAAAAAGTTTCTTATTTTCGCTGATACGAAATTGAATCAATGTTGTGAAAGGTTTGTTTAATATCTGGTGGGTTTCGTAGAAACGAGGAACTTGATACAAATTTCTGGAAATCTTAAATTTTTGCTCAATTGACAATCTGGCAAAGTTTCATTTATTGTAGGACCCGTGTAATTTTCATGCCTATTTGCAATGTAATCTAAGAAATCACTAATAATTCGAGATATCTTTTCTCCCTGTAAATGTATTCTAGCATGCCTCTCTTTTCTGCTAGGTTCCTCATTTATAAACATATGTTTTCGTTAGTTTCTAAGACTGAATTAGTGCTTGCAAAGTAAAATCACGAGTAACTTAATTAATGTGCTATTCGACCTTTGTTTTTTTTAAAAATAATTCATTTAATATATTTGTATGTAAACCGTTTATTTTGGCTATGCATAAAACAAAAACAATAAATAAATGTAGAAAAACTAGGTTTGAGTATGCAGTATTATCGACTGAATGTGCAACTTAGTATTACACATAGTATGAATATACACAAGGTTCTTTTCCTTGTACTCTACAAAATTAAGAATATCGAACTTTTGTACATTTTACATTTATATACAATACTTATTTTCTAACTGGTATATCTTTATCCTATACATATGTGTACCATTATCGTACTCTTGAAGCATTCGTATTCAAAGCAAAAAAGGTAAAATTCAACAATTAATAGGTTTGTTGATTTTTTTTCAAAATATAATGAATCCAAAGGACTTTTGTATGTTTTTATTTTATGTGGTACTCTTAGACTTTTTTTATATATATATTTGAAATGTGTTATTAGAAATTGTATATAGAAGTGTGCACAGTAACTAAATGTATGGTCATATATGAAATCTTTATCATGACTATATAGCGTGATAATAAACATTTTTTAAAAAGAAACAGCTGTTTCTTTGTTACTTTCATATATGTATACGAAGTGGCGTACACAGAGAGATCCAAGTTTTAACCTTCCCTTCAATTCAACAAGATATTACGAAAACTATACATTAACTTAAAACTGGATAGATATGAACTTGTGAGCTTGGATACCCGCAAATTAAATTTTATGTACGCCATACGGGAATATAGTGGTCTGAAATATTTTTCTACTTGGTAAAGAGACCAAAATCAAGGAATGGGTTTAGGAAAGCTTTTCTTTCCGCATCTACCTCAGTTTTTACAATTTAATATTTATTCCTTTTGAAAAGATCACTTTGATTAACTGATTTATTGTTATTTGAGCTGTAAATTTATTTAACTCTAGGAAGATTTAACAATGAAACATGAATATATATGAAAGGAAGTCGGCCAGGTACTATCCGAAGTGTACCACCTCAGTATTCGCATGGTGGGACTGAGGGAAGAATCTGGCATAACGCGTTTGTTTAAGTAAATGTTCAGCAATGAAAAGTCTCATATTTTTATTATTTCACAATAAAACTGAATCATAGTTCAGATATATGACTTGGATTAATTAATTTTTCAATTTAGCTCAGTAAGGAAAATGCCTCAATGCACGGACCATGTATTAAGTAATATAATGCAATTTATTTGGTTAACCAACTTTTAGTTACAGCATGCGAGACCAATTTACAATGAAATTACTAAGTCAATAGTAACAATGACCAATGTTATATCCAGAAAACCTGAACATGTTTACCGCAGTTTCGTTTACTATATAATTATTGTGTTTGTAATATTTTAATATATTAAATAGACAAGATAGAATAAGTACTGATAAACTGAGTAGACAAATTAATCATCATTCCAATTTCACGTGGAAATTTTGGTACCGATGATACGTCCAGGAGTGGAAAGCCATGTAAAGTGACCATCCCATACAAATGGGCTTGATTCTTGACATGATTTTAGCCGATCGGCGTATTTCGACTAAGAAGATTGCTGAGGTAATGCATATATCTAGAGAACATGTTGGAGTCATTATCTACCAACCTTTGGGCATGCAGAAGCTTTCATCCAAACGAGAGCCCAGTTGTTTGAATGGAGATTAGAAACGGTATCGTATGGAGAGTTCGAGCGTTATAGTGAGTCATTTTCAGCGATCGGCAAGTGATATTTGAACTGAGTTGTAATTATGGATGAAAGTTGGTTTCAATACTATGATCCGAAAAATAAATCATTGCAGTAGATCATTCAGGTTCGATAAGGCCCAAAAATTTCAAGACACAAAAATTTGCGGGAAAAGTGCTTGTAACAGTGACTTGGGACAAAGATAGTATGCTGTTAGTTGACTACCTGCATAAGGGCTAGACAATTACTGCAGATTATTATTTCAGTATTTTGAACAAATTGAATAACGTTCTGAAGGAGAAAATACGCGGGAAGCTTCGAAAGGATATTCTATTTTTGGGAGAATTACAGTTTCAATGCTTTGACCATGCACCCTAATCTCCAGATTTAATCCCCAGTGTTTATGGACTATTCCCAAATCTTTGAAAAAATGAAATAAATTTTTTAAAAAGCTTTAGAAGGTTTCTTTTTTAGGTAATGGAGAGGTGATAATAGTCGCAGGAGATTTTTTTTTTCAGACTAATCTTCAGAATTTTACTTGAAGACAGAAAGTTGTCAGAAGTGTATTGATCCTCGAGGGGAATATGTAGAATAGCATGTAAGTTTCATTGGTGCAAATATTTCCTTCCTGGTCGGCTAAGTAAGGACTTATCACTAGAGTCCGGATTTTTATATAATATCAACCCCGTAAATATGTACATAAATATGTAACAAAAATCGCTTAAAAATGTAAGAAATATGTAATATTATATAAGAATATGTAATATTAAATATGTTACATATTTATGAAAACGTAATATTAACACGCGTATGAGTATGCAATATTTAAACGAATAATGAAAATAAAAAGGGAAATCTACTACACTTTATCCTGCTTAATGCAAGTCCCCCAATGAAGTGAAATGCTTGAACATCTGAGACAGCCATACGTCACTGACGTGACTGATTGCAGGATAATAAAAATCAGACGCGAATGAAAGAAGATGTGAATCGGCTAGCGAGAAACAGGACAGCCCGAGAAAAGCAATGCATACGGCATTTGTATGTCAGAAATCTCATGTGGTGTGATGTGGTCCCGTTTCAAATCTAGAACCTTTTACACTAAATGCGCATTCGTCACTACGGCCCAATCTTGAATTATACGCAATATACAAATTTAAATACTAAAAGCAACTTAAAACGAAATTTATTGTTTTATATATATTAATTTCATGCAGGGAAAAGCAGTTCTATATCTTTTAAGCAATACCAGCTGAACTAAGATTGAAGAATATTTCCACTAATGAACATTTTTAATTTGAAATAAAGTACTTACAAAAGATGTGCCTGCAGTTCAACTGTGTGTTGTTGCACAATGGGTTACAAGGTACATTTCCAAATGATCAGAAGTAAAATTTTGTCGGCGATCGGATAAAATATTCTTGTATGCAGAGAATGATCTCTCCACATCACATGAAGTAACAGAAGCGCATTTCAACAGGGGGATGTAGTTGGGGGAAATATCTTCAGGGGAAGGGTTCTTGTTTCACCACTGAGAATCTCATACACTGCCAATAAGCTGTCATAACCCGGGTTTCTTTCCAGCACTGCATTTAGTTTCTTTCGAACTTTTTCTCCTACATCTCCACACACACCTTGCAGCAGTCTCTTTGCATCCTCTATGATTTCCATGGATCCCGGAAGAGGCCGCCCAACAGTCTCTAGCTTTTTAATGCTTGTAGGTAGCCAACCAAAATTGCTGTCTATGTATGTGATATCACACGCTACTTTTGAGTCATTAAACAGTTTCTGAGCAATGCCAACTGACACAGCAGACTCCGATGGAAATCAATGAACAACAGGCTTAATTTTTTGAAAATGTCCATTGTAGAAATGTACTGCCTGTATCCAAGTGCCCCATCGCGTTAGCACAGGCTCCGGAGGAAGTGGCATGTCTGGCAGTTGATCTCTGTAAACTTGAACACGTTGTGGCGCCTTAACAAACATTTTTTTTCGTGGAAGAAACTAGTTGATTTACTTCGCAAAAGTTGTCTCTCACCTCTTCATCAACACGCTGAAGAGCGTGGGCATACAAGTGAAATGAATTAAGTGAGGGTAAAAAACTAAGTGCTCTAGCCGCTTTTAACATGTACGCTGCACTGTCTATATAGAGAACAATGACTTTTTCTTCCTGAACTCCTCCCGGCCACAACACTTTAAGACCATCGTTTACAAAGCGAGCAATCGTGGAATGATTCGTACGTTCCAGCAATAAGACAGGATTTAGATGGAGCATCTTCACTTAACTTTTCAATCACTAAATTTGCTACATAACGTCCCAAAACGTCTGTTGTTTCGTCCGCAGAAATCCAAATATATGAACTACCTATTTCTGCCCTAAAGGTCTCTATAGCTTCCCTATAACAAACTTCGAGATAACACTTTCGAAGAGTGGATTCGTCAGGAATTCGACGCTCGCAGTACTTCTCCAGAAAAGCATGGTATTTTGGCACTTGAACTTTGTTCCAAGAAATGTTTGCTGCTATCATTGCTTGGCACAAGTCTTTGAAAAACTCATTCACTGAAGTATCTTGATGCATTTGTGTCAAGAGTACTTGTTTTTTTACAGTTCGCAAATTTTTATTTCTTGCATGGAGTGCACTTCGTACATGTTGTTCTAACAGATTTCATTGAACATCCAATTTTTTTTATCACACACTTAGCACAATACCACTTTACCGTCCGTAGTAAACGCATCATCGATAGTTACCCACGACCGCAATTTCGCGGATAAAGTTGAGGCAACCGGAGCCATTTCTAACTTCGACGGTCAATACAGAACACGTGCGTTTTGCTACTGCAATACTATAGTATTGTCCTCCTGTCATTCAGTTGAACAAGCGAAGTTTTTTGAAAGCTTAGGTTACCTGCTATGATATTGCCATTGTCGCCAGCCTTTTGGAACGAACTCTTGCAGTAAATTCCTGGAAACACACTAGCATACAGTTTTAACTTGAATTGCAGGATTTCCTTTCATCTTTTTTCCCGTCCGACCTCCGATAACAATCAAATAGACTTCATTTTAGGAATTTCCTGGCCAGTCGCCTGTCAAGTACGTGATCTGTCTTCCTCCAGAGTTGAGAATAAAGGGCGCTGCTAATGTATCCCGGAGGGAGGATTTTTACTTGTTTCTTCTTATATTTCTTTTGTTATCGGCGAAAATTCTGCGAAAAATGGTTTGACAAATAAAAGAAAGAGAGAGATATTTCTCTTTCGGTAAAGAAACGAAAAGATAGACATGACAAAATTGAATCTAGATGCAAGCCTTGCACAGTTGGAGAGTTTATTTATTTTTTTTAATTTTAAATTAAAATTTCAGTACACGCAAAATGTTAAGACAGTTTTATGTAAAAAAATATGTAGAAACCATAGAAATATTGGTCAAAATATGTAAAAATATGTAATATGAAACTTGAGTTGAAGCACCCTACAGGTGTGAATCACAAACATTTAAGGATTTGACGAACCTACATATGAAGGAAAAAATATGTAATTACATACAAATCCGGACATTACTTATCACCATCCTCTCGTATGCAATCTCGCCATGCCGGAAACACGATAACAAAATGTTAAACTATGATGTTTATTACGTTTTTTGTTCTTGTTTATTTATTCATTTTGAAGTCAATATTTTTACAATTAAAAGGAGTTCAGGAAGAATTATATGAAATTACTTTTAGTCGCCTCGTGAGATAATACGACTTTCAAACGGCTTGAACCGGTAAATCAGAGATTGCAAAAATATTGAAGATTCATATGTATTTACATAAGAGATGCTCAAATAGTACAGGCTTTAACAGGTTTTTAAATTTTAAAATGAGTTTTCTCCGTTTCAACAATTTTTTACATTTTGTGTTTTTGCTCGTAGACTTTCCAATTGACTCAAGCTATTTGATACCTCGTTTCCTCAAATAGCACTAAATGTTTATTTTCAGAAGTCATTACAGTAGTCTAGACACCATATTTTCCTTTGAAGAGTCAAGAGTAACACCAAAATCATATGAATCAATGCGTTCATATTGATTAAAACACGAGTTGAAATAATTACTTCTATCATTTCATTTACAACATTGGGTGAAAACCTGAAGGTTTATACGTAGATTCTGTGTGAACCATAAAGTAATTTTGTAGCAAACTTCATTCTCTGGCGAATTTACCTATTAGAACAATCAAATTAGAATTTTCTTGTATGGTGCTTGTAGTAGTGAATTTTTGGCTTCTTAGGATTGTAATTATCTTCATCAACAAACTAAAAATCCCTACTGATCCAACTTGTCACTATCTTGAAAAACTTGCGGGCGAAGAGGCACCTTCATTTGGTTTTTGGTTAATTTATCAAAAACGGCTACCTCTAGAAAGAAAATGAACTGGTCCAGTTTAAAAGAGCAGAATATTTCCTATCAAATAGTTTTACTTTTTAAAAAAAAAGAAAAAAAAAAACTAACAATTATCCAGAAACGATGTCCTTTTTCCTGAAAATTATAGTTAATAAACACTTCAGAATTATTTTACGTTGTCTTGAATTACTTTTAGGATTAGTGGTCATCATTCATTTCCAAATGATGGTTTCATTATGAAAGGTGAATTTTATGATACTTTTTGTTTCTTGACGTTGGGAAAAAATGAATCTGTCTATATTTTGTTTCGTCTTTTTAGCTTCTGGCGTAAGCACACGGAAAGAGGCGTATGTGTCTGTGTTTGTATGAGGTACTTTATTTCTTGGTAAGTGCAGGCCGAATCTTAACCTAATTTGGTAGACAACTAGCTCATCGTGTAAGGAATAAAGATTGTCATATTTGGTGATTGCGCTGGATCAGGGACAGGATCAGTTTGTTTTATTTGTCGATAACTTTCCATCAGATCTGTACGAAATTTAGTGGACAACCTGGCAACAGAGGCTGTATTCTATAGCTTTGCAAGCCGGGAGCTTCTGATTTCGGTTCACCGACTGTGTTCTGCTTGCTTTTTAAATGAAAACGTGAATACTATTTATTTCGTTTTTTTCAAAATGTTCGTGCATGTCATTAATATCAGAACTATACCCGAAAGGACCTAAGGGACCATTACCCCTAGTCAACAACACTGATTTATTTGTGGATTTTGTAGAAGGGGGGATATTTATGCAATATTGTGTTCCGTATAACAAAACAACTTTAAAGTGGGGTTGGGACAACGTTATTTTTAAACCTATCTACTTTGAAATTATGGTACTAATTTGATAGAAGACCCTCCAAGTTCATCATTTTTAAACTTTTTTAAAAACAATTTTATGATAAATACGGATATGTACGTTAGATAAGATTTGGTTAGGTAGATTAAATTGCATGCGTTAGTTACCTTACTACTTTTTGTCCTACTGCTGAGGACAAGTGTAAAAGCCCTATAGTTGCGTTGCAATCTGCACACCTTGTCACATTCCTACGTAAAACGGTTTTGCTATGACAAGTAATTCTTAGTCTATTCTAATTTGGTCCTTAAAGACCAAATTCGTCGCCCGAACAATAAATGCAACAAAAGGTAAGAGTTTACTTTGGGCAGAACAGTGATAGGTGCACATATACTTGAGCCTAATTTTATTAAATAGAAGGGGAAAGACGCTACTAAATGTCATTCCTCATTATCATAACTAAGTTTTCGTACCATTTTGCTCCTTGTACTTTATAAAATTAGATTCAGGGGTGTGTGCACCTATCAATGTTCTGCTAAAAGTAAACTTTTCGCCAACGAAACATACCGGCATTTAAATGAATCCAGAATTGAACAAAGACAGGGTTAAGCTGAAGCATGATTAACGCCATGTTATCTAACACTGTCTTTAGAAATTAACAATACTTTCACACCGTACCTCACTTTAGAATAGTGTAGCAATACGAGGTTCTTTTACATCGGATACCGTCATTTTTCCAGTTGGTTTGTTAGAGCATGATGTCATGATGTCCATTTCTTATCCAGCTGATTGCATACTTTTCTGCATTGAACGAGGTAATATCTGGTCCATTAACGTTTATGAAAAGAATAAATTCGAGGGTTTTTACAGATAAATGGTTTCTAGTATTAGTATGCTGGAAGTTTAAGCTGGAAAAACCTCTCTCACACTCTGCAGAAGAAACTGGAAGAAGACTGATTTCCATGTTAATATTTTCTAGATTTGGGCCAATATTAGGTTTCATCTTATGCTCTCGAAATTCCTGCAGAATTTTGGCTGAATCATCAGCGGTAAATTTTAATTCATTTTATTTTTATTTTTATTTTTATTTTATTTTATTTTATTTTTGAAATTTGTATTACTTCTTTGTCGCCGTTTAACTTTCTTGCAGACAATTCTTCTCGCCAATTGGATTGTAGTAAAACCTCGGCCCCACTGAACGTTTCGAGCGTATGTTATTTGCTAGACTCTTGCAATCTTATTTTCTGGTACTTCTCAAGAGAATTGTCTAAGGGTTTTGCCAGTAAGACTCCATAAAACTGGCCAGTTTGTTCAAACTGACGTAATTGTTCCATGGACATGCCCCTTTTTCTTTCAACGCTTCCAGAACATTTACAGTTTTTCAATTTGGCTTATTACCTGTACAAGGGATGCAGACCTTTCTTGTAGAAACAGGCTAAGAATATGTAGAGGTTCCAGCGCATCTCGAATTATGGACATTTTATAAACAAAGTTCCACTTAGTGAGTTTTACGTACAGATCTGAAAATATTGCACGCTGCTGAAAGCTTCTCTGCAAATTTGTAGAAGCTTCTCAAAAGTGTTCCACTACAGCAGGATAGGACTTCTGCAATGCTTCTACTGAACGGTATGAAGAGCCTAACCACCGTACATCAAAAACTTTAGTAATATTATAGAAGCGAATACTTAGTTCTCGTGATATTAATTCGATTTCTCTCCTGTTCTTCGGGGATATTGAGTAAACACCGTGCAATCGCTCTACAAGGCTTTGAAAATAAACCATATCTGAAATCGTATTCACAACGTTGTGAACAGCCAGTTCCAGCTTATGACTCATGCAGTGAAACACGAATAAATTGGCGTCTAATTCTCGCTGGAGTAAAGAAACGGCACCATTATTTCGCCTTGCATGTTATTTGCGCCATCAATACAAAGTGTTATAAGTCTTTCCCGTAATATCATTTTGGAAAGATTCATACTTTCACATATTTTAACTATGGAATCACAACCCTCTCTGCCTATTGTTACCTATATCTCAAATAAATCTAAAAATATATTGCTACAAATCTGATTAACTACAGTACGGATATACACAATGAGATCAGATTTATGAGACACAATGGAGGATTCGTCCATCATTAGCGCGAAGGGTTGATCGAAATTCGCAAGATACTGGGTCATTTTTCGTTCATTTCTGTAGCAACAAAGTCAATAATATTTGAACATGTAACATTAGAGTAGTGAACTTGTTCGATGTTCATTCCATTTATTTCTTACTATTTAATAAGATGTACGGTAAACGACAGACGATTTTGCGCAATAACATAAGCAGTTCTAAATATCACAGTTCTAAATAACACGAAAGCCTCTTACTTCCTTACTTTGTGTACCGGAATTACTTGCCTTTTAATCGTCAGGAGCTTTTCCTTTATTAAAATATAGTCTGATATTCATTTCCTTATGTTCTTTTTAAGGTGCTTGTCAACGAAGAAACTACCAATTCTCAACTCCAATGACTGCTCACTAATAACTGAATATGTTATTATTATTATTATTATTATTATTATTATTATTATTATTATTATTATTATTATTATTATTATTATTATTATTATTATTATTATTATTGTGCTACTCAGATGAAGTATGATAATCAGTGGTATCAGTTGCAAGATTTTTCTTCGGGAAACAATTCTATAAACAAGACCAGAATAGCTCGCTCAACAATATGGAGTTGAATTATTGTACTTTAAAACCGATTGTATAGCCTAAAAGAGGTGGAAAATATCTTCCCAGGCTGGGAAAATAGAATTAAACCTAGAGACAGGGAAACCAAAACTTAGAAGGGGGGAAATTCCCAGGCTTCCCTGGCTACAAATAAATCCCTGGTCAACAATGATTTTTTAAAAAGACATGGTTACATAGCTCGAAAACAGCATGAAGGTGACATCACTAAGATCACACCCGAATTAAAATTGCAACGATACATTTAGTATTCTCTATTAGTTCATAAAGTTTAGGTAGGCCTGCCTCGAAAATATCCTGAGTATTACAATGGCTTCGTTCCCCCTTCCCTCTCAAAAAGTTCCTGAGTCCGGCCATGGTTCATATGAAACAATTCTACTTTGCTTCTTTTTCATATAACAACTGTTGTCCAGGAGAAAATTTATGATTAATTTGAGGTTGGTGCACTGATATTTATACTGCATTCGGTATATTCACCCTCAACTTAACATGGCAACATGAATTGAGTGAAAATGAATAGTTGATGAAACTTGACGTGAGTCAATTGTTGAGTAATAACGGTGAAACATTTGCGGCTATTGGGATGTGATATTTTATGATTCAACTACCTGCTGCAATTAAAAAGGAAAAGCAACTTAAATATCTGTTTATTTATTTGAGGTGAAAATTTCTTGTTTGTAACTTATGTTCCTAAACCTTTAATGAAGAATATTAAGAACAATATCTAATTTTAAGTTATTTGTATATATATATACACAAATAACTTAAAATTAGATATGGTTCTTATATATATTTGTAGATTGCCAGTTCCGTATTTTATTCTAAGCAATGTAAAAATGAGTTGTGAAGAATTTGTTGAATGAATAATGGAGGTTGTGAACTCGTTAAAGCTGATTACAGTTATCGGAGAAAGTGTTGAATAATTATTTTATTCATTTATTAAATAATATCATGGATTTTGTTGTTATGGAAGTTATTAAAATTCAAAAAAAAATTAACTCAATATTATTTCAACTTTGTTACCAAGAATCTTCTATATTTTTTGGATACTCTTTTTATTTTAAGTGTTTCTTTATGATGTGTGACTTATTTTAAGTATATTTAGTGCTATGATTAACATATAATATGAGCAATTAAGACTTTTTCAGCTTGTACGTTGGACTGACAGATTCAGACATCTGTGCATATTAGCTGCAGCACAGCTGTAACGATTCTTTCTATGTAATTCAATATTTTACTTTTTAACAAACTTACTTACGTAGAGAACTTGGCTTAAGTGCTGCTTCATATCCCGTATAATCATTAGTGGTTTTGAAGAAAGAAAGAAATTCTTATAGTTACCAGTGCCATGTTAAAAAGGGATTGACCAGTAGGTTGTTGTATGAAGGAAAATAAATATCTATTGAAGGAGAATAGGACATATTAGTTAACTACTAGGAAGTATAATAGTATACCTATTTAGGTGACAATCTGTAGATAGTTAAAAATGAAATTATTACAAATATAAACAGGGAGCCTGTTGAGCACGACTCGAAATCGTCTGATCAGAGTGTAGTGATTATAATGTGCTCTGATTCACAACTAAGTTTCTTCATATTATATTGTCTTGCACCCCATCATTAAGTAAAGAAAATACACATTTATAATTCTGGAGGTTGCCTCAGAGTCTAAAAACAAACTTACACGTACCATTTTCAACCTATACGTAGATACATATTTGACATGATTAAAGGTGAATGGAAACTCTTTTGTTTAAATTTTTATTATTTATTGTTGATAGTTATTTACATTACAAAACTTTTGTTCGTTTTTTATTTATAATAAAACTTCTGTAATGAGTACATCTATCAGCTTTACTTACAAAATCTGGGAACATTTATTTCTCTTGGAACAAAATAGTTCCAAATAAGTATTTGAAAAGAATATTGTCACTATTGATTCACATTCAGGAACATGATTTGTTTACAATACTTAAAAAAAAGATATTTTTTATACAATTATATTTGATAGATGAGCATTCAATCACAAAAATAGAAATATTTGCAAACAACACACAAATCTAGGAACGCCATATTTACAGAACAACCCCCCGTGGAAAGTTTTACTGTACATTTGAGTGGAATAAAGAGTAAAGTCATTATTAATGAATCTTCGGAATAGAGAAAAACAAGGTTCTCACTGTAAAATAAAAAAAATTAAAAAAAAAAAAAGGAGAAGAAACATTTTTTACATCATACATGCTGTTACTTAGAAAAGAAAAGCACAATTTAAGTTTCCTTAGCAATACTTCTGCAAAAAGATAATGAAAAATTGTGTACTCCAACCGCAATGGCTTGATCGTTGTCAGAGCTAGGAACCAGAAATAAAATTACTAAATCAAGCCGTTGCATGGCCAAATATACAAAGAAGTTACTAAATATGATTTATTATTGATAAATTGATATAAACAGATGTTAATTTTATGCTCTGTAAGAAGTCATTAAGTTCCAAACGTTTCAGTGCCTCAAACGTCAAGTCATTGCGATAGTAAGTTAATGACAATTTGGTAAAGATGTATGAAAAAGAATAAAGAATTTAAAATGTTATAGAAAACAGAATAAATTTCTTTTACTAAACACTTATTGAGACATTATATATATATATATATATATATATATATATATAGAACATTGATGCTAAACAACATCACACAATTATAGTAATAAAAATATTATAATGAATGTAAGTTCATATACGATTTTTAAAATAAAATTAGTTAATAGAGAGAAAAAGGCATCCCTGTGGACATAAATTTGACGTTCCTATCACAACTACTAGATTCATAATTTTCTCCGACCGACAAGATTTGGCAAACATCAGCCAAAAAAAAAAAAAAAAAAAAGTCAAAACTTTTCGAAGAAAAAGTAATTAAGTCATGATTTCCATCTCCAGAAAATATACATCCATCTAGCTGAAAAGAAATATTCTAGGCACCCAGTGACATGATATGTTTTACAATGTCTCATGCTAAAGTTGACAACAAAATGAGTTTTGTTGAATCTATATATCCTTCCAATATACAAAGTAACCACAGTAGTAAGTGTGCAGTAGCATATAACCAAACATTTTTTGAAGTATTGAATATGTACTGTATATATTAAGTAATATATATATATATATATCTGGCACTATGCATGTATGTTTATATTTCCTGGTAGTATTAATTCCTTCTCAGTAGCGGAATCAGATACACATGAGAAGGTGACACACAAAGAATGACACAATGGGATCGAAATCTATCAATCACCCGTTTGTTGAAAAGTCATAAATATACAAAGCACCAAAAAATTGGAAGTAATAAAATTGTGGGTATGATAACTAATATTTCGAGGTCACACAGGCACATTCTTTTAATGCAGTTATTTCGTTTATTCATATGTTCTCCGTTATAAATTGAGTCCAAGCATAAACCACAACGCAGGCACATCTTTTAACTAATACACATACTCACTCACACAATATACAAACAGGAGACTCCATTTACACTTCTCACTCGACATTTTGTCTCATTTTAAACACAGTTGTGATAATTTTGTCTTCTGACTTACGCTCCCTCCTCAGTCTGATGTTGTGTTCTGTGGGAATATATCGTTCCAGGACGTCTTCCTCTTCTTCTTGTTAATAATGATAATCGATTACCTTCTTCTGGAGCTGCTGTGGTTGATGACGTAACATGTTCTTGTTCTTGAGTTTCTTCTTTTTCTTCTTCTTCAGCTTTGCTAGCTTCTACTTCCTGTTCTTCACCTTCTTGAGCTTTTACTTCTTCTTCTGGTTGAGCTTGTCCTGGTCGACGGCGAGGAAGCAAAGATGAAACCAATTGGCGACGATTCGTGGGAGCTGGTGCGCGGATGTGAGCTGGTTTCTCTGTGATCCGTAGACGAGGCCTGTTTCTAAGACGTGTCAAAGGACCTGGAGTTGGAGTTGTAACAATATCTCTTTCGTCGCCTGTTCCTTCATTATCGTTGCTCTGTGATGCTTCAGCAGTTGGGGTGTCTGATTCATTTGGAGTCTCAGCTTTGCCCTCAGAATCTACAGTGGCTTGAGTTGTAGTGGTTGTGCTGCCTACACGACCTCTTGAATGTAAACTGATACGTGGGCCAGGTCGTGCTATTGGACGAATTGAATGGGCAATATTAACACGACCTCGTGATCTTCCAGGCGTAGCTACTGTTGGTTTAGTGAACCCTGACGATTCTTTTTCCGCTCCTGTTTCATCATCCCCCTGTGTCTGTTCTTCCTGTGGAGATGCTGTTGTAGTTGAGCTTCCTCTTCGTCTGAGGTTATATCTATCAGCAAAAGTTGGTCGTGAGACTGTACCAACGCTTCCAAGTACAGAAGTGGCAGCGGTACTCTGTTGCCTTTGTCTAAATCTACTTCCAGCTCTTACAGGAGTTCTAGTACCTGTTGATGGTTCTTCCCCTGCGCTGTCTCTAAGAGGTTCTTCGTTTCTTGGTGTTGTACTGGTAGTTCTTCTTGAATATGATCTAGAGCCACTCGATACTCTTGAATTGAATCGATTTCTTGTTCTGGGACCAGAAGTAGTGCTGGTTTCAACTGAAGCTTCTGTTGTTGTACCAGACCCTTTGTCTGGCCTTCGGAAACGACGATTACTAGATCTATTAGATGAAGCTCTATTTTGAGTTTGTTGCGTTGGAGATGTTCTGCTTGACCCTCGGCCTCTATAACGTCCACGACCGGAAGCTTCAGTAGTGGTGGTGGTAGGAGGGGGAGTTGTGGTTGTGGTTGTTGTGGTAGTAGTTGGAATAGTTGTAGTGGTTGTCGGTGTAGTTGTCTGATATTCTGTTGTTCTATACGCATCCTTCTCTTCTTGCTCGTGACTTAGAGCTTCTAGACCTGTACCTTCTCCTGGAATTTCAGTAGATCCATCAACCAGGTTACTTGTGTTCTCTTGAGCTTGAAGTATTGCATAAAGATCATATACTGATTTTTCCTCCAGCGTTCCAACAGTAGTTGTAACATCTAATGGACGTTCTGTTGTTGAAGATAAGTCACCAATAAATTGAGTTGGTGTTGGTGATACTGGTCTTCCTCGGCTTCTTACAGCGGTATACGTTGAGACATCCTCTTCTTTTGGATCAGGAATTAAGGGAATAAAGTTTGGTTCGTATACATCAGCAACTTTTGCATTCGTATCTTCTGGAGAGACACCTAAGAATCTTACTGGAGCACCTGGACCGCCAGGAACTTGTGGGAAAGAAGGAACAAACGCTTGAGAAGGATCAGGAACTGGTGGTGTTCCGGAATGTGTTCTGAACGAACTGCTATCCACAAGCTCAAGACTTGGACGTACAGCGCCTCTTGATGCTGTTGGCACTCGATAAGTATCAGATGATGATGTATCATCGCTAGGTTCTACTAAGGTACTTGGAGTTGTTCTTCGAGGAGGGAATCGTGTGTTTGAAGGGAGTCTTTCTTCGGTTACTGATTCTCCTCGGCTAGACAAATCTTCCTGACTATTGCTCGGCCTTCCCCTAAATCTGGAACCTCCACGCGAAGGAACAACTTCATTATTAACAAATCTATCATTTTCTTCGCTTGATGTTTCTTCACGACTCGCAGGGTTTCTGTTTCGTTCAATAGTTGTGTATCTAAATCTACTTCTTCCTGTGGGATTAGTGTCGTCACTGATTCTACTACTGCTGGAACCACGACTGCGTTGTCTTGGTGGAGCAACAGTTGAAACTTCTTCATATGATTGGTCTTCCTCTCTAGAAGAATAGTGACGTCCACGAGAGCTTTTGCCTCTAGTGTCTGATCCACGTCCTCTACTAGGTGGTCGAAGAGTTTCAGATGAAATATCGTCATGGTTGAGTCGATTAATAGCAGCTCCACCTGTAGGTAGGTACTGACGTCTGCTGGGCTTCTCTGTTGTTGTGGTGGTAGTAGTGGTAGTAGTTGTAGTAGTAGTGGTAGTAGTAGTTGGTAAGGTTGTTGTAGTGGTAGTAGGCGATGGTGCTTCTTTCTCCCCGCTTTGAATGCTTTCCACTGGTGGACCATCATGTGCATTCGTTTGTGTTGGTTGGGTGTTATTAGCCTCGTCTTCATCATCATAATAATAATATACATATTCGTATTCGTAGTCTTGGCCATTGGGAGCCTTCTTATAATTGACTCTAGATGCTTGTGCGGACTCAGCAGGTACTAGCAATTTGTCATCTAAATCTGTTCCTTTGCCGAGACGGAAATCATTTTTATCTAAATTTTTGCCGTAAAATAAATTTACTGAAACTAACTCACTTTTGTATGGAGCAGCAGGAGTTGATAATGGCTGCACTAGATCTTTGTAATCGGTGGTTGCCGGCTGTTCTTGCAGATTGCGTGGTGTTGAAGAATATGTTTTGTCTTGAGGAGTAACCGTTATATCAACTGGTGTTCGTTGGGATAGTGGTTGTCCATCAAATCCTGGGATTTTAAAACCAGATCTTGATTCAGGTTTTATCTCTATTGTTTGGACTTTCTTTTTGGTCTCATGATCTGGGTCTGCTTCATCTTTTTTGGTAACTTTATGTCCTGCTGGCTTTTGTGTTACTTCTACGCTGGCTTGAGTTTTGCGCTGCATTATTTTGCGTTCTTCCTCATCATAAGGTCGTACTGGTCGAACTCCAGTAAGAGCTTCGGGTACAATTTGTACACCTCCTGGTTTCTTAGCACCTCCCTGTACTAAGACTGCACGACTCGTTACCACGGAGACAGAAGTTTGAACTTCAGGTTCTTCTGTCGTACTTGATTGTGGTCGATAGGTGGTCACTTGCGCTGCATCACCAATGGGTAGAATGTCTTCAGCTTTGAGGATAGTACCTGTTAACAACTCCATAAGAAGTGGTTCTCCCGAGCTTTTGTTGAGAGAAGGTTTATAAGTGGTAACGTCATAATAATCCGGTTCCGTTACCTCGTATGGCTTGTTATTAAAATTTCTTGCAGACGCACGAGGACTTCCTCCTAGCTGAATAGGTCCACTTTGGAATAGAACATACTCCTCTCCAGGTCGTGGCTCTGTTATCAATTCTATCTCCTGTTTCTTGTCATCTCTTGGATGACCTCGTGAGTGATCAAGGAGCAGTACCAACAACACAGCTACATAACTGTAAGTAGAAGAGAAATGGTTCATTAAATTTCATGTCATTAAAGAATACTTTGACATAATCATTTTAAAAATAACTGTACACAAAGGAAGGCCGAAATTCATCCTCCTTCTTTCAACCTCATCTATCATTTCCATTATTTTTTACACTAAAATTGATAAATTTAAAAACAATTATTTATAATAAACTCATTATTTATAAAGGCGACTGGGACTTAGATCTGCATCGGAAGATACAAAATCTGAATTAAGAGCAAGAAAGAAGTTACACAAATCTAAAAACGGACGTTTACAAGTGTCACTAGGAGAAAGGCTAGTGACAATATATACAAATTCGATAATGGGTTATATTTAAAATGCAATGTGTGTATTATAGCTTCATTTACTGTAGTTTTTAAGGAAAAGAAGACTTTGAAAGAATCTTGCACCAGTAATTGCGATATTCTGTAGAAGAAATTGATGGGAGTTCAATAACTTTGTTCTCTTCTTGTAGTTCTAATTTATGATTTTAAGGTCATTGAATACTTCAGCGATAGGTAGTTTAGATTATTTCGGTCTAAGTAATAATAGAACGGCTACTGTTAACAGTGTTGAGTATTTACGCCATTTATTTACTTATTAGCACATTGACTTATATGGGTGGGGGCGGGAATTATTTTCCTGTTTTCGTTAAATGTAATGATATAATTTTATTGATCTCTTCTTCAAATCTAGTTGTCTCTTGTTTTTTCAAAATAAATTTGTAAGTTGTATATATATTAAATGTTATTTAAATTATATCTGTTTATTAAATATTAAAATGTATCACAAAATTTAATTTTCATGAAATAAAGGACATTTAATTGAAGAAGAGATCAGTAAAATCAAAATATTAAATTTCCAGTTCTTTTCAAAAAAAAAAAAAAAAAAAAAAAAAGCAAAACCGTATAAATCTGAGCTTAAAAAAAAGAAAAAAAGAAAAAGATGAAGCAGATATTCAACAGCATTAAGAGCCTGACATAAAAAGTAATTCAAAATTTACAATTTTTCTCTTGCTTCTTTTTCATAAGTAAAAGAAGATAATGAAATGAAACTTACCACAATCATAGATAATGTTATTCTACAACAGAAAATATGAACCTGAAGAATTTTCAGCGTTGCCAGAATAACATTTCCCTCAAAATCTAAGTTAAAGCAGCGACTAGAAGAATGAACTCAACTGCATTTGATTAGATATCATGTTGTTTTGGTACCCTGTGAACTACTTTTTAAATAACATTATTATTTAATTTTAATAACTATATGTTAAAAGTATTTTGTTTATTACAAACTAAATAAAACTATTATTTAAAAAAGTAGTTCACAAGATTTCAAGACAACATGATACGTACTCGAATGCAGTTGAGTTCATTCTTCTAGTCGCTGGCTTAACTTAGATTTTGGGGAGATGATATTCTGGCAAAACTGTGATTTCTATGGATGGTAACACTGAAAATTCTTCAGGTTCATATTTTCTATTGTAGAATAGCATTATCTATGATTATTGTAAGTTGTATTTGATCATCTTCTTTCCCTTATGAAAAACAAAAAGAAAAATGGTAAATTTTGTATTATTTTTAGTATGTCAGGCTCAGTCTAAATTTTATTTTGTTGAAATTATAGATAATAAAATTCTACTAGCTTATCATGTTGATTCGGAAGAAACTGAAATAATCATTTTTTAAACTTTGACAGAAAAGATTAAAAGTAAATTGTAAATGCAAAATAATTGGTACTTTGAAAAAAAAAGGATCAGGTACAAAATCATTACTGTGATATAACATTTTATATGTATTTAATTACTATGATGTCTAATTAATCCTCAATATTCTTTATATGGTGTTTCTACAGTGCGATAAAGGTAAATCAAAGGTAAATGTCCTGTCCAAGCTGAAAATACACTTGGCATATTACTTCTTTGAGGAAGACAAGCGCCATTCCGCGGTGCTCTCTCACTCTTCCCTACTGCAAATGCCACATTATTTTTTAATATCAACAGAATGTCATATTTAGAAAAAGTGTAGAACTGAGTTTTAAAAGATCAAAATCATTACGTCAGAGCAAAACAATCTGCACAAAGATGGGCGCAAAATGTGACATCTCATACTGATGTTCTACTAACAACGAATAAACAAATGAATGTCCACACCCGTAACCTTTGACTTAATACTTAAAGAGATACATCACTTTCTCTCTTCACCTTTGCTGAATGACGATAGAAGAAAACTGGTTGATGTAGAAGAATGGTCTATTGTTCAAACCGGAGCTTAAGAAGGTACCCAGAAGAGAAAATTCTGTTTCAAAATATAAAGCTCCACCCTACGAAGTGTTTAAATATAACTAAGATCTGGGCTAAGACTAATATAGATGATAATTTAATGTTATGATAATTAATAAAAGGATTAGGTTTAATAAAATATGAACAGCTATAGAAAACACATACACACTCACATGACGTATGCCAATTAGAATTTTCGTATGGATCAGATTAAGATCTATCTGCATTAAATTTATATTAGATCCAAAAAAAAAAAAATGTTTTACGATAATGAACCCATGTGAGTTCGAAGGAATTTGGTTATATACAGAAATACATCAATACATGTTTCATCATAAATATTACAGCCAATACCTTTAGACATTTGCAAATATTAAGATTGACTGAAAATTTAATGAGAAAACACCGTATTTTGGGCATTGTTGCTTGGAATAACATATAGAGGCAAGGAAAGTTGAAAAGAAGCACGAATCTGTGCCTGTTGTAGACTATTTTTCTTGTTCTCTGTTGAAATCAATCATTATTTTAATCATAGAGAACACAAAGTATCACCAGGTAACTTCTTTGCCATTTCTTGGAATGTGTTCTAGGAAGCATTCTAGCAAGAGAACAAAAAGTATCAGCAGAGAACTTCTTCGCCATTTCTTGGAATGTGTTTTAAGAAGCATTCTAGCAAGAGAACATAAAGTATCAGCAGGTAATTTCTTCGCCACCTCTTGAAATGTGTTCTAGGAAGCATTCTAGCAATTGCACGTAAAGTGTGACCAGGTAACTACTTCGTCATTTCTTGGAATGCGCTCTAGTGAGCATTCTAGCAACAGCAAATACATTGGAAGCCAATATTAACGGTGTGGAATACCTACTCTATCTTTGCTTTTTAGTCCATTGATTATCTGTGAAGATATTTTTCTATTTTCTTTAAATAAACTGGAGTTTTAATGTGATTTTATTGATTTCTTTTTTGAGTCTGTTTAAATACCCCATGTTTTTCCAAATGAATTTGTATTATATATAAATTTAATAATACTTAAATTGAATACCATTAAAATTATATGTAACGAAATTTAATTTTCATGCAATGAGGAACATTTAAATAGATTTGTAAAAAAGAAATCAATAAAATTAAATCATTAAAACCCAGTACCTTTTTAAAAAATATAAAAATAATTTCCCATATAAATCACTATACTGAAAAGCAAAGATAGCACATTATCCGACACCATTCGCTATGAAAGTAAAGGAAATAAGGTCACTAAATTATAGACATTTCATTATTTTTTTGTAAAAAATATATTTATTACATCTTTCAAAGTTCTAACAGTAAGTTTCTTGATGGAGATATTTCCAAGTTCAACATGGAAATAAAAATCTTCATAATTATAATCGGAAATTATTGACATAATGCCCAAATTAAACAATGTAGAACTAGTTTCGTACATGTTTGGAGTGACCTGTCGATGACATTTTGTGGGACGTAACATTACGTTATGTGTAAAATCAGCGCGGAACTACGATTTAAGGAGCATCATTCTGTGTCTAAAAGATCCATTCCACGGTCAATGCTTTGTAGTGCAACATTGCTCTCTATATGTCTGTCTGGTTACCTTCATATATATATATATATATATATATATATATATATATATATATATATATATATATATATATATATATATATATATATATATATGAAAGAACTGTTACTTATTCACGCTGCGAGACAACAGAAGAAAACAAAAGTTAAAAGGCCCATCCGGTCTCGAAGCCATTTCATCGTGAAACCAGGTCAAGGAAAATAATTCTTTTATTTATGTCGGGTTTTCGTCTGTCTGTGGTTCTGTTTCTGGTATGATTGTTTACTTGTCTTTGATGATAAAGAAATATAACAACTGAAACAGTACACGATAATAGATAGAATTTAAAGTTGTTTTGTGTATATTTATGTTGTGATATTAACTCAGGAAATTTCTGTTAAGAATCTGATTTCTTAAATATGTAAGAGAACCTCGTATGTATTAGATAAATAATAATAGGGGATTACAAAATGAACTGGATGATATAAATATTTTAATCCCCATCTCTTGTGAAGGTTTTATTTTTAATCCTTATTCTCTCTATACCTTCCTAATTTCAACTTTCTATATATGTTACTTTGAAACCATAAAAATGGACTGGCCAATGTATTTCTGCTCTGGTGATCTAGTAGCCGTGCCTAGCATTGTTAGGTAAATAGGCTGGAACCTGATTTCATTGAGAACCCTCGCCCAATAAGACAAGAAACATTTTCCGTTCTTACAACAGTTATTCTTACATTTGATGTTTCCTGTTTCAAAATTTGATTTACAAATTGAAAAAAAAAATATAAAAGGCGGAGTTAGATTCAAGGGTATGGGAGCCAATTCGGAAGCGTACCCCTGATATGAACCGCGATGAACAAAGAACAAATTTTTTGAACCACTTAAAACAGATTATTGTGCTGAGAACAGCTGAAAGCAAAATCACAACACTTAGTCTTACAATTCAATGTTGTTATTGGAGAATTATAGCTAAAAAATATAAGCTCTGACAATATAGTCAGCTTTAGTTCCTATAACATGTTCAGCCAACGTCAATTCAATAAGCGACCTATGGTTCCGAGACACTATGTAGCTACTGTACACGGTGAGATAGTTTGTACACAATTGATAATTCTTTTAAAAAACTTTTGTTTTTCATTTGTCACCTATTCAAAATTGGCATTGTAAGGCTTCAATCTTTGTACAGTTACATTATCACGGTATTTACCCGACTACACGACAATGCTTTTACCCAGATTCTTCGAAATACGGGGGTGTTCGCAGATTAACCTTTTATAATCGAGGTGAATATTTTTGCGTTATATTACTTTTTGCGGTGGTCCGTACCATTTATTAACTAATTTCAAATTAGTCTAACAATTTAACAGAAATCACACTGTAATTTGGAGCTAAATTTAGTTTTCTCTGTTAGAGCTGTGAATATAGCCCTAAAATAGGTTATCGATTAATGGGATAATACATTTAATTTTAAAATAGAAGCTGGGCATTACTTTAAGCAAATAAAATCTAGCATAATAAGAATAGAATCTCTGCATAGATACTCGCAAGAATTACTATAATGAATTTGCGATTATTAAAGCCATCGTAAGAAACTAGCGTGACTTAATACATATCTAAATGTAACCGTGTTTTTATGATATGTAGATTTCCATTAGGTAGACATGCATATATGAGAGGAAAGAGACTTAAACACCCATAGGATTGTCAGATGTTCAGAGAGAGAAAGAGCAATGAGAATATGTGATATTCAGTATATGATATATGTGCAATTGTGCCAGAAAAAAACGTAAAACTTACAGGGAAAACGTCGGATCTCCATAGGTGGAACTAGAGGGAGGGCTGGCCACCCTAGAAGCAAAGCCGGCCCTCCCCAGAATTTTTCAACTGGACGAAAATAATATTATTAATTTACCTCAATTTACGCATAACAATTTTAGTGATGCTTGCGTTCGACATGTTTAATAGTGTCTATACTGTACCCACCCATCGACTTTTTAAAATATGGTCTGGTGCTTTAATGTAATAAAATCCCTAGACCAATGTGACAGTGGGCAGTATAACGACCTCTCAACTTGCGCATATGCGATTTTTTTTTTTTTATTTTATAGCTTCAGTAACGTAAATTATGTTTGTATTGTTTCAAGTAATTAGCGTTATTGACGTAGTATTTTTTCTTGTTTATATATGTATGATTGACCAGTCTTACTTTTATTATTTTATTTATAGTATAGTAATGTTTGAATAGTTAAGATTCTCAAAGCAAATTATTAACCCTTTAATTGGCAAACACTGATAGCATTACCATTAAAATATTTAGTTTGTTTTTATGGTTGAACCATATCTTCCTGATCATAATTTCGTAATTTTTAAAGTATTTTTGTACTTTGCTTACAAAATACAAGGGGTTTATTTCAAAGCAACGTTGCCATAAAAATAGGTCTTAAGCGTAGCTACTGAGCAGCATTGCCCTATTATGGTAAAGTATCATAAGAATACTCTCAGTAATTACCAACAGTTTCGTTAAAATATTTTCCTACAGAACAAGAAACCACAAATAAAAAAATGAAAAAGAACTTTCGCGGAACGTAGAAGATAAAGCTTCTACAACACTAAATTTCTCTTCTAATTTTTTTTTTTTTTTTTTTTTTTTTAAGTTACGCCAATGAGGATCTCGCAACCCTACCCACATTTCTTTAAGAAACTACGTTTTTTTTTCGAAATTCAGGACCGCAGTTCAAGGCAAAAAATTCATCAAGCAATTATAATTATAATTAAGTTATTACAGTTATAATTATTACTACTATGTCAATTATGCAAACTCAAATGCATATTTTGTGTTGCATTGACGCAAACCGATACGCAATGGGAACATACAGTAACTATGCTTTTTATCCATTTGAAGCCTATCTTAAGAACTTAACGTATTAATACGTATAACTTATTAGTGTGACTATAGAGATTTAGAGAGAAAGGTGGTCTCTCTCTTCTTTTTTTAAGTCATGACTGTATGTAACTACACACAGCTACTAAAATTTATAGCAGAAGTGAAGTAGAAAGTAAGGCTAAGCTTGAATTGCCCCCTTTTTTATTTACACGAAAACTTGCAAAAACATTCGTCCATACATATGAGAATTGCAATAGATGTTTATATCTCATCTTGCTAAGGTAATTAGTACAGAAAATGTAGAACGAGAAGATTCCCTATATAATAGCCTACACTAGAAAACAATTTTTTATTCTCAAGTTACCTCTTTTTTTTCTTTTTGTTTTTAATGGAGAAACAGAGCGAGTAATCTAACTCACGTCTTCATTTATGTAATTGGCGTAAACAAAATATAATCTTTCTGATTGTGTAATTCACTTTTTTTTTTTTTTTTTTTTAACTACTTGGAATTTTCTCAGTGTTTCTTCCAAGAAGATAACCGGGAGATATTAGCCCCCAGACTTCGAGATTAACCCTCCCTCACAAGAAAATTGTTAAATCTTTGATTGGTGTAGTAAAAGAAGACGGTAGAAGAAGAAAAATTTCGGAAATACTTCTTAAACATACAACACAGTAATAACTGACAAAAACGCAGTATACCTTTCTTAATCTCCTTTTGTTCCTTATTTGTAAGTTTTGGTCATATTCGGCTGATAGAAAATAAGATATCAGATTTTTTTGTCAGTTTTCATAGAATAGATGAAGATAATTTACAAACGGATGTATAACCCTTCAAGTTCTGGGCCAAATTTTATTGATCTCTTCTTCAAATTTTGTTAAATATCTCTTGGTTTCTTCAAAATAAATTTGTAATTTGTATATATGTTAAATGTTATTTAAGTTATAGCTGTTTATTAAATATTAAAATGATGTATCACAAAATTTAATTTTCATGAAATAAAGGACATGTAATTGAAGAAGAGATCAGTAAAATCAAAATATTAAATTTCCAGTTTTTTTTTAAAGCAAAACCGTATAATTCTGAGCTAAAAAAAGGGGGGGGGAGAAAGAAAAGATGACGCAGATATTCAACACCTTTAAGACAAGCAACTGTAAAAACAAGTTAATTACACAATCTGAAAGATTATAGCTATAATTTCAACAAAATAAAATTTAGGCTGAGCCTGACATACTAAAAATAATACAAAATTTACAATTTTTCTTTTGCTTGGTTTTCATAAGTGAAAGAAAATAATGAAATGCAACTTAGCACAATCATAGAGAATGTTATTCTACAACAGAACATATGAACCTGAAGAATTTTCAGTGTTGCCAGAATAACATTTCCCTTAAAATCTAAATTAAGGTAGCGACTTGGAGAATGAACTCAACTGCATTTGATTGCATATCATGTTGTTTTGGTACCCTGTAAACTACTTTTTAAATAACATTATTATTTAATTTTAATACCTATATGTTAAATATATTTTGTTTATTACAAACTAAATAAAACTATTATTTAAAAAGTAGTTCACAAGATTTCAAGACATGATACGTAATCAAACGCAGGAGTTCATTCTTCTAGTCGCTGCCTTAACTTAGATTTTGGGGAGATGTTATTCTGGCAAAACTGTGATTTCTATGGATGGTAACACTGAAAATTCTTCAGGTTCATATTTTCTATTGTACAGTAGAATAGCATTATCTATGATTATGGTAAGTTGTATTTCAATATCTCCTTTCACTTATGAAAAACAAGCAAAAGGAAAATGTTAAATTTTGTATTATTTTTAGTATGTCAGGCTCAGCCTAAATTTTATTTTGTTGAAATTATAGCTATAATCTTTCAGATTGTGTAATTCACTTGTTTTTTTTTTTATTTTTTTAGTACTTGGAATTTTCTCAGTGTTTATTTCAGGAAGATAACTGAAAGGTATTAGCCCCCAGATTTCGAGATTAACCCTCCCCCACAAGAAAATTGTTAAATCTTTGATTGGTGTAGTAAAAGAAGGCGGTGGAAGAAGAATGATTTCGGAAATGTTTCTTAAAGCTCTACTTTGAAAACTTTTAGATATTAGATCTAGTTCAAACTAAAGTTTCTTTATCTGCTATCCATCTAGAAAAATCCCGAGTGTGTGTGTGTGTTTTTTTTAATAAGCGCAGTTTTAAAATAATCGTAAATTATGTTTTTGAATCATGATAAGCTTTATTACTTACTACTTACAAATTTAATCAATAATCACTTAAACAGATGTGCAAGTTCTTTTTTGAAATAAGGAGAAACAAATCAGTAAAAAAGGTAATAATATTGTTTATCTCGAATGAAGAGTCTGCAGAATAAAACTCTCTCTTGTTAACTTAATTATTTCGAAATATTAATAGTACCACTAGCATCGTATTTAGGACTCTGTTTCGGACTCGTTAGCTAAATCCAATATAGCAATCAGGCTGTTCTTATTATAACATTTTGTTTTACATATTGAATGGAAAAATGTGTAGTTTACGTTTTTTGAGGGTGAGGGTAGATCTCAAGACCTATAGGCCTTTCTAAATATGCTTCTGACAGTGAGTAGTTCCAATCACTCTCCGCACACATCCAAAAATGAAACTACTCTCCACTCTCCTCAGAAATGTTTTTCTGAAAAAAAAAAAACTGAATTTTTACGAACTCTTTAGTATTTTATATCTTGGTTTATTTTCTCATTGTTACACATTTCTTCTTCTTTTAAGTTTTAGTCCCACAGTTATGCCGGCTAGGCTAAAGGAGACGGCGATGATGAGAAATGAATGAAATGATGGAATGAAGAAAGTGCGGGAGAACCCCGAGAAAATCCACGCACACAGTGTTTGTCCACCAGAAAACTCACTTGCCGCGATGGGATCGAACCAATGACCCGATGCACCAGAGATGAACGCTCTATCACTGAGACACCGCGGACCCTTATACATTTTGTGTTGTCTAAGATGAATATTACAAACTAAATAATAGAAAATTAAATAAGGAAGTGATACCACTCCACCGCAGAGCTACAATTGTGTTTGAATAAAATCAAGCCATTTTCGATATAATGTAGATATTTATATTTCTAGAATTTTCTGAGACAAATTATTGGTTGGTTGATTTAAGTTCAGCGTCTCTTTTCAACATCAAGATTAAGTAAGACATAGATCTACAGTTTGAGTTGGCAACCGAACTATCGTAACGTGTTTAATTGTAACGGTTTCCCACCGGGAATCGAACCAAAGCCGCGCGCGCTATGACCTACTACACCAGTTGCGAATGTCCGAGACAAATTAGAAACGGAGCTTTTATAGGAATCATAACAGGAATTCTACGTTATTTTCTCTCTTTTTTTTTTCACAGAGATAATTAAAATCCCAAAATTCAATCTTCAGTCGCGTGTATAATGAATAGACGATACGTTTGATAGAAAAATAAATAAGTAAATAAACTGCAAGTTTGCTACTATCGCAATAGGAATATTTATCGCAATTACAAGTCTCAGAGAAAATACCGATATAAAAATTCAGCTGAAATGACAACTGATATTTCCAACAGCAGTGGTTGTAAGAAAATCAGTATGTGTTAATGTTTTTTTCCACTATGTCCATTGAGTTTTTCTTTTTGCACTGAAAATATTTTTTTATTAAAAAAAAACGACCTTTTAAAAAATCTGATTAAATATGCTTACTACGACCAAAATGTAATTTTTTAACCTTGAACTTTTTAAAGTGAAATATGCATAAATTAAAACTATTTGTGTCTGCCTCTGTGTGTGTGTATGTTTGTGATGATGATGATCACAAACCTATAACTTACAAAATATATACGAGGGAGGATCAGAAACTAATGTTACAAAGCCGATATTTCTGGATTTTCATCTGTTATAGAGGAATGAGGAGTGTGCGGTAATTTTAATGTATGGAGTTGGCAATTGTGCAGAATTTCAGCCACCTGCCACCTATAGCGATAGTTGTAGGTAAACACAAATGGCAACTCGTTTGGAAAACTGGTCTCGCGCAGAGGTCCGCTAAGTTATTATATTTCTGTGGGCGAAACATATAACCGTGGTTGAAATTCACCGGCAGCTGGTAGAGGTTTAATGAATCGTCAGTAGCCTATATCGCAGAATGGTGTTGACAGTTTGCGGCTGGTAGAGAAAACGTCACTGACGAAGAGCACAGCGGCCGACCCAGCACGACATCAACAAATTTGAACGCAGCTCCATCCTCCTTACAGCCCAGATCTTGCTCCAAGAGACTTTAACCTGTTCCCACATTTGAAGGAGCACCTAGGAGGCCGTTGCTTCGTTTCAGACGAGGAGGTGAAACACTTCGTAACAACGTGGCTGAACACGCAAGGGCAGGATTTTTACCAAGAGCGAATCTTCAAACTCTTCCCTTGGTGTGACAAGTGCCCCAACCTAAATGGAGACTATGTGGAAAAATTGTATATACTACTTGTTGGCTGTATTGTTTGTATGAAATAATATACACACGTTTCACTACAGGCTTTGTAACCTTACTTTCTGACCACTCCTTATATATATATATATATATATATATATATATATATATATATATATATATATATATATATATATATATATATATAACTAATTACGTAATGTCTAGAAGTCTAGTTTTATAATTTAAGTATAATATAAAGTTATTTATTTATTTATTTTACAAATCTCCGTGATAACAAGTATGTTCCTGGTTTCATAAGTTACTCCCAGAGAAATCAGTATGTACAACCCTATCGTTAAATATTCGTCTAGGAATTGGTCAACGTATAATTGTTAGTCCCTATACCCTAAGTCTTTCGGTTCATGATATATGAACAAAATCATTAGAACCGTTTTCCGGAAGAACTTTTCGAATTTTCCTTATTAAGAAACTATGTCTTGTAATAGAAGAAAAGAGAAAAATAGCATATTATGTAAGAAAAACAGGAAGAAAGAAAGAGCAAAAAAGAAGGAAAACGGCAGTTTAAAATTTAGCCCTGACCCATAGAATATCAATGCCATGTTAAGAGCATGATGGGCCTCCGGGGAAACTAACATGCGGGGCACCCATGACTTAATTTTACACGTACCGGTAATATACGTAATTCTGCTCATGTGGTCCCTCACCAATTCTTCCATCATCATTCGCTTGCGCTAATCATCCGACTCCCTTAGCTTAATGGGCATAATCATGGGACGTTAAACTGAAAGATTTCATTTCATTTTATTCCCAACCATGCGATAGAACAACACTGAAAATCCTATACTACAAACCTGGAATTTAACTGAAATCGACACGAACACTAGGGTAGAAGGGGGGAAATGGGAAGTATGTTTTTTAACCTTTTTTTCCTCATAGGTTATAGGTGTTTTTCTAGTTTTTAAGAACTGATTGCATGTTACAGATTCTTCTGCACCTACTGTGATTGTGATAAGCTTTCGGCATCTTTACTTTTGATGCTGCAACAGTTTCCCAGCCAATTACCCCCTTGGGATAATTGGGTGCAAAATGATTAAAACTCGCACATAAACTCGTGGGGGTGATTGGGTGTTAAAGAAGAAAACTCAAGCTTTCATTTGGTGTGTGTAACTTGTATTTCACTTAAAAACTAATAGTTTTATGTGGCCTAGAAAAAAAATATATCTTTGTTTATGCAAAATAAGGAGTAACTTATTATTTCTAAATCTCAAAGATATTTGAATGCCTTTTCAAGTCTTCCAGTTATTGTTTATAGCATAGTATATTGTCCTGTGAACTTAATCCCAAATGTATCACATACGAAAAAAAAATAAAAGTTGTCAAAACTTTGGCCAAAAACGTAAGAAAAGAAACAAAAAACAAGAGAACAGGCCCTGATATTTAAAAAAAAAGGAGAAGATAATAAGACTAACGCTAAATAACTATAAACTATTACAAGAACATGTGTTGGAACTCTGGATTGATAAACAAGTCCTATTTACAGCATGAGCACTATATTGGCATACACAACGGCCACTGGAGGCCTAAGTTGAATAAAATAGTTTAATAAGTACAATGTACTAACACAAAAGTGTACACCACAACAGACAAAGATAGCACAGCATTTAAATGAATTCTAAGCAATGTTCACTTAAGGCATTCCACCCATTTACCCCCACATCATGCACCAAATTACTCCTGGAGGTAATTGAGAGGTACAAATTTTAACAAAATTTTAACTGCCTCACAGTAAGGATCCAAGATAGCTGCTCTTCACGGCACCATCCTTATGATGTTTTTAAGCAGCATTAAAAATCAAGATCAAAACATTAACAGATGTGCGATTTATCGTGACTCAAACCAAAACATATACAAACCTGAAACTCAGTTTCAAATATGTCATTTCTCAATCAAATCAGTTTTTGGTTTCTTTTGTCATTATTACACGCTCTCAAAATTCATTTTTCTGATAAACATCTATTCACCCAAAATTTGGGTGTAATTAATTTCCATAAAAATATACCGAAATGCAAAATATAAATCTTTAAAGAGTTTTCCGCCCAATTACCCCCTCCACCCAATCCCCCCTTCTACTCTAATCATTTTGGTATAGGAACACAAAATCTATTAGGAAGAAGGTTATGGTGCTCAACGGTCTACATACGCCTCTATGTGTGATGTCTAGATTTTTCACATTCAAACGCCCCTTTGCGTAACGTACCGTAAAGTTTTGGAGTTGGAAAGGAGACTCCAAAGAAAATAATAATAAATGGAATTTCTCAGCTTAACGTGGGATCCGAACCACATGAGCTCTCTCCAGGGATCGAACCCGATACTCACTCTCCGAAGATGCGCACGCTAACAAGATAGCGATGAAGAAACTAAATATATAATTTTATTGTTATTAAAATAAATTATTATTAGGTTGTCTCTGGTAATATTTGTTTCCCTCATCTACAGTTCTACAATACTTTTATAATAATATCTCCATCATTTTTATACTAGAAAATTTGGATGTAGTTTAGTGTAATTTTTTCGTATATTTGGGAGGCACCTGAGCCGCTTTGTTACAAAATCGGTCAATTGTTAAAAAAAAAAAAAAGGTTTTAGTTTTCCACGTTATTTAAATAATAAATTATACAGCGTGTAAAAGTCTTACAGTTATCAACTAATTGTTTCCACGCGGAAAAGGTAGGAGAATATTCAGATGATATTTGAGTGCCAGGTTTCTGGCTTTCCTGTAAAATTTTATTTGAAGTTAGCCAACTTTAGAAGTGCACGAGTAAAATAACGTTTTAAATTAGGAACTTTTAATGAAAAATGAAGTAAAATAAAAAAAAAAAAATAAAAATAAGTGTAAGACGCGTTCAAAAATAAATGTACCTGATTTTAGTGTAATAAATGCACTTTGCATTTCTGTATCAAAATAGTCCTTTGATTTACGAACGAATTTCAGATACATTTTTTGGTCTGTGATGCACTTTTAGTTGCTGACACTTATGATTCTGATGATGTGATGCGTTGTTCCCGATTTTCTTTGCAAGGACGAGGCGAGGCCTTGCGGTAAGTTTTATTGGAGTAATTTGTAACTTGAAAGAAAAGCCTACCGTGAGAAGTAGGTTAAATGCAAGACTGTTCATTAATATCCTTCTTTCAATTAGTAAAGCAACGCCAAAGTTAACATAACAAACAGGAATTCTTTTCTCAATTCACCGTTTTTATACATTTTGTAATTTCAATATTTGTGACTTAAGAAAGAATTTATAAATAAAGTGAACGGAAGAATGAAGATGATGCAACTCTATTTTATTTGAGTAATTTCACAGTATAAAAGTATTCAGTATGTTCACTGAAAAGCGGAAACTTTGATTTTGAGATAACAATTGCTTCCTGTTGTTGATTATTTTTACACTTTAGAAGGACAATAAGTGGAGTTGTATTGAGGTTGAATGCTACCAACAGAAACTCAATACTGAATGAATTTAACTCAAAATTAGAAAACCTTGTGCTATTAATTTTTTTTTTTTTTTTGTATATCATCTGTTATATACTTTGAGCTTTAAATGGCCCTGAGCCGTAGTGAAACTTTCCCCAAATTTATAAAACATGAATGAATATTTTGAATATACGGTATGTTCAAAATATTTATTCATGTTTTTTTTTATATATATATATTTGCGGAAAGTTTCCCTACAACTCAGGGTCATTTAAAGCAAAATGAAAAGATAATAAGCATATAAAGAGAAGACAGATATAAAATTCGGCATTTTTTCCACATTGAACTTTGGTAATATGGGCATCAAATTCAGAATATTAATAAATTCCTGTTTAACTCTATTCCTTGATATTGAAGTTACGTTAATTCATAAGCTTGTCTATACTTTTGTTCACATCTCTTACATACAGAATGTATCAAAAAAGACTCTACAACTTTGAAAACTCAAATTGATTTATTCATTTATCTTACAGACATGGTTTGGTGCCATTTTGTAGCAAAATACATCAAGCTTTGACTCACGTAGTACATTAGTTCACAAACAAGCCAATGCAAGCGCTAGAAAATGCAAATGGAGCCTTTACTGGTCCCGAGCGTGCTAGTTGTGTGTTTTGGCTTGAAGAATCCGAGTCTGCGACAACTCTGTAACGTAATTTTCGTGCAAAGTATAGCAAAGATTGTCCCAGTAGACCTACTATTTGTCAGTGGCATAAGTCGTTTATTGAAACTGGATGTTTGGTAAGACACAACAAATCTTCGGGTCGTCCCCGTGCGTCTGAAGACGTTGTAGAGCAACTGAGACTTCAGATGGAATGTGTGCCACATCAGCAATTGAAGCCACATTGAACCTCTTTCGGTAAAAAGTAAGAAAAACTTAATGTATTTTGCTACAAAATGACACCAAAACTATGTCTGTAAGCTAAATAAATAAATCAATACGAGTTTTCAAAGTCGTAAAGTCGTTTTTGATAATTCTTGTACTTGATGCAATACAAGTGCAACTTTAAGTTTTATTTCTAACTGTTGATGAGTATACATTATTAATATTTCATATAGCACTCAAAAAAAAAAAAAAAAAAAATAGTGCATTTTCCTCTAATATTATGTTTCGTGTTCCAAATTAAATCTAGAAATAATACGTAATAAACGACCGACGCTTATTTTATTTGCAAACATTTATTACGTCTCGAGTTGTCCATAAGACGAGACGTGACAGATTATTTATAATAAGATGCGAGACGAAGCACCAGCTCTTCCAATTGAAACACAGACGAGACCTTTCGGAGATGAGACAGCCATTGTAGGCAAGATGTTCGTTTATTGATTTTCGCATGCTTAATGTAATATTATATGTGCATTTTTATGATCTTCTAAACAACAAATATGAAGCAGGATTATCTAAAGCTAAATCGTGTTTTCGTATTTTAACTCATGTTGTTTGACCAGGTTATTATTGGAAGCAGAGCTGCCCATAAATTCCACGAGTCTCAGACAAATTTTCTGTGAGGACCTCCCAAATTTTCTCAGCCCGAAATGAAGAAAACTCTAACAAAAATATTTTTCACGGGCACTCTGATATTTGCCGGGATTGACCCTCTTCCCCTTAAGGGCGATCCTGATTGGAAGCTAAGTAATTCACAGTATATTTTCATTCAAATAAACAAATCCAATTTCATAAAGATATGAGGCCTCTAGAATAGCAACAACTTATGCGACAAGATGACCATTTTTACTTGTGTGTGTGTGTTTCTGTTAGTACATTTTGTGAAACTTCCTTTATAAACACTGAGAGTGTCATTGGTTTATACATTGTGCATATGAGAGACATTTCAGTTCGAATACAAACAGAACTGCTCAAGTTTTAGTATTCAAAACTAACAATTGAAGTATACGTCATTGATTTTCTAGACGCCTCATATTCTTTGATTTGTGTACATGATCTTCTAGTTAGCATTCCATGTTTATGTCCTTCACTAAATATTATGATAAATGCAAACGAATGAAAACGATATAATTAGGTAAAATCATGTCAAAATAGAATTAGCGTATGTTTTGAGAAAGCACACAAGTAAAGTACTCATTCATACACACACATACAAAAGAATCTTGATGTGGACCTGCGCACTAGAGATTAACCCTCCATTACGATACGCCTGTTTCGCTTAAAATACTTGGTGTTGAAAGTGATCATACTAGACGTAGCTACCTTTAATAATATCGGATACACTCTTAGAGCATGAAAGTAAGGTAATATAATTTGCATAACCATCAGCGTAATGCGAAAATCCTGCCCATCCTTCCCTGTTTCCCTTTAAGTTCCAAAATAGAAGCAAGTATAAAAACAGCAGAAACCAATAAATAAGCGTGAATATTTAGTTTCAGTTTTAAAAACCAATTGTATTTGAATATTTATATTTTGAAGGAAACGATATTTCCGTTTAATAGTAAACAATAATTTCCTGTTCCACTTAAGAGCTTTAAGATGTAGAAAATTGTCAGATGATCTATAATAATTTCCTTCCACTGCTAGTCAAGATATTACTGTCATGAATTTCAATGAAGCAGTATTCCTCTTTCTTATATAGAGAACTTTCTAAAAATGGTTATGAAATGTTATCCACGTGACTTAATTAACTTTTTATCTCATTGGATCTTAAAAAGAAACATATCCAGTCCACAAATAGAACATGATTTCGTGAATAGTCTATTTAAAAAGGACGATCGCTATACAAAATTCGGCTGAGGCTAATAGTAAAAGATTTGTTATCTGTTGTATGTATTATGTTTAAAAAGTAAAAGTAAAGCAACCAAGATAAAGTACATCTTTAAATGTTTTATCTAGACAAGTAGAACTATTTGAATGTTGAAAGTAATTTTTCTCATATTTTCTTTCAAGTCACATTACGAACATCAACGTATGTAAAAATAATATTTTAGAAAAGAAGATTGACATATGTCTTATTCATATATATCTGAGAAGTAATAACTTTTTTCACATTCAAATAATTTTATTTGTAGATAAAAATGAATTATCTATATCTATATCTATCTATCTATCTATCTATCTATCTATCTATAGATAGAGAGAGGGGGGAGGGAGAGATAATTTGGGAATTATGTACTTAAGTTGGTAACTCCGGGAACTCCAGATGTACAAAATCCGAAATAAGGCAATAGGATCCGATATGCTGACCACATATTACCAAACTAAACTAAAAGTCATTTGACCGTTCACACCCCTTCATTGATTGCAGTATCATAAAGTTTCCTTTATGAATATGATGTAACCACCAGGTTGTCAATATTACTCGATATTGAGGTTCGAATTTCTGTACTTTCAACCAAACGAATTAATCAATCACATAGATGTTTTGACTACAATTTACTTGTTGAGAAAATGAAATTGTGTTTTGATCATTTACATGAAATTAAATTATGTATCAAAACAACTAAATGAAAATAAAAATGTTTGTCAAGTAATACGTCTATTCAAATGACGCTTCTATGATTATTACTTATAAAAATATCTGTAAGATTTTCGTGTGAGTTTCTACTCACACCTTAAAACCTGTGAATAATATACACAATATAATTATGAGACGGCTAATTGCAGTAATAATACAGTCTTATTCTTAAGAAGGGATAAAAGTCACATTAAATCACTCTGAAAATCAAACTTCTGTCTTGGAGGAGTTAAAATATGGATGGTAGTATGTTATGATAGAAGGTAGTATGACATCTACATGTAACACTTGCAATGTCGACTAAGAAAATTGGTTAACTTATTTTTTAAATTTTATGTCAACATTGTTATGGTGTTCATTTCATATGGTAATAAATAAGATTAAGACTTTATTTTGCACAGTTACTTTCTAATCAGCCTGTATTATGTCTTATTTTGTTTCTCAGCTTTTTCTATTTGCGATTTAAAAGCTCACAATGTGATTACTGAGATCTAAATTTGAAAAATAAGATTGACCTTGTTACTTCATCATGTGATCATACTTTCTTCAGTTTGATCTATCTATATCGTAAGCACCTTATAAACTAAATAATTCCATTGATTTTATTGGTGTATCTTATTAGTAGTATGGTACGTATAGAATTTTAATTTGGTTTTAAAAACATGAACATATTTACTCTTTCTTTTTACGCATTGCATTCAGAAAATCGCACGGTTGTGTTGATTTAGAAAGTTTTTTTTTTCATTTTTGCATTTTTGCATTTCAATTTGTTATTCTTCTATAACAGACCATACAGAACGGACGATTCAATTAGGTAATAAATTCCTCTTTTCCTTTTGACAATTATTAAGCTCACAGTCAGCAGTGACATTTAGCCTATTATGTGGACAGGTTGTGGTTTAGAAAGGCTCTGCTGTGCAGCTTGACTTTTATTTACTTTCACAGACAAGAGTAGATTTCCTAGGTGGCTTTGAATGTCCCCAGTCACTTAGTAAACTTTCTTTTTCTACATGGGAAAAACAGCCACGAATCAGCAATGAAATTATTTTCCTCTATGGCTATTTGCATTTTGTAATGTTTTTATATATAACTAGTTGAATATTGCAATTCTAAATATATTTGACTTGCAAAACTTGAAACAACCCAAACTAATATTCTAAATTAATAACTACGTAAGCACTTTTTTTTTTAAATGGCGTTCTCTGTCATTTAGCCACTATTGTCAAGCTTAATGAATTGGCTTTCACGTTGCCAAAGTAAAAAAGTTTCCTGTGCAAAGTCGAATAGGGAGAGCACAGAGGCTAAGTGGTAGTTGGTATGTGTAGTTGAGCATTCTGAGGAGATACGCTGACGATCGTGAGATTAAACCCATGAATCTCTCTCAAGAGTATGGACGTTTTAATTGTTCTCAATGTTTCTGTGTTCATATCCCTGTCGAGTCCAGTAGGAAGTAAGTATTCCTTAAATACAAGCGGTACAGTGCTCCTCCCTGATTCGAAGGGTTCTTGGTTTGATCACAGGCAATGTGAGTTTATAGTGTACGAAATCGTGTACATGGGTTCTATCGGGGTTTTCTCCCACATAATTATTTCACCAATTATTTCATAATCATCCAGTTTCATTAATCATCCATCTACTTTACCCTCAAGGGTATTCTCGTGGAACGTAAAATTAGAAATTGCATTTTCTTATGTTCTTATAGCACTTTCCATAATAAGAACACATTTTACTTTCCTAACATTTTTCGTAACATCAATAGTTTGATTTAGGTTGTGTTACGTTTACCTGCTGTTCAAAAGAACATAGAGAGGATGATATATTATTAATCAAAAGTTATATTGGTCACTACTTTTTTTCTTTTTGAATTTCACATGTCTTTTCAATATATGTGAGGCAGGGGCGGATCGTCCCCCCCGAAGAGGAAACTTGATTTTATATTTAAATAAAATCCACCCCAGAGTTTGGAGCTCTTAAAAGTAGCTCTAAGTAGCAGTATTACAACCCACCGCCCTCCCCAGAAGTCCGTCCTGGATCCGCCCCTGATGTGAGGCTATATGAGACGTCTCCGGGTATTTTAAACCAGTGCACTTCTATCAGAAATTGAATCAAAATCTTCTACTCAAAAGACTGGAACTAATTTATTTAATCACAACGGAGAATTTGATTAGCGCTGTATTCAGAAATGTTACAAGAAGGGGAGGCTCATGCTGTTTATTCATAGTAAAAGTGCGATCATTTTATCGCGCACATCATGATGTTATACACTGTAATTCCACTGTGGATTATAACATAGTTTTATTCCAATTTGATTTGATTCATGGATTGTAGTTGTACACAACTGGTAATGTCTTACAGCAAGTGTTAGAAATGTTCATTATTTTCCTAAAGGCAGGTCCGAATCCTGCGTATTATACTGTTTGACAACCTTCGTAGGACATCAGGGCTAATGAAATTCATTTCTTTTTCTACAGTAATGGTTCGCTCCAAGTTTCACAGAGTACTAGGGTTTTTCGATTTACACATTCTTTCGAGTAAAAAAATCAGAGAAAGAAGTCTGATGATAACTATTATTATTCACAAGAAACACGACTCACCACACCACACGGACTGTAATCAAACTGACCGTGGCTTTCTATACCCAAAAACGATCATTGCATGCTACACGCTGATGCCACTTACAGGCAGCTTAGCTAACTACGTAGGCAACACCTAGACTAACATCAGCTCACTTTCAAAAATTGCTTAGGGCCCTGTTTATAGATGATACCCATTTAAGATCTTGTCTTGAGTTTTGAATAAAACTTATTTTTTTATAAAAATTTACTCTTGAGGTAACTCAAACTCATAAACATGTTTTTAGAATTTCTTAGCGAAACAGGATCATGATCAAGACTGCTGTTTCTATCTTGTAGAAAATATGAGACCATTCCTGCTATCAACTTTATTTTTGACTATGAATTAGCGAGATCGAATGTCTTGAGAAATGTTTATGAATAAGGTCAAAATGTCATTTTCATTAGGACCTACTTACCTAAAACTTATATTTCAAAATCTTGCCTGGGTGGGATTATGATACAGCAATTTACTCTCACCCTGCACATTCAGATCTTGAGGGAAAACATCATTAAATGCATCTATAAATACGATCCTAAAATGTGGATACTTAGTGCCAGTGTCCTCAAGACAAAAGATGTGTGTGATAAAATGATAACTTATTAGAACGTAATTATTTTTGATTTCAATGTACGTATGTAAAGATCAATTTGTTTTTACATCTTATTTTAAGTTAAAGGATTTCTAAAAAAGATTTTAAAAAAAGTCTCTGGATGTGCTCTTGCTTATTGACCCATTTTCTTCTGTACTAGTATCACTAAAATACCTCAGTACTATCTTATATAGAGATAACTTTAAAAAATAAATCAAATATTAGACAAATAAATAAAAAATGTGAATGTATATATTTTTTCAGTATACACAAAACGAAGAAGGCAAACAATGACAACAGAACTAAGAATATATTTTTATTACATCATCTATTTGTTATGTTAACCTTGAGCGCTCTTGCAAACAATGCTGCTACTGAAACAAACATGCTTTTAGTGACTATTATGTTTTTTTCCTTCTATGAGTTTTGGAATACATCCACTAAACATTTTTGTGCTTAATGAATGTGAATTCTTAAGTTCTGATATTTCCATTGCCTTGCCACATCTAGAAGAAAGCGAAAAAAATCCATCACAATGCTACAAGTAAGAACTAATAAACTGCCTATTGCAGCTATAAGGAAGGGATCGAAATGCATGTGGTCGAAAGCCAGGCGAAGCTAACATGGTATCAAGCACTTCACATAGGATCGATGTAAAAGCGTTCATTACATCGTCACGATGGTGAAGTCGTTAAAAACTTTTACACTTTCAAAGCCAATCTGTATAAGCACGTAACTTCAAAGAAAGAAAATAAAACCAGGCAAAGGAATAATTCCTATGCATCAGTGAGTAAATTCGATGATAAACGTCATCGATGATAGATATATCATAAAGATATCGATGATACATATTTGAAGAAGAAATTCATTAACACAAATTGCAAAATAGCACTTTTTATTTTTTTTTTATCAGGGACTCGTCAAATGTATTCCGTAACAAATATTTTCTTTCAGAGACATTTTTTTTCACGTTCATTGTTTATGAAAGAAATCAGCACCAATAAATTAAGCAAAATGTTACTTTCATTGTCCATTGCAGAATAAGAAGAGTGTGTGTGTGTGTTGTGATATAGTTAGTATTCACAAAGCATATCGCTTTCATAAGTATGATTACATATACCACTTCTGTCACTCGTAATGTCAGAGCTGAAAATCTAACAAAAAGTATGTGTATATATTGCAAATATTTCAAATTAGATTTGAAAGTCATGAACATAAAGGAACGCTTAAAAAAAAAGGAAACTTGGCAGCTACCGTATAGGTGAAAGTGATGTTTGAATATTCAATGCACAAATTTCATTACTACTGATACCTCATTGTCACTAATAAGAAGAGTAAATCTATTGGACTCCTTTCTCTAGAGGCATATCAAACGTTTGACACCATCCAATGCCACTTAGATGAAGTCAAAGATAACACACTGAAGTGTGTACAACAAACTTTTTATTTTAAATTTTAAAGAAAAATAACCTCTATTTTAAGTCAAAAATATAAACTTGTTAAAAGTTCTATTTGATGGTATATACACTGGAGAATATTTCAGATTTACGTTCTACGTTGATATCGTGTAGATGAAACGAGAGAGATGATTGGTGAAAGTTAATAATTGGTGGTTTGAAGATATTGGAGAAAATGGGAGAACCCCGAGAAAAACTCACGAACATCATGTTGTCCACCATAAACTCACATGACCTAGAATCAAACCAAGAATCTCTAACACCATAGAGTTGAGCGCTCTACCATGTTAATAACTCTCTTATAGAAGTCTACATTACACATTTCTTAAGCATAGCAACCAACATATGGCTTAAGGAAACAAGTCGATAGCTTCTTAGATAATTGAAAAAAAAACACATAAACATGCAGAGGCTTGATAAGTGCTTTTTATAATTTTCTTTCCAGTAAAATTCCGGTGATGTGTATATACGCTGTACCTTTGAAATAAACAAAATAAGCAATTATATTTAATTAATTTTAGTTACAGAAGATGAGAATATCTTTGGTGCATTTCATCAAAAGAGCTTAAAGTCCCTTTTTGATTGTTTCTCAGATTTGTGACATTATTGACCAGTAAAACATTCTTTCGTTTGCCATGCCATTTGTCTATTAATCAATGTGCCTTAAGCCACATTTCATACCATTTGATCCGTATTAAGGGCTTATGTAAACATATCTTGTAGTTTGTTGTGGCTCTCCTAAGGAAATAATTTTTCTTGTTAAACTCCTTTGACTATGCACTCAAATGTAATGTAATGTAATGCAATATTGCATTATTATCTCATTTGGAAATTTCACTGTTAATAAGTTTACCTTCTTTCTAAAATTCAACGTTTCTCATTATCTGTTTTAGATGAGAATTATAAAAAAAGATTTTAGTTATCTGAGAGTTATCAGTTAAGTTATTTATATTTTAAAAAATCTTTAAAGGTGTTACTTTGTGTAAAGTTGTTGAAAAGTACATTCCCTCTTACAATATCCATTCTATCAATAAATTTATGAATAAACAGGCTAAGGGGAGTGAATTACTTCTTTATTTTCTCTTCTTAACCGAAAATTGATGGTAATTCTGAAGGATAAATTTTCCTGTCTTTTCTGTGTTAGTTGTTTCATCTGCAGCCCCATCACGGCGAAATTAAAATACCACTAATTTTACAGTAATTATGTGATATCTTCAAATAGATAAAATATAATCGAAAACTGGAACAAGAGCTCGCTAGACAATATTATTTTACATGAGATACCGTTATCACGACACACTTTATCTGCTTTCGATTTCCAACCATTTAGAAAATAGGCATTTATTTTCGCGTTTCTAAATGGCTGCAAACGGAAAGCTACTAGGTGACTCCTGATAATAGTACCTCATGCAAAACAATATTGTCTAGCGCGCTCTTGTTCTACAATTCGATTATCTTTTTATCTATTTGAAGATATCACATTATTACTGTAAAATTAGCAGTATTTTAATTTTGCAGTGATAAGGCCTCTTAATGATCGTTCTTTCATATACATAATCAAGATACTCAGTTCTTTGTCTTTCACGTCTGGTTCTCCTTTCAACTCTTCCTACCGCAGGACGTTATCCATCCTGAGTGGTAAATTAAGTAGCCAGCCATGCTATTTCTTGGGACCGCATGGCTCAGTGGTTGAGCATTCATATCTTGCGCGTGGGGTACTTGATTCGATTCTAGTTCCCGCCAAGTGGGTTTTGTAGTGTACTCATGCTTTATCAGAATTCTCCCATTCCCTTCCACTTTCCTCGTTCCATTATCATCTATCTTATCATCACAATCCCCCGTAGCATCGGTGCGTGAATGTGGGTCCTTAACTCCAATAAATGCTAGTCTTATTTTGTCTATTCCGACTAAGATACTGTACATGAGCTTCTTTCAATACACATAGGTTATTCCTTTTCTTTCCAGGAAGGCACGGCAACTCAATGGTAAAGCGCTCACCTTTGGTGTGAGAGGTCCCTGGCTTGATTCTATCTCACTGACTTCGTAGTGAATAATATCATATCCATTTGGTTTTTGAAGTTCTGCTGTTTCCGTCTATTTTCTCATTTTACAAATTCTTTCAAAATCATTTGCTTTTATTAACTCGTCTCCTGTAACTTGCAGGGTTTATGCGTAACTAAAAATTGAGAAATTTAATACAGATATGTTCTTTCCAAATGATGCGCTGAAAATTTTTCTAGATATTATGATAATATGGCCTTGTGTCCATCTTATTCAACTCTGTAGTTGTAGAGTGTAGTCTGAGGAAGGAAGTGCTATACTTCCGAAACCGTTACTTTTCTACTTTATTTTTTATAATAAATGTTCTAGCCAGCCTTGTAAGAAAGCTGTGAAATTTTTCTACTTCGCCATCTTGCGAATATCTAGAATACTCTTCTTTCAGTTGGTTCGAAATGCTTATTTCTCTTATTCATACAGATATGCACTCCGTACAAAGTTCTTACCTATGTGTTGTCTTTATAATTACTTTAATGTACGGGAAATCACATGAAAATTGTATACTAACTCATTTGGAAGTCACTGGAAAAGTAAAACTTATCTGCAAGAATCTTATAATGAAGTGTAATGAAAATATTAGCTTGTACGATTCTGATGTTATACCTTTTCGATATTATGGTAACCGCTTAACGTACTTTCAATATATTATCCGTATCTCCTTTATGGTTAAATGGTTAAATGGCCGTAGTGCTGAAAATAAAAATTAAGACCATAAACCGATAAACAATAAAATACCCAGAAAGTGCTTTTGAAAAAGAATATATCACTCAATGAGTCAATCAACAGAGTTCGAACCCAATTTGTAATCAGTATATAGTGCAGTACACATCAATTATTCTATGCAGAGTGCTTGACTATATTCAGAAATAAATGCACGATTTGAGAAATTAGACTTAAGAAGAAAAAAAGATTTCTAAAGGAAAAAAATCTTATGAAGTTCTGTAAATCAAATAATGACAAACAACATACCATTAGCCACACCCTCGAACCATCTTCCATTTCCAAGAATGGTATTACGAACCATGATGCAAGGTTTGAAGTATAGAAGAAAACATCTATTTTAACATTGTTGGTCTAAGTGATAAACAGCCGATATAACCAGATTAACTAAGTTTTTGTACCTCAGTTTGACTCAGCTTTTTTTCTTTAATCGACAGTAGCTTGCTTACATGTAAAAGTTGCTCTAATTTTATACACGAAAGACATTGAATAAAAAACTGTCTAAGTAGTAAGAATATATATATATATATATATATATATATATATATATATATATATATATATATATATATATATATATATATATATATATATATATGTATGTATGTAAAATATCAAGTGGTTACACAACCTAGTTATTCATATTTTAAGTAACAGCACAGAAATATATATGCATATTTTAATTCTAGAGTACAATATAAACTAATTAAAATTCCTTCTAACGTTGAACCAGATAGATTTCATTTACTTTTCCTCCTACAGTAAACACAAACGAGAAATTATTTATTTTTTTTTAAAAAAAACGTAAAAAATGTCTAAACACAAAAAATAAGGCTTGACGAATAAACGTTAAAAATTCTAGATACCTTTCCTTCCTATAAGGCGTTGTCTCTTACAAAGAAAAAAGGCAAGTGAAAACTCGATATGAAGCTTCCATTTCTGAACCAACACTAAGTCTGAGTTATTAAGAAGTCACAGACGAGAGAAAGTGGGAAAAATATATTACCTCTTTCTACATAATCTTGTCGTCTATTTTGTCATCAACACCACTCCTGTCCTTTTTAAAAATAAAGGAAGAAAAATATTGCTCATCTGTAATCAGATTGCATCACTGTGTGAGGCTGGTGTTGTCTCACCTGTCAGGTGTGGGTTGACCGGTCGCTTCTAGCTCTTTCTAATACTCTCTCGGCAAGAGCAACAACCTATCTCACTACACGTGACTCTATACTATCCTGCATTCACGTATCTATCTTACTTTTGTCACTAATATTTGCAAAGATATTTTACACATTCACACATTCATACGTGTATGTGTGTGTGTGCGTGTACAGGGTGAAACACAGGAAATGGGACACTTGGAAGTGGCAACACTGTCAAACTGAGGCATGGTGTCACTAGTTGCCATGCCGTCTACATAACAGAGGTCTGCTATTTAGTTTACCATGACTCGTTGGCCAGTGTACGTGCGTTTTCAAGCAGTGGAAACCTTAGTTTACGAGAAGAGTATAGTTGTTGTTCAGTGGGGGCTGCGACGTGGACAGGACCGGCATTTTAGTGGCAAACAGGAAAATGTCACACCAAAATGACAACCTTAGGATTGTACTGGAGTCTCATGAAGAATTTGAGGATTTATGTCCGACAAAGAATGAAAATTCTGTTTATTGACACATCCATTCAGGTGATAATTCGAATCATCAGATATCATAAGGTTGTCCAGCAAGTCTTCATTGTGATTCAGTTTGTCCAAAAACAGGTCACAAATATATTTTCTAAGCTTTTTTTTCAACCAGCCGTAGGTGTTGCACAGTTTATATCTTGTATAGATGATAGTGTATGTTTGCGACATAGCAGTGTTCTTAAATGGCAACGAACTGATCTCTACGGACTTTTCTGCAAAGCCTATCGTACATGACCATTTTTTCTGGTGTATGGACTGTCCTTGAAGGTTCTTTCGTGCTTGTTGTCGACGACAAAACCAGTTTCTCTTCATTGTTTCACCCATCTGGTGATTACTTTCCTGTTTGGCACTAAAATGCCGGCCCTGTCCATGTCGCAGCTCCCGCCGAACAGTAACTATGCTCTTCTCGTGTACAAAGGCTTCCACCGCTTAAACACGCACGTGCACTGGCCAACGACTCTTGGTAAACTAACTTGCAGACCTCTGAGATGTAGGCGACAAGGCAACTAGTGCTACCATGGGCTTCAGTTTGGCAGTGTTCCCACTTTCAAGTGTCAGATTTCCCGTGGCTCATCTTGTATATATACTTCTTATCTTTAGATGGTAACACAATTATAAGTGTGTTCATCTAACCACAAAATAATTACGCTTTCAATAGCTACTAGTGTTGGTGGACTCCCTCGGTGGTCACACATGACTGATGTTGTATCACTTTTTGTGAAGCTATGTCAGGTATATGTGACAGATCAAACGATTTTGCCTGAGATCATAGTTGTAAGAATCTGATTTCTTCATACTGTGAGAAATAAGAGGTCACAATATTGAACGTGTGCAAGTGAATATCTGTATAATGAAGTAACATTTAGTCATATTTTGTGCTATTCCTTATCTTAACTATCAATCTCTTCTCCCTGTTTCCTAACTTCAGGTTTTCCAAGGAAGCTCATCATTTGGAGAAGTATTATTTTTTTTCTATCTTCAATGAAATAAAGAGGATTTTTAATGATTTGATCTTACTAGTTTCTTTATTAAAATTATTGTGTTCCTTCCTTTGTGCAAATTAAATTTTCTTATCACTGATTTTAATATATCGCATCCCTTCCTACTTACTGGCTTAATGATCACGATTAGACATGCTAAGTAAATGAGCTAAAAGCTGGGGACACTAAATCATAGTTCTAGCTCGAAAAGAAAAGTATTATATTGGGTTAAATGAAATAACGAGGTTATGAATATATACAATATCCATTCGAAGTAAGTAATGTTACCAATCACCAAATTTTCTTCATTCCTACACAATCATTGATTAGATATCATGGACATACACAAAACAAATGACGTTTGAATGAAATAAACTCGTGATATATTAATGAAAGCAAACTTTTTCTATTATTTTATACAAATACTACTAAAACAAAGTACTTGATACTCTGTACAATAAGTATATATATATATATATATATATATATATATATATATATATATATATATATATATATATATATATATATATATATATATATATAGTATATTAATATGTTAAGTAAACAAATAACATATTAATTTAACTTGTTTTGTTTTTAGCAGTGTTTGTTTTAAATAATAGAAAAAAGTTTGTTTGGTTAAAGCAAAGTGTTGTCTTCTATTATTTTGCTTAATGTCTAAAACATTTTCAATTCAGTCGCCTCTGCACACAGCAGATGGATGAATAAGTGGCAGATTGCGCCAGACGTTTTCCTTTCTTGGGCAATTTAAACAAGAAATGCAAAAGAATGAATGAATGAATTATGAAATTAATGGTGTAATCATAAGTGGGAGGAAAACGGGAGTATCCCAAATAACCCACTGACCACACTGTGTTACTTCATCACCAAACCCACACGCACAACATACTTTTGGAATTTCATGACACATTAACCTGCACAAAAATCTATAAAATAGGAATTAAATGGTGTCACACGAAACCTTAAAATGCATTATTTGATGCAATAAAATGAAAGCTCTGAAACGATATACTTTTACTAAATTTTTGTTAATTCATATTACAACGAGATACTTTGTATAAATTGATAATTACTTGTATTTTTGGGCAGAAAGTGCTTCTACATAAGCACTATACCAGATATAATGTTAATTTAAAAATAACAAAAGAAGAATGTTTTCAAAATATATAAGATATATACATTATTGTATAATTAGTTGCTATGTAGTTGTTGATAGATACCTAACAAACATGTACGATTGCAATACAGTCTATGTACATATTCGTTCAAAGAGAATCAACGAATAAAATTGTTTAAAACGTATCATCGTTTTGTAATTTCAATATAAAAGGTGAGAATACTAGTAAATGTAATCACGGAAGATATTTTAATGTGTAAACAAATACTACCACTCAAGATCTACTTATATTATTAGCCGAACCAGGTTGATGACTACCTTTGGTGAGTCGTTTATAAAAATTTTGGTTTACCTCACCCGGGACTCTTGTAAATTCATATCCCGAAGTAAAGTAAGGGTGAATTTACTTCTGTAATAAGGTTAATGACTACAAACTTGACAAGACTTAGAAGTGGTAGAATAATCACGAGAAAAATGAACGGTGAGACAATGGAGAAAGGAACCAGTGATAGTGATAACGGTGAACAAAATCCAGCACCAGAAATGACATTAGAAGACAGAATCATACTAGCTTTACAGCGGCATGAACAAAGCCTAAAAGACGATATGGAAGCCATGAAGCAGGAATTAAAGCAGATGATACAGCAGAAATCCAAGGAATCCAGCCGACAGTATGAAGAAATTAAGACGTTGCTGATTAAAGATTATGCATGTCATAACAACATGGTTAATGATTGTGTGGAAGTTCCTTGTTCACAAGAGATGACCTCGCCTTCACCCGTATCTGATGAGGACATTATTTTGGAAGAAATCCATCCGAAGAATACAATTGAGCGGAAAAAAGACGGTGGATCTACACATCATGCCGTAGATAGGAATGGTCACTCAACAAGAACACGGAATGATAAAAGGAAGGTAAAGTTAAGCTTAAATATGAGTGAAATACGTGTTATGAGTAAATGCATTGGTAAATGTAACGAAAATGCTACTTCTTTCCTAGAAAAATTTCAGGACGAGTGCAATATAATGTGTATAGATAGATCGCAATATATGGAACTAATCCCTCATTTATTATTCCCACCGAATCATCAAGCGGGAGTAGATAAAATTAAAAACAATTCAGATTATTTTGTACCTGTTCGAAATCTAAATATCCGTAGTGTGAACGATACGAAACAAAACTTAAATCGAGTAAATTCAAGCAATCAGAACGAGCAAAATAGGCAAAGCTATGTTGGGAATCAACCTAATCTAACCAATCATGACAATAATTATGTCAGATCACTCAACCGAAGTAGACACAAAAACAATCGAAATACATGGCGAAACTCTAGAAATGCTACAAATCCTATGTATAGACATAATCGTTGTTCAAGAGATGGCACTTCGTATCAAAATCAGAATCACGACGCAATACATGTACAAAATAGTACGGAACCTAATCATGATTGTGCAGTACAATGTACTTTATTAGAATCATATGCTAGTACAAATTTAAACTGACTCTAGTTAATGAAGTAAGGGTTAAACCCATACCAGCTATAGATTCTTGTGAACATTTATTTTTAAGTTTATGTGTTAATATCAATAATGAAAACAATTCTTATGACTTCGATATACAAGCACTATACTTGATAGGATTAGTTAATGGACTCATAAATATTTTATCACATTTGTTTCAACAAATGATAATTTTCAAATGATTTTAATTCTTTCTCGTTAATATGAAGAATTATAGTTCGATTCATTAAAAGCAAAGGTTATTTATAGTATATTTGATTTGTGTTGAAACTTAATTGTCAAAGATTATGTTAAGTATATGATTCATTCTATTAAGCTAATTATTCGACGACTGTCTTCATGCACCATCTTATATGTTACTTGAATATGATTCTTCTATATTCTGACGCTTAATTGATACAAGGCATACTGTAGAATATCATCTAAAGTAGTTACTATATAATGCGCCCTTGATCATGGTGACTCATGTTTTAAAATGTAATTGCTTCTTACTATTTTGAATTCGTACCCCTCGTTAATTATATAAATAAGCGACGACGTTTTAATAATAAAATATATATATTAATGTAATAAAGGATAAATGATAATGAAATGAAAGATTTATTATAAATATATTTATATGAATGAAAATAAATAATGTTATATATACGCGAGGGTCGATCAAAATGTATAGGTCATAATTAATGGAATATTGTTCTTATAAACGGACCAGTGGTTCTTAAATATAAAAACCAAGCTCCCTTGTAACTTTTATATTCAGTCCCATCGTCGGGCGACATTTTATACAACGAGATACTTTGTATAAATTGATAATTACTTGTATTTTTGGGAAGAAAGTGCTTCTACATAAGCACTATACCAGATATAATGTTAATTTAAAAATAACAAAAGAAGAATGTTTTCAAAATATATAAGATATATACATTATTGTATAATTAGTTGCTATGTAGTTGTTGATAGATACCTAACAAACATGTACGATTGCAATACAGTCTATGTACATATTCGTTCAAAGAGAATCAACGAATAAAATTGTTTAAAACGTATCATCGTTTTGTAATTTCAATATAAAAGGTGAGAATACTAGTAAATGTAATCACGGAAGATATTTTAATGTGTAAACAAATACTACCACTCAAGATCTACTTATATTATTAGCCGAACCAGGTTGATGACTACCTTTGGTGAGTCGTTGTAATATTACATATAAAAGGAATAGTTTAGTAGACGCATTTATACATTTCCTTTCAGCGGCGCAAATCTGTCTTCAACATTCGGAAGGGGGGGGAAGTCGGATAAGACCGTTCCCATAATTTTTTTTAAGCAATGTTCAAAATATTTATGAAATTGAAAAACAATGCTGTGAAGGATCAAGGGAGCAGAGTTGTCTTCAACATTGGGAGGTGGACAGGTTTGAGACTTATTTTGGTGGGGCATCAATTTCATCTAACTTTCCTTTGTGGCAATCTGACAAATCATCACATTTCTTCCAAAAAACACATTTCAAATCCGATTATTGGGGGGACAGTCTCTCCCAGTTCCAAGATTGAAGGGGACACGTCCTCCTCATCTCCCTGAGATTTGCGCCAGTGTTTCCTTGGATATTATTCTATTTTGATAAGCTGTTCTGGGTTAAAATACCATAGAAATTAGTATTTACAAGTCTACAAAAATTGTGACTCAATTGATTTTAATAAAATTGTTAATTTTATAATAAAGTTAACTTCTGTGTCTTTTGACTTTGTTAAAAATTATTTTAAAAATTATAGGAAATAGAGATTTATTTGCATCAGATCTTTTAGGGCAATGGGTAAAACTGAACAACTACAAATATAGAAATCATTGTTATAATGAAGATTGCACATTGATAGATAATGTACTGTCAGTACGTGATAAATTTGGTTACCTCTAATTAATCTTCAAGGGCAATTTGATTCCGTCAAAATTATCATTATTTTTAAAGTTTTGACACGAAAAATTTCAGATAAGCACTACGAAATTTATTCCAATGGAATGTAAATAATTTGCTATGTATTACAACTTCCGTTCTCATTTTCAAAACATCAAAAAATATTTTCAAAACATCAATAGAAACACTTTTTCTATTTGGTATAAATATGTGAATTCAGTGGCAAAGCAAATTTTCTGTTTCTATGTAATTTTCTTTGGAAAAACTCATAAAAATAATCTACAGGCATAGTTCATATACTAGGATTACTACAATTAGATAGTTTTCTCCTGAGAAGAATATTTTTCGGAAAGAAAGTACCAAATTTACGCAACTTTGTCTGTCTTGTCTAAGAACGTAATTCGACTTCAAAAGCATATGTTCAACTAGCCACATTAAGAAACAAGTAACAGTGTTTCCCGCGTGCAGATAAAAATCCTGTTTCCACCTTTGCTGTGTACAGGAATTGAAGTTTTTTCCTTTTTATCCAATGTGTTTTCTCTTTAACTAATTTCCTGATTGTAGAGGAAATACCAAGACACTTTCTATCCTTTTGGATGATGATGTGTGTTTGATTCGATTTTCATAATTTATTATATAATAATTAGAAGAGTACAGAATGAATGATGTTATCTAAAGACAATTTATTCAACACCATTGTTTATAGGATATTTTAAATTTATTATTTCTATATTACATAATGATTAATTATATATGGATTATGTTTTGTACGTACATACATAATGCATTATTTAATAAATTCTGTGAAGTTCCTATTAAATAGTAATGTGATTTATTAAAACTTCCGATACAAATTTATTTCGTAGTATTTATTCATTATATATTTCGTTGTAATATTATTATTATATTATATTTTCTAATAAATTGAAGAAGATGAGATCATTTCTAATTTTACAAATATAATGCATTAAAGTTTTACAAACAAAACATTTGCCGAGATATAGTTTCTCCACAAGCTACAGATAAACATTCGTAGAAAGGTAATATATATTGTTATATTTTTCAATACTCAGATTATAATTATAGTATTGTTATGAATGTATATATATATATATATATATATATATATATATATATATATATATATATATATACTAAATTATGGAATAAGGAATCGATCTACATTGGTCCAAACTGAGCGTGCATATATTGTAAACATGGTTTTAGTCACACAAATTAACGAGTAAATCATTATATGCCAAACTTTGATATTATTGTTATATTAATCTCTAGAATATTTTAACCAATATGACAACAGAATGATATATTTCAGCTTGATGAGCGTGAAGCTTTAAACAGTTTCATTAACTTCTTTTAAATGAAATTTTAATTACATTATTTTGAAAATATTTAAGAACATTGGCTATTTGAATCTTGATTTTAAGTTATTTGAATTTTAGAAATTCGTATATCTTAATATTCTTACAAGGATCATAATAAATTCACTGTCAGTTGCCTATTGTCCTATAATTAATAATTATTCTATTTTTTTTCATCGTTTTGCACTGCGTTATATATTGATATTTTTAAAGTGCATTCCTTTTGCCTAAGAGCGGTTTATAGCTTTCAAAGTTTTTATTATTACTATTATAATTATTATTAACATGCTCTTTGCATGCTCTTGATCCGTGAAGGATGTCGTTTTGTAATTCTTTGCTGTTGGCGTGATTTCTGTCTCCCACAATGACAGTTAGCGGTTACTTGCGTAGAAGCTTCCACGCTCCATGCTTAATTAACTTAGTTTCCCGTGTTACACAACAAACAGTTATCATTTCCTCTTGTTTGTGTTCCCACTTACAAGAACTAGCAGTGAAGGAATCTTTTAAAAAGGAAAGCAAATTCAGCACTGATATGTGAAATTTGGGAGTAACGATATTTCCACTGGGTGTTGTAACTGATAGTATTAATAATAATCGGAACACGATTTTTACACCCCTAAAAATACCATCAAAAGATTTTAATGAATTTAACTCATATATTAAAGAGTGTATATAAATTTTTAATACATGTAATTGGAGAAAGGACAACCAAGTTTTCTATTTGCGCTACTCCATGAGTTTATAATGTGATATTGTTTTTGATTGGCGACAGTGGCGATTGATTTTCAGAGTGCAAATAAAGTTCATATCTCATGTTAATCTGTATCCATGTGTCATCTCGTATAGACTAATGATTCTATTTTTACCAATTTCACCTTCAAAATTTACATTAAATATATATATCTTCCTTTATGTTTTTGTAATCAATAATTTTGGTATTTAGAAATCAAATTTTGTTCATATAACATTAAGGTTATAAATAAAGACGTCCATTTTTACAAAGTAAAGGAACAATTATATAGATTTGAAGATGGAATCGGTAAAATTAAACAATTAAAATTTGAAGAAAAGAGAAGATTACGTCTCGAAACAAATTAATGGGTTGATAAAATGAACATGACGCAAGTAATCAACAATTTTAATTACTTTGAACATTAAAAAACTTAAATTAAAAAGAAAATATGTTGATTAATATCTAGCAAATATAAGTTATTCCAGAGAGTGCTAACAAAATTATGACCATGTTTCAGTAACCAGCTTGTCAGTAGGTTTAAAATTGGTAAGGATTCTGTTTATATTAAGTTATATCGCAGCACGTATTGTGATTGAATCTGAAAGGAAAGACGTGAAAAAAGGGAGAAATATTGTCTTACTAAAACATTTTGTTTTATTTTATTTTTAATTACAACGGCAACAGTTGTTATGGGTCATAAAAGTTTGTTCATGTGCAGAATAAAAATGGCTGTGTTAATTCAACACAATGGCTCTCTGTTACCCTAATTATCTTAAATATTGATACATGTCTAGTCCTACTTCAACTCCATCGGAGTTTGGAGTGAATTGTTGGAATTGTAGAATTAAATCAACTATCTGAGATGGTGACTGCTGATATAAAGTCGTTTCAATAACACACTATTGATGTTGCTTTGATACAGTTGCCAAACAACTACGTTTAGAGAAAAAAATCTTAGTAAGCAGGTATGATTAATATACGGAATACTAAAGTGTAGCCAAACCCATTTATAAGTGGTTGCAAGGGGCGACACATAGTTATTGAGGAAGAGGAACAGAGTGACTTTAATGTTGCGATTTGACAACCATGCTAAAATAAAATAAAATAATTACAAATTCTCAATTTCAGTTAATTAGATATTTGTAAAAGGCAATGTACACTGGTAAAAAAAAATTACAGTATAGCTGTTTTAATTTGATACACAGGATTTTGAAGCAGTTATGAGGCATTATCCAAGTCATTGTTCGTAGCAAATAAAACGTTTGGCTGATCCCTCACGAACAATACAGTTGTCAATATTACTACCTTAATGTCTTGCGTTTGCTATTTGCAACAGAGGATATATATTAAAAGAACACCGTAGTATTATTCCTATTTCCGCGTTCCCTCGTTCATTCACCGAGTTCTCCAACACTACCGTGGTGTTTTTTTCCACATCCCTCAACACTGGTTCTGTGTCAAATCGGTAATACCGGGACTGTGTTAACCGCCGGTTTCTTGGTGTTGAAATACGTCACCGTTAAAATTGCAGTCATGCTGAGACCACTAGTTAGGATAAAACTGAATATATATTAACACCATTATTTTCTGCTGTATACATACATACCGAAGAAGGAGAAGAAGAATAAATTATTAAATTTATTAATATAAAAGAATAATATACAGCCGTTCGTGGCTATGATCTTAATAATGACTAGATGATCTTTGTAATCTGATAATACTAAGGAAATGCTATTTCCAGACGAACCAGAAAACTATTATTAAAAATTAGTTTGGAAGCACATTATTAATCTGTACGGAATTAATTATGAATCCATATTATTCATTAGGCTATATTCTTAATCTGCATTTAAGTTTAGGATTATATTAAATGGTTCAGCTCAAAAGTGTATCTAAGAACAAAAATCAAGTTCGGAAGTTTTCTCTAATAACCTTTAACGTTTACTTAATGAATTTATGTTAATATCTCTAATGAATTAATTATGTTAGTGAATTCATGTTAACAGCTGCATAGAAACATTGATAATCACTTTAAGGGAAAAAGAACTAAATAAATTTCCGCTACGAAACAACATGCTGCGTGTGCCATTCTCCTTTTTCCATTAGCATGTGAAAACCATATCGTGTAAGTCACCAATCATTTACAATCTAGGTTATATGACAATGGATAGAAAAGGATAGCTGATGCCACGAATTGGCGTTTCTCTCCTGTTGATGTTTATGGCCAACGAGTTGCTTGTTAGTTAAATGCCGAAAGGTCAGTCACCGGAAAGAGAACGAAAGGGAAATTCATGAGGGATGGATGGCAACGGGGAAAAGAAGCTGGCCAACCACTTTTCCCGATAGATTCCAATCCAAGGTCTTTGATACGAACCTCGGGATCAAAAGCTCTGGGCTGGTGCCAGAGACCTATGAGCACCGTCGCAGAGTTTCCAACTCTACATCTCTAATAAATTTTCGCTTGTTTTTTTCTTTGAATATTGAACGTGTTACAATAATGCAGCTTTTTTTTTAAAAAAAATAAACTTTTATACTTGCTTTTGTAAGTAAAACTAAATTTATAGATTTAAATTTTGTATTGAACTTCTTTAGAAGAAAACATTCACATTTGGTGAGAAAAATACAAATACAATCTTAAGACATTAAACTTTGATCTTGTTCTTACCGTATCTCTTTGACATTTCTTTACAAATTTGTACTATAGAATAAGGGCTTTTGATAAAATCTTCTGGTTTATCTACAGCAGAAAGCCAATTAACTTTTATAAAATGTTGCGAAATCTTTAATTCAAAGTCTTACGACTATGTCTTTTGCAATAAAGTAGATTTCCCGAAAGGAGTTCATGTGGTTTGGATCCCATGTTAAGCTGTAAGTCCATGTCTCATATAGCCTTGCAACTGCAAGGAACGCTAAACTTCAAAATAAAAGAAACGAGTGATTAATGCAAGTAAATGACAATGAAAGAATGGTTAGAATGAGAATGTTCGAGGAAACGGGAGAACTTTGAGAAAACCCACCAACATAATATTGTCTACCACAAACTCACGTGGCGTCAGATTAAATCAGGGACTCCTCGCACTAGAGTTGAAGACGCTATCACTGAGCCATCGTGGCTCTTATTAACCTTTAAATTTATCTATATATCTTTAAAAATTCAACTCTTAACTTTAATATTATAGCTATGCTCAAACAGGATATGCTCTTATTCACAAATCATCAGGTTTAGTATTTCTGATAGAAAATAGTTTATTGTTAGTCTGCGCCACTTTTGACTTTACAGAAGTTGTAGATAAGTACGTTCAAATTAATCCAAGGTTGTTTCGCACAATTATCATAAATAGTGTTATACTTGAGATATCAGACGTCACAGATTTCAATAAAAAAAATAAAAACAAATTTCTATTCTATTTGAAAATATCTTTTCCAAATAGAAATATCTTGAAAATATCTATATCTTTTATTCTATTTGGAAACAAATTTTTATTTTAGTCTATTAGGGAGTTTGGGTACCTATATGAAATGTCTGGCTCATGAACACTATAAAACTTACGTCTAAATCCTCACAAATTCAAATTATCTGTAAATCCTTCACTGAAATCATCTGTAAATTTCTCACGGACTCAAATTATCATTAAAACCTCCACAAACTCAAGTTACCTCTAAATCCTCCACAGACTCAAATTATCTCTAAATCCTCCATAAACTCAAATCATCTCTAAATCCCTCACAAACTAAAATTACCTCTGAATCCCGTAATTACTTTGTTTACACTTTTTTAAACAATACTAAACTTTTTGTAGTTGCTAATGCGATAAATTACTCATAGTTGGCAATTCTGAAATGTGTTGCATCGTTGGAGGCAGAAGAAGTGGGCCAAAGGACGAGTCTTGGAGCTGGAGAAAGTTGCTTCTCGTGCACTTCATCAACACCTTTCTCCATCATCGAGTGCCAACACCGGATGCTCTGCCTTCTGTTTTTCTTTTATTTTTTTCCTTAATTTTTTATTCATTTTAGTTCTTTTTTTCCCCTTCCTAAATGGCTGCTGCATGCAAGAAGAGAATCATGTTACTATATGCTTAGTAACAAGAGACCATCGACATACGTTTTCTCTTCTAATCTCTTGTGTACGGACGATTCGAATATTTTTACTTTCCTTGTTTTGTTTCGCCTTCAGGCCTATTGATTTCAAGAACTTCCGTTTTAACTGGAGTCGTCGTCCAATATTTATGTACAGAAGCGCAGTGAAATCGTTATTACAAGGAATACTGTTAACACATATTACATGTGTTGTTGCCTGCAGCTAGTCGTGTTATTAACACGCTGTTGGTGTCAGGTATAATGCCGCACAAGTATTTTAATGGTCAAGCCTTTGGATTCTCTTCTTTTTCAACTCATCTTTTAACTTTTTTTAAAAAGTATTTCTGATTTATAATGCATTACTTTTCCATTTTCTCTTTTCAGACAAACGAGAAACTAAGAAATATTAGGAAAATAATTAATCATAATATTAATTTGTAATTTTGTATTTTGGCATCTAGTTGGAAAATTGGTTGCACTTAGCTGCATGAGAGGATATCCAATATAGCTTCATGAGATTAACTTGAAAACCCTCTTCCTGTCTATGGTGGGAAGGTTGCAGAAGAACTTCCCTTTCTTTAGAGATATCTTACATTAGATTGAATTGTTTTGTATTTATGGCCTTTGCCAATAGTGCGGTTTTATAGAACGAGACCTACATTTTAAAGTACGAGAGGATCTGAACAACTGTAATGCATTTCGTCCTCTCCTACTGGAAATCGAACCCGGGACCACAGTCACACTCGCTAGATACTAGAACAGTGAAATACTATATATTATAGATATAACGCAAGGCATGTATGATCTCTTGGCGCCCAAGATCTTTATTACTATAATTTATTCTTTTCTTTTAGTATTTCAGTTTTACGTCCGACGATTATGTCCTATAGGCTAAAAGGCGTATGTTTAATAAAAGTAAATAATTATGAAAGAAATGGAAGGAAACAGGAGAACCCCGAGATAACTCATGGACATGGTGCTGTCTACCACAAACTCACTTGTCCTGTGATTAGAGTTGCCTACGAAATAAGAGTTGATGCTGTCTCTACAAGAAAAGATGTGAAAGTGATGTCTTTAAAAGTGCTTCTATTGGAAAAGCTCTGTCTCGAATCCTAACTCTTCACAAATTTTTTGTCTTGTGGGCACCCTTACCTGGAATCTAAGCAGGAACCCCCCTCGCACTAGAGATTAGCGCTTTACCACTAAAACGCGTCGAACAGCTTATTCGATGGAACTAAATTTTAATCTTGTCCTCGAAAGGTGTTTGGAAAATCGCTAAGTCCATATTTTTAAAATCTTATTTTATTTAACTTAATCTTTAGAAAAGTTATGACTTTTGTCGCTGCTTAGAATTTCAAATTTGAAAATATCGTAATTGAATGAAGGAAACTTAAAAAAAGAAATAGATTATTTTTCACGGGCTGCTCAAAGATCTGAGCCCCCTGATATTTCTCGGGGTTACCTCTCCTAAGCAGTCCTGACCCCCCTGTGTCCTCGTATTGTCTTTGAAGATTCAAAGATAAAACAAATACTGATAGAAAATTTTATCATCTGTAAGTTTTTAGGAACTGTGATTAAAGAAATCTGAAATTTTATTTATAATTTCACGCCCCAGCAAATATGAAACCGGGTTCTGAGGAAATATTCGATTAAGCAGGAAACTGAAACATATGTGAAGACGACTTTCTACTAAAGAAAATAACAGGCAAAGATGGTACTAGCTGATCATCGCTACTCGTATCGTCAAACAACGTTCCTATATGAACATGATCAAGAAAGCATTCTAGTGCAGTGATGTGTGAAGAATTAATCCCTTATAACCACACACTATATATATTAACAACTATACATGCTGTCTAATAAATAAACACATTCTCTGACACGCCCAGTTCCATTGCAGTGTTTACTAACTTTTCTTCCTCTGTCTTGGAAAAAAACTTTTTGCACGATTTTAGATAAAGAACTGAAGGAATTGAAAGTAATATAATTTATTTTTGTATGAAAATACTTCCTCAGCTTTGAGGAAAGGGGATTTTCTAATAATGTTTTAATGATTACATTGTAAATATTATTGGTATTCTGGAGTTTTCACCTCAAGTAACACATGAAATCTCAAGTAGGTCTATTCCTTTAGGTGATACTTTTTCTTAGTTGCTTGTATCAGTAAAATTTGATTTACTGAGTTCAATGTCCTTTCTAACAACAACAACATTTGATTGTTTAATTTGCTTTGTGTTTTCAGATTTTGCAATCTTTCCAAATACTAAAGATTCTGTGAGACGTGAATTAAGTTCATAACAGGAAAACAAATTTGTGTTTCATTGAAGATAACAACGCGAAAGATTTAGCAATGAGAAACCGTAACTAAAATGACATTACTTCTTGAGTACAGTATGAACAAAATTATAATGTATAAATGAATGTCTTAGTTTCTTTGCATATCAAGTACAAACCCCTGGCGCCTTACAGCTTCCGACCCTCAGGTTATTGCTACTTTGGGCTGTTCCAGTCAGTGACGAACCCAGCTTTAATTTCTTGCGGGTGGGGCTACTTTTCGTATACTAAAGAAACTAGTTACATATTATTTGACTTACATTAAAATACAGCATTTCTGGGAATAGTAAGGGTCAGGTTTAAGTTAGTCATCTGAGGATGAGCGCTTGCCCACCCCTGGCTTGGCCACTGGTTCTCATTAGTAACTTGCTTACACAAAGGGGCGTTCCGATATCGGCTCGCATCACTAACTACTGACTCTCCAAAGCAGTGGTCGCCAAACTTATGAAGCTTCTGAGCTACCATATCGCTTTTAAATCCTACTGTCAAATACTAACGAAAAGAAGTACCAACTTTTTCTTTTTTTAAAAAAAATCTTACATTTGTTTATGGAGAAATCAAAGTTAGACAACGGGAATGTTAATGCAATATACCGAAAATTTCCCCGCGAGCTACTAGTAGCTCGCGATCGACGGTCTGGCGATCACTGCTCTAAACCAAGCATATCAAACTCGCGGCCCTTGACTCATTTTTTGTGGCTTTCAGTTTACTCAAGAATGTACCTAAAAATATATAATTTACTTATTTACAGAGTTGTAAGGATTTTTTTACATTATTTTTTTCTGTGGGGTTACAGCAATCTGAAAGTTTGTATCGTACATGATTTCGATGTTCAGTAGTACGTGTCAGTGTAAACAACTTTAACCGCTTAAGGAAAGAAAAAGAGTTTGCTGCGAGATGTTTGAAAATTGTTAGTGCTAGCAGATTGTCTCCACACATCGGAAAATGATTCCAGGTATCGGAAAAGAAACAATAGGTATTCATCTGTTATTCGGATCTCGTTCTATTCCTTCTATTTTTTTTAAAAAATAAATGAAATACAGTAATGTTTTATGCAGTTTTCATTTTTCAAATACATCATTAAGTAAGAAAATGGATATTTTTATATATACGAATATTTTCTGTGAAGCCCACATTACTGTACACTGATGATTGTTTGGGCTACTAGAGATACTGAGTTTTATATGCCTGCTCTAAACAATCAAATCCTTCAATACATGCAAAGTTAAACTATTGCACTTAAAATACGTACTCAATTCCAACTTAATTGTATAATAGGAAACTACTGAAAATGGTGCGTTTAAGTGTCCAAGATTGTATTTAAAGCTAATTTAATATTGTTAATCTTCTTTCAACTCATCCAATTACCCTGAACACGAAACTTTACTGATGTTAAATTACAAATAATGATAATAATTACAAAACATGATAAATAGTCTTTAGCTTACCGTAAATCAAGAGTAATGCCGCTATGCGGTCAACTCTACTATGAACAATCTTACTGCAGTTCGCAAGTGGTTAGTATATGGCTATACGGGTGGCGAGAATATGTGACCATTGTGTCAGCAGCGAGGCTACATAGAACGAACCTACAATTTAAAATGTTCTCTGAATGACTGTAGTGAGTCCAATTCTCACCCTTGACTCCAGGACCTCATGTACCAAAGTTACTTGAAACTAGCCACAAGACCATCGAGGAGGGTATAGGTTAGTTGGATTGATTGTTGTGGTAGCCTGTACAGCCTAAAAATTGTGCTGCGAATGGATTCAAGCGACTTCGTCCTCCATCAAATGAGCTAAGAGATTTTAAAAATTATTTTGTGCATGTTAGTGTTCATTTTTTAATGAAGCATAATTTAGAAACACAATATTGAGTCATTATTTCTGGCAGAAAAAAATATACGAGTGTATAGAGTAGCAATGGTAAAAATAATACGAGTGAAAAGTTTTTAAAACTGTGACAAATTGGCGATATTACTACTATTTTGAAATACCACTTTTAGAACTTACAAAATGCCATTGTCTAAAATAGTGTTCACAAGAAGTTAACTATTGCTGAACAATATACTATCAAATCGCATGAAATAAGAATTAACTAATAGACGTAGTGTTTAAAGTGAAGAACTTCAGAGTAAACCGACTAAATTATAACATTTACTAACTACGGCATATCAAAATTACACATTCCTCCATGCTCATAACTTACTTTCCTTAAATTTTGTCTTGACGTGTCCTCTCGGAATAGCAATATCTATTTTAAAAGTTTTGGACCTTATGGGTACAGTTTTTATTACAACATTATGTTCTTATATAAATTATTGTATTATTATTTGCTGCTAAATTGTTTAAATGTTTCAAGTGACTTTCCAAACTCCACTAAATTTTCAATGCTGTACTTTGTGTCATAAGTCCTACTTATAAGAACGTCTTGCAAGTTGAAACCTCATACATAGCACATTTTGATTCGCAAATCACAAAAAAAGCAATCCTTGGTGTGCGATAGATGCGTTGACATTATATGTTAATGCGTTTGATGTGCTATGATCACTGTACTGTGTTTTCTTCCTCATATTATTATAGTGACAGCTCTTGGTCGGTTTGGTACCTGGATTATCTTCTACAAATTTCTTTTTTATGGCGTTACCTGAGGAAATAATATTCCAAGCCACGATCTTGGATCTGAATATTCAAACAAGAGCCTTAGTCGCCAATGTTTCTAAAGACACTCATATCATGACTATCATTAAACAGGTTCCAATGCCTCTTTGGTAAACGTGCATCGTTTGAGGCCGTGTCTAACATTTTGAACTGAGATCATCAGTCCCTATATAATAACATGGTGAACTTTTTTCCAAAATATTATGAAAACTATTTGTCTTATGTAGTTCAAACTTTTTCCAGAGGTTAACCTACTCTTATACTACATGTTTACTTTTTTATTTTTAAACTAGCTCTTATAATTCATTAATATTACATTTTAAAAATAAATGTGACAACGCTGGAAATAATATATCCATTTCTCTCGATGCCATTCAAAATGCAGATATGTAAATAAAATATATATAGTAAAAGAATCATACGGACCGTTCTTTATTTTTACTTATTTCTAAATTTATTAAACAATTTTGATACAAATATACCTAACAGGCAGTAAGTACCAGCATTTAGTATATTGTTCGTCTTTCCTAAGACTTCTCTTTGATCTATATGTAAACTTTCGTCAGTTATGCAACAAATGAGTTTGCTCTACAGTTCGAAACTGATTTTATAAGATGAACAGACTTGAAAACAACATAGACAGATTTTATGAAACTTTCGTACGTTGTTAGCTGCAATATGCCTGTACAGGTAATTATTCGCGGAGATGTTTACGTAGAATAAAGGAAATCTTTACGATCTATGAAGAGAGAGAAAACAGACTTTGTTCTTATCTGCTGTCAATCTGCATTCCATCAGTTTCTTTTTCTCCGCTGACAACCCTAAGTTCAAGCACGTGACCTAGAGGGGGCAGAGAATGAAATAAATCTACCTGGTTACCTTCCTACTTGCTGTTCTGCACTGTTGCAAAATACAGCCAATATCTTAAACAGATTTTAAATGGAAGAAAATTAATTTTTAATTAGCGCGTTCTAATATTACTTTAGCAAGAAAAGGTAAAAGTGAACATGCAATATTAATACTAATAAACATTTGGCCGAATCTTGAACTGTATAAGATAAATAGTTTTCATAAAATTTTGGAAAGAAACATGCCATGTTATCATATAGGGAAATCCTATCGCATTCCGAGTGTTGGACACAGCCTTAACGTGGCAGTATCATTATTTGCCAGGAGTCATATTGGAATATTGAATAGTAAATGACATTTTGTTTCTGTAAAATTAGGTACTTAGATGGCATGTCATATACAATATATTAGGTTATAAACGCTACCGCAATTTGTACTGTTCACTTACACTGGAAAATTGAAATGTATCCATTATTTGTTCTAGTACTTTGAAAACAAACTGAACTTTAAAGAAAGGGTTGAGAAAAAAATATTTCAATAGCTAATTCTTTTTACTAGATGTTACTAATATAGTCAAATATCATATCATTCTTCGTTAGATATGAGACTTAAGTTTCAACATTTTTCTTATAATGTTGTGTCCACTTTATAAGTACGAGTATGTGCACCTGAAACATGAAATGATTCGTTTCTAATATCACACTTTTAGCGAAAACAATTTACTTAAAATGTTCAAAGATAGTTTCAAGGAAAATGTCTTGGCGAGTAATCAGGAGCAATGAAAGCTAAAGTTGTCTGACAATCTTAGTAGATAATCGCATTATTTATATGATTAAAATCGTTTCAATATCCACTTTCCATGAATAACTTTCAGAAGAGCTTTGGATTTTCCACGCGAGTAATTTCACAAATATAATTTCCTTGAATGGAATACCATAGGTATTAATTCTTATTACTTTTCTTACCGGAATTGCGTGCTTATTGTTTTGGCTTCACTAGGTTCGAGCTTAACATCCCTTTTTGGTTCCAAGTGTAAATGTGATACATATCTACAGTTTAACATGGAATATATGCCAAAGATAGGCTACTCTGTCCAGAACACTAACTTCATGACATTTGCACTTCGTCGCAAATAATGTTAACTCTCACGAAATTTTTAAATTAGAAAGTTGTAAAGTGTGATATTGGACAATTTCAACGACTGTCAACGGTATTTTCTTTAGCAATGCTCACATAAGAGGCATTTAGTATGTATAGTGGATAAAATTTTCGGAAATAGTTTTCCTCTTTTACATTAACATATATTACTTGTACTTTTTTTCTTGTTCTTTTCGTAGTATTTACTTATAAATTCTGAAAATTGTATCAATTAAGTACAAAATAAAGTACAAAATAAAGTATTTTGTAGGTAAGTACAAAATAAAGCGAAAGTTTTAGTTTAACGTCTTAGTGTTATTCTCTGTAGGCTAAAGGAGGCAATAACGAAAGAAATGGTGGAATGGGAATGTGGGAAGAAACAAAGAATCCCTATCTAGAAAACTCACTTGCACGATGTAGACCCAGGAATTGATACGAGAATTTTTGACAAAGGCTAATTGAATCAGTCAGAAATTAAACCTTGCACTTGAATTTCATTTCAAAATTATGTTTTTGTTTCATTGGGTGTTGAAAGTAGTTCTGTTAAGATTATTCGAATATTCGTTGATCGAATATTTTTTTCTGCTGTTATTTGAATATTCGAACTTCTAGATATTTGTTTTCACTATTTGAACAATTATTTTAATAATCAACCATTATCCGAACAATTGCTGGAATAATTATATGTTATCGGAATAATTGTAGGAATAAGTAGTCATTATCCTAATAATTGTTGCAATTATCATTTGTTATTCGAATACTTGTAGGAATAATTAATCCTTATCTATATAAGTTTTCGAACAAATTTTCGAATAAAGAATTCTACCCAAAATTAGGCGGAGTTTGAAAGGTGACGTCTTGTCTCTAGTCACCAGCGATTTGCAGCTATCAGAAGAGTTAATAGGTTGATTAAATAAGTCAGGTGAACCCAATCTATCGAAGACTGTAACAAACTGTTATGTATTTGTCTCTTTTTATTTTCTACAGACACATGTCTGGTAGTGATTTTTCTTTAATATTGTGCACTTTACCACATTTTAGATAATCTATAGCTGTCATTGTATGACTTGGAAACACTCTTTTACGATCGGGAAATAGACAGAAAGAAACAGATGGGGGAAGGGGGAACAAAACCGTTGTCTGGGTACTAGTAATCATGTACCCACAAGTGTCTTATCTGCACAAAACTATCGGCTACGTCATTGATGTTTTTGTCTGTCTGTCACCACCGTCTTTATGAACTCTAACACCCCTTTTCCTTTGTATGTGGTTTGCTAAGAATGAAAGTAGCAAAGATGACGTCACAGAGTATCCAATTGGCAACAACTTGTCTATGAAGTTTTTGATTTTTTTTACCTTTGTGTAGATAGATCATAAACAACCACAAACATTGACGAATAGTAATATATAATACAATAGTATGAAATACTGGAATACCCAAGAAAGTTCGGGGGTTTTAACTCTCTGCTTGAGCAAGATATTATGCAAAAGTAAACATTTATTATATTAAGATATGTATACAAACACCTGGAATTATATAAACTTGAGAGCTTGAGCCCGTTTGGCGAACTTCTGCACACGCAACTGGTATGAAAACAAGTAAAATTTAAGAAAGAATTGAATAGAAACTAAATGTAAAAGCTGGGTAAGAATTGGATATATGATACTGATGAGACTTGAGGAAGTGCAAGACGACTATGTTCTGATTACCAATCAAATTTATCTCCGGGAAGTTTTAATACCCATCTCTTAAAAATCACTAATTATGAGTATTTTCAATTCGTAAAATATACATTTTAAAATAGGAATTCTAATATCTAACCGTGATTAGTAGTTCTTTTTCCCCAAATAAGTATGTATTTAAAATACAAGTGTTTAATTGATTTAATTAATTAAAGATGTAGAGAAAATATCATTAAAAGTTTTTGAATTATCTATTAATATTTAATAGATAGTTCAAAAACTTTTAACGACATTTTCTCTACATATTTAATTAATTAAATCAATTAAACACTTGTATTTTAAATACATAGTTGTTTAAGGTGGATCACCACCCAGAATTCAGTACATATTTTAGCTCATTGCCTTAACTACTGCGCAATGAAACGCTATATATTATAAATATTGTACTACAAGATAGAGTAATGTTTCAGCTACAGCACAAGATACTAATACATTTGATTGTGTCTCCTGATATCGAAAAATGTAATAAATAATAAAAAAATATTTGATTCGTTTTACAATGAGCACACAAGATGGCACTTGCTGTTAGAGCTTACTAGAAGTGCTCCGTTTTTGAAATGTTTATTTGTATGTGCATGGGCGGCGATTAGGGGGGGCAAGAGGGGGCAGTTGCCCCCCCACTTTTTTGAAGTGACGCCCTAATTTATATAGTTTTATTTGGAAATGTAAACAGGGTGTTCATACAATTTGGAGAAAGAAAAAACTCTGACTTTTCCATGACTTTCCGTGACGAAAGTTCCAGGTTTCCCTGACCCCTGAATAACTTAAAAATATAGAAAAAAGAAAGAAACCCCAGCCTCTACACTCCTAATAGTTGGCCTTGTTCTTTTCCGCTTATGTTTCTTTCTTTTTTAAATTTTCTTTCAAACGAATGTAAATTTACAAACATGTGCATTAGGCCGATATTGATTAGGCCTACATATTACACAAATTGTTACAAACGAAAGTGTGCAGTATACAAAGTACTTAAGATATGAAAAAAATACACATTATAATACCAATTACAATATTATAATATTGCCTATAGTAATAAACAGTTCATACATGATTTTAATGATTATTAAAAAAAAACACACACACATATACACACATTATGTAACACATACTTTTGCTGATGCAGTTGTTAAATGCAACCCATTTTGAAATTTGTTTTCATCCTTTCTCGCATAGTTTTCTTCTCATTGATCTGAATATCCTTCTTGTTGTCTCCGCAGTTTAATTTTCTTTTCTTCTTCCTTTAACACCTTTAGTTGTTGCTGAATCTTCCGTTTCTCCCTCCTCTTCTCGTCTCCAGTATTTATTTCTCTCTTCTTTTCCAAATACATCTGATATTGTCTCATTGAACTTCTCACTGAATTTGTCATTCCTCTTGTAATTATTAATCCTGGTGATCCACCTATTCTCATCACAGAATCATGTATGATCCGTTCAGGCATCAGAGATTCTTCTTGTAAGTTGTCAACAAGGAGAATTTTATTTATTGTGAAACCACTTTCAAAAAATGAGTTTCCGTGAAAGAAGATAAAACACAATTTCATAACTGACCATAAGTCAACGAAGTTCTTCCCATTTCCTAAGACTAAGTAAAAAACTCATCAAGTCCAATACAATCTCTGTCATTGGCTATGAATTCACTCGAGTGTTCCTTAAATTCTTCAGTCTGAGCTTTCACTGTGAGCTGGAGATACCATTTCTTCGCGTTCTCAGCCACTTGTCCAGATATCCTCTTGGCACCATGCAATTCTTCTAGAACAGCGTCTACCCTTTTGAGCAAATATGCCAGGATGCAGTTAGATGTGTTTCTCGCAGAAAATTAGTTTTAACAACTAAATCAGAGAACACTGACTCCCTCAATATCATCATTGAGAACACCACATTTTGCATCCATTAACAGTAAAGAAATCAACCCTATTTCATAAATTCAGTAATTGAACAATGGACCTAAATCGATTTTTCCCTGACTTTTCCTGACCAATCTGCCATTTCCCTAACTTCACCTGATACATTTTTACTTACCTGACTTTCACTTATTTTCCAGAATGTGAACACCCTGGTAAAGGTTTTGTATGCATTTCTGTTTTATAGAAAAAATAGTGCCATATATTTGCCATTGCGTGAGTACGTATTGGTTATTTGTCTTCGCGTGGAGTTAAGAAAACTACAGAAATTGCGTTTTAATTGCAATTCAAAGCAATTAATATTGCAATTGCATATTTCTTTAAATGTCGTAGCATATGCTTGGAGTACTTACTGTATTTAATTTTCTAAGAGTAAAAACAATCATTTAATGGCATGTGTGGAATTAAAAGTATAAGTTGTTCATTAGTTCCTAGTTTCAATATAACTTCTGCAAAACAAGCGTCATTACATATATTATTCACTACAATATTATTCATTACTATGATTAATATTGTCCCTTCTATTTAATTGTTTTGCAAATTTACTAAGTAATCTTATCACACAATTTTCCAGACAGAATTTTAAGATGTTCATGAACAAGAACTCAAATCTCTTCTTACACTTTCGTTGTTTAAGAGTATAAAGGGTTAATACCTACCTGTATTGCTCTTATGAATTTACTTAATAAAATAGAAATACGATATGCAGTATTTTCAGTGCAAAAAGATAGTATCCTATTAGTTATACAACCTTTCATCAAACAGTGTTAGAAACACTCAGGAAATCTAACATTGATATACAATTGTTCAGATCATGTCTTGCCCCCCCACTTTTAATGTCCAACCGCCGCCACTGTGTATGTGTAAAGTATTTTAAAGTAACGATCTTCTCACGAAACAGATATATTGTTTCACCGTTTCTCGTGTTAGGTTTCATATTTTATTTAAATATTAATTTACATTTAAGGAAATAGAGTTTGAGACGAAACTTGCGCAGAATGCCATAATGCGTTTTTGCCAAATTTGTACGTTTACTGCAGTAGTCATAATAAGAAAACTCCTGGGTTCTAGCGTTGCAGTTCGAGAAGCGGAATTGCGGTAAGGGTCGAAAACTATTTCTCTAGTAAGTGTCCAAGCAGAATTCCATGATTACTCCCTTTATTATCTGGCATCAGTAAACACTCAACACTATCTGGCAACGCCACACTATTCAAGCAGCGTTTAGCATGGCAATGGGAACACCTAGCGATCCACCTTAAGGGAAAAGTATATTATCAACAGCAAAATTTGTTACAATTAAACAAAAACATATAACGTTCGAGACTTCTTAATGCATTCTGTTTGTATCTAGCCTAAAAAAGCATTAAAATAACTTTTCAAATTATACTCTTATACTCTTTAGGTTAAACGAGACGCGTGATTAATGAAACCGAATACTATTAACTAATTGGTAGAATGAAAATGTAAGGGAGGACGGGAAAATCTCTAGTAAACCCACGGATACAATGCTGTCCACTACAAATCTGAGTGACCGGAGACCGAACCACGGACTTCTCGTTCCAGGGGCGAACAGGTGTTGTGCAACTGAGCAACATCAACAAAGTGTTTCACTTTATGAAACTGAAATAATATTCGAAACATTACAATAAATCCATAATTTGGTACTCGAAACTAGAAATAAAATTTATTAGTATTTTTATTTTTTTAAAAATGTCAATTTACGACCTGAGCCCGGAAGAATATTGCTTTTTATAGTATCGAGTTCCATTGTTAAATTTAAACAATAAGTTACATATAAACGAGTTGCGATACTTAATCAAGCTACATATATTACAGTGTATGCTGCTAGCGTAAAAGTTTTTTTTTTTTAATATTGTCAAGTTTTAATTTATATCTAACATTTGCTGTCAAAGAACGGAACACAATTATTGCTCGTTGTCAAAGGAGCCTGGGACAATCACAAAGCGATGTCGCAAATGCTCAGTCATTCACTTTAGCTTCAGTCTCCTGCCATTTCGTAATTATTACTCAGGCTCTCACAAATACTGACGTCACTCTAAGGGAATGAAATAAGAAAAGGAAAACGCTGCTGTAATGGATACAGGTAGTTAGTTATTCGTTAATATATGAGAATATAATATGAACTAGAATCCACACTATATTTTTTTGTCAGTAAAATTATAGTGAGTCACTGCCAAATCAGCTATCATAAAAGTGCTGTTAGATTATAGAAAAAAAAACTAAGTAAAGAACTATGATTGATTTTTTTAATAATAATGATTTATTTCAAGTTATAACTGTGAAAATAACCATAGTGATAAGTCATTATTCTAATCTGAAATGGTGTTAGCCTTGATTGTAGTTTAATAACTGTGTCACGTCAGCTTATTTGTTGTTGATTCTTTCTAACCTTACGGAAAAATCTTACAGTGCAAGATTTACACTACAAAAAACAGGTGAAACTTCTATAGTACTTTCAGATGAATATCTAAATTCTTGCTTTTCTGTCTGTTCATATTTAGTGTCAGCACTGAGTTGCTAAACTAATAATATCTACTATAAATTAGTCTTCTTTAGATTTATATTATTATGTTGTAACATTGTGTACAGACAGTTACAAAGGTACTGTATGATGCTTTTGTAATTCGAATAAGTTATTCTTCCAATATTCGCTTTCCAAATTTCCAAAACAGAATTATTATGCAAATATGATTTCACACAATTTATTTATACGTAAACAAGCAATTATTTCAATAACAAATAGTTGTTAAAAATAATGAATAAATTAGAATCACGAAGAAAGGTCTGTGCTCAAATAATTAAAGGAATTACAAATAATCGTTGATCGAACTTCAAGAAAACCTAAAAATGATTCTAATAATCATAAGAATTATAAATACTTTTTTAAAAAGCAGTATAAGAATAATAAAAATGTTCGAATAATACGAACAATTGCTCGATTCATTATAAGAACAACGAAAAATTGTTCATTTATAAGAATAATTGATAATTGTTCGATTCATCCTTAAGATAACGAAGAATTATTGAAATAATCTATATATATAAAAGAGAACGTACAAATCCTTTGTCCGCTCATCACGCTAATACGGCTGAACCAATTTCTTTTATTTTTGGGGGGTTATTAGGATTTGGACCCTAGATGGTTTTTATCATATCACTTTAATTTTCAATTACCAGTGTCTTGAGATAATTGACCATTCAGGTGTCCATTACGTACAAATCCTTTGTTAGTTCATCATAGGTATAAAAATAAACGTATTTATATGCAACCCGCATGACCGTGTCACTCGGCGGGTTAACATAAATGACAGGCGTTATAATGGTTTTTATCATATCACTTGAAAGCGAAAAAGTAAAAATTATCTAAGTAACAAAGTTTATTGCGTTCGGGGGTGACCGCAGCGAAGCGGGGCGGGTTAACATAAATGACAGGCGATATAATGTTAACATTTACTGCAATCTTCTATGGTTTTTATCATATCACTTGAAAGCGAAAAAGTAAAAATTATCTAAGTAACAAAGTTTATTGCGTTCCGGGGTGACCGCAGCGAAGCGGGGTGAACGCTGCTAGTTATTGAAATAATTATAAGAATGACGAATAAGTGTCAGAATAATTATAAGAGTACAGAAAAATTGTTCAAGTAATTATAAAAACAATTCATCGATTAATTAAAGGAACAACAGGATTTTTTTCGAAAGTTATAAGAGTACCGAATACCGAATAATAATTTGAGTATGAGTAGCAAATAATTAAAAAAATAATGCTTCGTATACAGGAGTTCGAACACAACATTCGAGTAATTTTAAGTGTGATTTTTTTTCTTTGGGGTCGCATTGGCTCCGTTGTAGAGCATTCACCTCTGCTGCATAGGGTTCTTGGTTCGATCCCAGCTCGCGCCAAGTGAACTTTGTGGTGGACAAACATCGTGTGCGTGGGTTTTCTCGGGGTTGTCCCGTTTCCTCCCAAGTTTTTCATTCTTCCATTACATTCATTTCTCATCATTATCGTCTTCTTTAGCCTACACGGCATAACCGTGGGACGTAAAACTTAAAGATTTCATCTTTTCTTGTGTGTGTGTATGTGAATTTGAAGAGAAGATAGGGATTCTTGATTTTTTTTTTTTAAATCCTCACTACCAATTCTTGTTGCATTCTATATGTTTCGGATTCTACTTTTAGAGAATTTTGTTTTTTGTTCTGCATGTGCATTACAGTCATTATATATATATATATATATATATATATATATATATATATATATATATATATATATATATACTATTAAACTAACTTCACCTTTTTAAGAGTTCTACTGCTTTATTTTCTAGTATTTCTTACATTGTAGAGCGTTATGCTTTCATTTTTATATTGCTGCTTGTTTCTGCAATCATTTTGGATACAAATAGCAAGTTGCTGTTAATTGGACTTCGGATGACTTCATATTTCTATTTAGTTATTTTGAGAAAATGTAGAAAATAAATAAAAGTAAAATGGGAAGCATATTGACTTTGATCAGTTCGATACTTCAACGTAAGTAATTTTTTTTTAAATACAGAAAGTTTCAAAATAACACCGATAATGTTTGGGAGGTGATTCCTGGTACCAAGATAAGACAAAAAAATATAGACCAACCTGGCTGCACAAATGCTTCCTTTCGGAGTTATGGCTGCCGAAAATATTTTAAAAAATGAACTTTAAAGCTCCAAAACTATGGGACCTATCGTAATCGGGTCAAGACCTTACTTAGGAACTAATACTGTATGTGTGCTATCCAAAAATACATATTTCAGAATCCTAAGATATTCAGGAGAACAATTTTTGTAGAGGCAATTTGGCTACGGGCATAAAATCTGAAGTACTCATCAAATACATTTATAAAAATTGTTGCGGAAGTACCGCAGGATTCTGCAAATTGGATATTTGGTTAGGGCACATACTAGTTCCTAAGTGAAGTCTTGACCCAACTACGGTAGGTTCCGTAGTTTCGGAACTATGGACCTTTACAGTTCATTTTTTCATGTTTTCTGCAACCTATAACTTTAAAAGGAAGCATTTGTGCACTCAGGTTGGTCTATAGTTTTTGTCTTATCTTGGTGTGAGGAATTACTTCCCAAACGTTGTTGGTGCTGTTTTGAAACACCCTGTATAAAGTATGGCATTTTCTTACATGAAGATGGAAATGATGTATGAATATGATGATCACTGTAAGCACTTTCGTTTAAGAAGAACATCTTTAGAGAGAGAGAGAGAGAGAAAAGTTGTAATGAATGAGTTCTTATCCAATTATCGAAATAGAAAGTAACCAAAAGCAAGTTTAAACAACAAAGGTAGTCATTACGGAAACAAAATAGCATTGATTTCAAGACACTATTACATGTTTTCGAATGAAAACTAAATATAATATGTTGTGTAGAACCATTTCTTTTCGCGCTTAGAGTTACGAATTTTTATCTTCATCACTTTCAAATTTTCTTTTTTTTCTTTCTTCCTCTTCTTCAACCTTATTAATTCTTTGGTTGTCACTTTCCTTTCAAATATATTCTTTTTACTAATCCCTTACATTTTTTTTTTTTTTTTTTTGTCTAATGAGTACCTCTTGTTTTGTGATGGAATGAAATTCGGTGAAGGTAATTACAGCTCTTGCAAACTAGTAAGTATTTAAACGTAGCAGCCGATACGACCCTTTATGTGTCTGCCGGTAACCGATCAGCCTTGATAAAGCAATTATAAAGTAAAGAAATAAAGGAAAAAGGCTGTTCACCGAACCATTTAACCTTGAAGATAAATATTTTTTGCATTACAGGAACTTGTTCATAGTACGTCAAATAAAATGCCGCCAAGCAACGACTAAAATCGTTCACTTTCCGGATACACCTATCCACGCAGACGGTCAATTATTATTATTCTCTAGTTGTTCGGAATCAATTCTTCTCAATCACGTTTATTGAGACCGTAAGAAGTTTTCAGTCAACGGGAGTTTGCCAGTCAACGTTCAGCTTATATAAATGAATAAATTGTTATTATTCCGTACGTTCTTCGTGTAAGATATGTGTATCTCATAAACTATTTAACAAGCGGAAGATTTTTAACTATACAAATACTGAAGTAAGGTCTTCAATTGAATAATTAGAAGTCAGCATGTGTCATTTCCAGCCACGGTCCGAAGCAAGATAATATTATCTTGTCTCTCAATTTGTTCGAAATTTTCCAGTGTTAAGATTCTCCAGAGGATTTTAAGAACCTGGACAAGAATAAGCCAGATTCGATTGACTCAGGACAGAACATGATTCATTTGTAAAGTTTCATTTCTGCAGCCGCGTATTTCTTAAGCAAAAGGTCAGTTTACTGAGCTATTTTAAGTTGACTATCAAACTCCAAGAAAGGACGTATACTGAAATGTATGAAAACCCTTCTGAAGTACAGAAGTTACTACAAATCTTCTATAAGACACTTCGTAATTTTGAACCACGATAGTACAATACATTTTCGAGAATTTGAGCGGATTGCAGTAGATAACGCAACCGTAAACTCGAGTTTCTGCTTTTTACTTCCTTCTACCCTTTCTCCTTGTAACAATAATGTCAATAATTTGTTTACTTTTCTTACATTAAACAATATCTAACAACCCCTCACAACTACATAGTAATTTTGATAAATAATCTCTTCCATCCTTCCGTTAAAAAAGAATGTGGCAAATCTTCAAAAGAGAAAGAGACAAACTAGGAAAATATAGATTACTTGAGAAGACTCTGAGATAAATTCCTTTGAGAAAACCAAGAAGAAAGTAAAAGAATAATATGAAGGAAAACAATAGGGAAGTATGTAATAACAATGCTGAGTAGACTGGATTAGGACCGGATAGTATTTATTTTTTTAAGTTTTTTTGTTTCGGCGGCGATAAACATTCAGATTTCGTAAGCCTTGGAAACATAGATACGATGAAATACCTAAATATGTCTAAATATTGTATTTCGACTTGGTTTGATAATTACAATACTTTTTCCACTTGTAAGGTGTCTCGAATAATAATAATTAATGAACATTAAATTTCTTGTGAGATATATTGATATTAAAGGAAGAAAAAATAACTTCCGAAGGATTAATTGCCTTTTGAAAAGTTTAAGATATAAATTATCAATTATCAGCTTTCATCAGAACCAGTTTCGTTACCGGTAGTAAATCAGTGACTAAAAAGGTATTGACAGGGCGTGTACTATTTGTCTTGCTCCTTCATTATAGACTTTTCTTAAGCTCTTTAATTAATTATTAACTTTATAAATTATAATTGTATTTCTATTTAGCCTTTATTTCAAATAATCGTTATACAATGACTCTGCTACAAACATATATGGAATACGTGATTGCGAAAGCGTAGTAGGAGTTCTCGCGCTCGAATCTAGACAGTCTGTTTTTCAAGTTGTAGTTTTCTTTGGTCCGTCTATTTACGTACCTGGTATACGACTTAAATAAAGGCGCTAACTTTTTTATTTTCAGGTAACTACAACTAAATTATATGTATGAACATTCCTTCTAACTTCTTATCTTTAATCGTTACACAAGGTGAACAGAAAGTTTCATTATTTCTTAGTGAGATGTAAGTGCTTATTCTGTACGTATTTCTTTGCAAACAGTGATCTAATTGTTACATGTTTTATTATAGGTATTTCTCATTATCGAATTGTATTGTTTGTATTTAGTGTATTATTGTTTGTACGGATAGTGAGATCTATGGCTGATGAGCCACTGCATACCGTGGAGGAAAGGATTGTAAAGAGCACCGGAGCTCATGAGTGACCTCACATAGGCAGATCAATGATAAACATCCACAGGAATTTTGCTCCAAGGTTTAACAAGTCTCTCCCCTCAAACGATATTGTGATAGGAGAATGTTTTTTTAAACAGTTTGCAATGTTGCGGAGAAATTTTACATCGTACTTGAAGCAAATAATTCACTGTTATAAAAATGATGGTATACGCACAGACATTTTGGAATAAAATATCTATAGATTTTTCATATAACAGATAACATATTTTCTGTTATCATAGCTTACTTTATTCGCTTTAGTTCCATCAACACCCATATTAATAGCATACAGAGGGGTAATGACACTTTGGCTCCCCTATACAAACAACTAACTCGTCCTTTTGCGCCAATTAATATTTTTGGGCAATATTGCCTTTTGAACAACTTATTGTGTGTTACTATTTCTACATACGCGTATTCACATCCATAAATAAAGACAAATATACCATAATTTACATTTAGTAGTCTAATATTACCTCACAAAGAAGTACTTTCTCCCTTTACTGGCTAGAAACACTTGTCCAATGATATATATTTTCTGTTTCTGTTACAAGCCTTCTAGAATACTAGGTTTGTTAGAGCGAGAATTAGTAGTCAAGTTGTTATTGTGCAAACTTTCTGTACAGGTAATTCGGGTTCGATTCTCCTTACTTACCTCGGGTACAAAACCAGAAGTGGTTCAGATCTCACTCTAATCTCATATAGTTATACAACTGCAACAAACTAAGCAGATTCCTTAGAGAAAAGTTAATGTACATAGACAGTTAAAAAAAATGAATTTTTTAAGTTTTACGTCTCACTGTTATGCCGGTTAGGCTAAAGGAGACGGTGATAATGAAAGATGAGTGAAATGGTGGAATGAAGAAAGTGGGAGGAAACGGGAGAACCCCGATAAAACCCACGAGCACGGTGTTTGTCCACCACAAAGTCCACACGGCGCGAGCTGGGATCGAACCAGGGACCCCAAGCACCAGAGGTGAAGGCTCTACCGCTGAGCCACCGCGCCCCCACAGTTAAAACGAGTGTGACTTAAATTAATACACATACCAGAATACGAATATCTCAAATAATCAGTAAACTTTAAGTTTGTTGAAATAACAGTAAGTTGACAATAGTTACAAATGAAAGAAATTTACAATTTCTTTCAATGCTGATTACTTATTGCGGTCGGTAGCTCCAAACTTATGCTACGTTTCTAAATTTTGAGTGAATCATTACATACTTATAAGACATTCCTCCAAGTTAGCGAGTGAGGGGAAAGAAAGATATACTGGTCACCCGAGCTAACTTTACAAATACATGTTACTAGTTTAGACCTCTCTTGGTGGAAGGAGAATAGTGTTACATTTCGACACGTACAACTTAGATTTATAGGAGAATGTAGTTTCCATTTTATTCAGAAGTGTTTCATTTGAGCTTTTAAACACATTTAAATTCCATACAGCAAAGATATTCGATAGAGATGACTCATACAATGCGAAATTCCTATAAAGTGAAAAGATTCTAAAATTCTTTGCGACGCCTACGTTAAGATTTGCAACAAGTAATTCTTAACATGAGCAACGTGGCCAATTGTAAACCAAACTAGTTCTTCGACTGCCACATCCAATGCTTTTCCACACCCTGCATCATTGCTGCAACATTATTCATTCTTACTGCATCACTTTGTCTTCTATATGAAACTGAACGAAAACTTTTTCTTGTCTTCACTTTCTAATCGTGTTAAATACAAGTTGAAGAGTATTAATCGATGAGCGTCAAGATCTTTTAATGTTATCAGTTGACATGTGTTGAACATTTATGTGTTTTAATATCTGTGATTAAAACAATATTTAGTCCCAAGATATTAAGATTCTTGTTTTGAAACATAATAGTTCTAACTAATTCTTGTATTTGTCTGTAATAACTTCTAGTTATAACAAACAGTTAATTCACCATGATCTTTGATTTTCGTTCTTTAGTAAACTATACTTTTCTAGATTGAAGAGAAATGTTTATTTGATGCAACACATGCTGCTAACTCTTTGATAGAAAAAAAACAATATTTAATGTAAATTGTTGAGCATATGTAAATATGTAAAATATCTAAATTGATATTATGTGTTTAATATATCAATTATTAGCAGTTTATTTTTTAATATCATGCATTGAATAATTTTTAGATATGTCGATTCAAATGCACTTTTCAATGCTTCCTTATATGTTCATTATTCTTTGGTCTTGGTGGAAATTATTTTATAAATGTATAAATAAATAAGATTTGTGGTTTGCAATGTACTCATTAACAAGAAGAAAGTTTCCTTCCAGTTTGTGTCTTTATCGATCAACTTAAGAGAGTTAAAATATTAATTCAATTTTTTTTCTTCCGCAAGCTCAACAATTAATATTGAATATTTTTTTCTATCGAGTAGTTTAACAGTATGTATTGTACAGTAATATATGAATATTTTATTTCATCCTACAACAATACTTTTTTAATCTTAAACAATACTTTCAGGGTTTCTCCAGGGCAATCAATAGTGACAAATTGTAGGATTATTATTATTATGAAACAGATTTACAAGATATCATATTAAGAAAATTACTGAAGCCGATATTGAGAACATACAGTTTTAACTTTTATTTATCAAAAACACAGTAGCCTAAACTACTTTTAACTATGTTGCAGTTCAGCATTTCTGGAGAGAAACGTCAGCGGACTACTATGAAAGGATTCTTTGAAGATCTCAAAACGAAAGGAAATATTAATATTAATCATATTATTCAAAGAATTAACATAATAAATGAATATGTCGAAATGATTATTAATACAAAAATCATTTAGTATATCCACGGTTGAAAATACTACTACTACTACTACTACTACTACTACTACTACTACTACTAATAATAATAATAATAATAATAATAATAATAATAATAATAATAATAATAATAATAATAAAGTAAAAAATTGAAAAGCTAACTAGTTCTTAATGTAGCATATTATCGGATATTTGGCTCCTAAAGCAGTCTTTCGTATTGATAACTAGTCAGAGAGTTTCCAACTAGATTGCAAGGGTGACCATTGTGGAGAACCAGGTTGAGTTGGTAATACAGTGTTTACCCAGCCTTGCGGCGACAAATGGGAAGCTAATTCAATGAATGAAGTAGTAGACCTCGGTCTACAATATCAGCAAAAATGACGAGAACTTGCGATCTGGTGGTCACACACACACGCCAACTTAAAATTACCGGGCTATCAGCTTAAATTCTTCGACACTCCGTACCACGAAGATTATAGTTGAGTTTACTTTAGTAGTACAATACTAATATTTGAAATAATACAGAAATAATAAAATCTTGATACTTCTCTAAAATTTTTAAGTTTAAGGTCTTATTTCAATATCTTATTTTAACAGACATTCCAGGCTCGCTTACTGGTATGTGAAATGAAAGAAATTAAAAATACAAAAATATTTTTATTTGATTGATTGATATTCTGTGATGAAGGCTACACAAGACAATATCTATAGTTTAAAGTGGGATCTGCACTACTATACTTCGATCTTCTCCCACCTAGAATTGAACTCGGGAGGAAAAGCATGCGCGGTAACCTCTAGACAAGCAAGGCAGTGATTTATTTGTGGATTTTGTAGAAAGGGGGAATATTTATGGAAGATTGTATTCCATATAACAGAACAACTTTAAAGTGGGGTTGGGACAACGTTATTTTTGAACCTACCTACTTTGAAATTATGATAATAGTTTGACAGGAGACCCCAAGTTCATCATTTTTTAAACTTTTTTAAAAACAATTTTATGGTAAATACGGATAGGTACGTTAGATAAGATTTGGTTAGGTAGATTAGATTGCATGCGTTAGTTACCGCACTACTTTTTGTCCTACTGCTGAGGACAAGTGTAGAACATCCAGTTAAAGCCCTATAGTTGCATTGCAATCTGCACATCTTGTCATAATAAGTGTCACACTCCTACGCAAAACGGTTTTGCTATGACAAATAATTCTTTAGTCTGTTCTAATTTGGTCCTTAAACACCAAATTCCCCACCCGAACAATAAATACAACAAAAGGTAAGAGTTTACTTTGGGTAGAACAGTGATAGGTGCACATATACTTGAGCCTAATTTTATTAAATAGAAGGGGAAAGACGCTACTAAATGTCATTGCTCATTATCATAAATAAGTTTTAGTACCATTTTGCTGCTTGTACTTAATAAAATTGGATTCAGGGGTATGTGCACCTATGAATGTTCTGCTGGAAGTAAACTTTTGGCCAACAAAACATACTGGCATTAAAATGAATCCAGAATTGAACAAAGAAAGGGTTAAGTTGAAGCATGATTTACGGCATGCTATCTAACACTGTCTTTAGAAATTAACAATACTTTCACACCGTACCTCACTTTAGAATAGTGTAGCAATACGAGGTTGTTTTACATCGGATACCGTCTTTTCCCCAGTTGGTTTGTTGGTAGTAGCATGATGTCATGATGACCATTTTTTATCCAGCTGATGGCATACTTTTCTGCATTGAACGAGGTAATATCTGGTCCATTAACGTTTATGAAAAGAATAAATTCGAGGGTTTTTACAGATAAATGGTTTCTAGTATCTGTATGCTAGAAGTTTAAGCTGGAAAAGCCTCTCTCACACTCTGCAGAAGAAACTGGAAAAACACTGACTTCCATGTTAAGATTTTGTAGATTTGGGCCAATATTAGGTTTCACCTTATGCTCTAGAAATTCCTGCAGAATTTTGTCTAAATCATCAGAGCAACATTTTAATTCTTTTATTTTTATTTTTGAAATTTGCACTACTTCTTTGTCGCCGTTTAACATTCTTGCAGACAATTCTTCTCGCCAATTGGATTGTATGTTATCTGCTAGACCCTTGTAGTCTTATTTTCTGATACTTCTCAAGAGAATTGCCTAAGAGTTTTGCCAGTGAGACTCCACAAAACTGACCAGTTTCTTCAAACTGACGTAATTGTTTCATGGACATGCCGCCTTTGTCTTTCAACACTTCCAGAACATTTAGTTTTTCAATTGAAGGGTAAGGGAAAAAAACAAGGAATGTCCATGTGTGTGCTTTTTCGGGTGCTTTGTCCTATCTGTTGGCGACTCTTGGTACTATTTGACTGTATATGCCATGCATACGTAGATGTAAAAATGTTCATATAAAAAGGGGCAAAAGATGCAACTAACCCTATTCTTCTTACGCGGTTTTCAATATTAAATCGCAGTTTTCTCGAAAATGCAGTTTTGTGATATTTCTTCTTTTTTTCCCCTTACCCTTCAATTTTGCTTATTACCCGTAAAAGGAATGCAGACCTTTCTTGTAGAAACAGGCTAAGGATATGTAGAGGTTCCAGCGCATCTCGGATCATGGACATTTCATAAACAAAATTCCACTTAGTGAGTTTTACGTACATATCTGAAAATATTGCACGCTGCTGAAAGCTTCTCTGAAAATTTGTAGAAGCTTCTCGAAAGTGTTCCACTAGGACTTCCGCAATGCTTCTACTGAACGGTATGAAGAGCCTAACCACCGTACATCAAAAAGTTTAATAATATTATAGAAGCGAATACTTAATTCTCTTGATATTAATTCGATTTCTCCCCTGTTCTTCGGGGACATTGAGTAAACACAGTAAAGAAACAGCACCATTTATTTCGCCTTGCATGTTATTTGCGCCATCAATACAAACTGCTATAAGTCTTTCCCGTAATATAATTTGGGAAAGATTCATACTTTCACATATTTTAACTATGGAATCACAAACCTCTCTGGCTGTTGTCACCTATAACTCAAATAAACGTAAAAATATATTGCTACACACCTGATTAACTACAGTACGGATGAGAACCGATTTATGAGACACAGTTGAGGATTCATCCATCATTGGCGCGAAGGGTTCATCGGAATTCGCAAGATACTGGGTCATTTTTCGTTCATTTCTGTAGCTTCAAAGTCAATAATATTTGAACACGTAACATTAGAGTAGAGAACTTGTTCGAGGTTCATTCCATTTATTTCTTACTATTTAATAAGATGGACGGTAAACGACAGACGATTTTGGGCAATAACATAGGCAGTTTTAAATATCACAGTTATCTTTTTAACACGCATTTCATTCACAATTCACACGAAAGCCTCTTACTTTGTGTACCGGAATTACTTGGCTTTTAATCGTCAGGAGCTTTTCCTTTATTTAAATATAGTCTAATATCCACTTCCTTATGTTCTTTTTAAGGTGCTTGTCAACGAAGAAACTACCAATTCACAACCGCAGTAACTGCTCACTGATAACTGAAAATGTTTTTATTATTATTATTATTATTATTATTATTATTATTATTATTATTATTATTATTATTATTATTATTATTATTATTATTATTATTATTATTATTATTATTACTGTGCTACTCAGATGAAGTACGATAATCAGTGGTTTCAGCAGCAAGATTTTTCTTCGGGAAAGAATTCTATAAACAAGACCAGCATAGCTCGCGACAATAAACATACTAAAAAAAGTAAAGAATTGTTACTAAAATATGGAGTTGAATTATTGTACTTTAAAACAGATTGTATAGCCTAAGAAATGTCGAAAATATCTTCCCAGGCTGGGAAGATTGAATTAAACCTAGAGACAGGGAAACCAAAACTTAGAAGGGGGGAAATTCCCAGGCTTCCCTGGCTAGAAATAAATCCCTGAAGCAAGGAGAGTATATAAAATATAACTTGCCCGTTGTAATGTATATACTTGAAACTTGATGCTAACTTTCAGAGAAGAAGAAGTTAAAAAATGGTAAAAGTGAATGAATGAAGCTTCATAATATAAAACTTCACAGTATGTGCACATCACCTACCTAACAGTATACAAATTATCTGATGAAGACATCTAAGATGAGAATGCACAGCTCATATAGGGAATATGAGCATCTTGTATAGACCAAGAGACCTTTAAGTTAACCAACATAAATGTGAAAGGATAATACGAGTATATAACAGAATCCTAATGAGATGAGTAACAAGAATATGTCTGGATTGCTTTCACACAGATTAGAATTTAATGGAAACTTTTGTTAAGTAATCATGAACAGCCTAAATGAATGAAGTCTTTGAATTCGATTGTTTGGTCATTACAAGATCTTCGTCATTGTTGTTTGTTCTTGAATTAGATTTATAAAAGTTTTGAATAATTCTAAAATGTGAATTCCTTCGGTGTACATAAAAGTAGCTTAGTCATTTTGTAAAATATCCTTCCTTAGTCTCAAAGTGTTTGCAAGAATATTTTCTGTTATGCAAATATTGTTTGTAGTTTTAATCTAAGATTCATTATGGAATTTCCAACATTCATTCCATTATTATCTACTGTATATTGAACAAATTACTAATGTTTTGTTATATTGTTACCTCTGTGCTTACATGACACCATAATACTAATGGAATATTAAATTCGTTATTATATTTTTCATTCTTTGAATGATTTTTCTTAGATAATTCCGGTTGAACTGGTCACATACGACAAAGATTGATGTCAATATTGAAAATGTAAGAACGACATTTTTCTCGCAAACTAGTGAGTGTTTGTTTGCGTTTCAGATGTATTAAAAAGTAAACAGAGAACAAGATACCATAATAAACAACTAAACTGCTACATTCTTGTAACATATTGTGAAAACTTTAAAAGTATAAAATGTATTGTTTTGTGCGAATTCGTTGGTTAGCTTTTATTCCGAGCGTTGAAATCTCTCGCTACAACTACAATAAGAAATATCAATATTACGAGAATTCTTCACAATATAGCGCATTCTTTTTATTATTATAATATGTACGTTGTTATAAAATATTATCTTTCTAGAACAATAAACAACTTGCAAGTATGATGGGTCAATCGGAGAATGATATTCCCTGTTACAACATATCCAGGTTCGATTTTTAGTGAGATGAGGATTCGTTGGATAACAATCTGTCGTTGATTAATTGGAATATCCTGTTCCTTCACACTTAACATAATTCTATGACATTAAATAATTTCATAATCATATGCTTGATTTTTTTATTTAAATTATTTAATTATGCAATTACATCCTGGAATATGTTAGATTTAACTTATTTTAATCAATAAATTTAATATTATATCCAACAATCAATTTGTCACTCGTATGTGGGTATATCAGTAGATTCCATCCTTTATATAAATATATTACTAGTACTAACTGATTATACTTTCTAAAACATGGTCTGATACTGTAGCAATCTGAGAAAATAATATAAGATAAATGTGAATACATTCTGATTTTACAATACTTCGGTTTTTACATATTGAGACTAAGGGAGAAAAACAGAATTAGGCTCTGTGACTTTAACAGCTACTACTGTAAATAGACATTTTGATTTAAGTAAAGGTAGATTGTGTTTACTAAAATACAGGCTACTTGCACAATCATACAAATGTCCATTGTCCTGTGAGAATAGCATAAGAAATATTGCCTAGCTCTTCAACGAGTTTGTGATAAGTAATATTGGAAATCCTAATTAAAAATTTCAATTATTTTAAAATATAATTTCTGGGAAAATACTATACAATGTTTCCTAGTTTAAAAGAATACATTTAATGTTTTAGTCAAAATACAAATTATAATTCCTTTGATCCAGTAATATGGACAAAATCAAGAAAGCAAGCATTGGAATATATAGTGTTGGTTATCTTAATACGTTTAATTGACAATTTTGATATATTAACAATTTTTCTGCCTGATAACATCATCGCTTAATTCAATTCAAGCTGATGAAATTGAATTCCGTTTGGATTGAGCTGTTATAGTTAAAACTAAATGACAATTAACTTGTTTTAAGGACAAAAGAGCATAATATAATGCATGCACGAAAAGTTTTGTTTGATGCATTTTATGCTCTGTTTCTTACAGAAATTGCATTGACAAGGTTAATTATAACAAATACCTAACACTTCTTTTAAGATTCTGTACATCTATTACAATTTTGTAATTTTAAATTGCAAAATACACTAAAAAGTAAGTATGGTTTTCATATCTTCCTCAAATTGATGTAAAGAACATTAAAACATTAAGATTCTATTGTATTTTATCCTTATAACTGACATATGAGTTGCATATCCGGTAGTGAGTCACGAGGGCAAACTGGTTATATACTTCCTCTTAGCAAATCTTAAAAATTATTGATGCAAAATTACATTTATACTACTTCATCTGGTGTCCTATCCAAGGACATGGAAAGCTTGTTGCTAACCAATTTAATGTCGACTCTGGTTTTGCATACAAAGATCGTATAATAATAAATGAATGAATCGATGGCAAGGTCACAGATAGTAACTCCTTTTACAAGATTTCTGACTTTATTGCTCATGTATGTTAAATTCTGATTTACCTTCTTTCTACCACATTGACATTAAACATTACTTAGATGATGGTAAATAGAATTTATTGAAAACTTCTGGAAACAAAGAAAGTTAAACGATATACAATGGGCTTCCACATTTTTTTAAGAATGCGAAGGCCTCTTTGAAGCCTATATCTTCTCAGAACACAGCCATGTGCTGGCTGAAATGTATATCAAAGTGAAAAACATAGTTAGCAGAAAGTAGGAAACAAGAAGTAGAATATTAACAAATTGAATTAAAAAAAAAAAAAAACGGAAACACGAACTAGTGGGCGGTGAAATACCGTAACGTGTGTTCTTGGGGTTTTCAAAGAAACTGTAGGGTATAGTAAAGAGAAAAGGCTAAAAATCAACTATTTTGAAGAGAAATGTGAAAGAATGGTATTAAAATAGGGTTGTACTAAGGAGGAAACTATAGAAAGCTAAACAATAATTCGAAGGAAAACTTTAAAAAAAAAACAGTTAAACATAATACAGATACAAACGCGATAAAATATAATGACATAGAGCAATCAAAATTACGCTGGAAACTAATGATGGAAAGACTTTAAGCAGTCAAAAATCAGTTTTCTGTAGTTTGAATCGATACAATGAAGACTTGAAGGTGAGAATTGAATTCTAGTCTAGGTATTGATGAGCTAAATGAAGTAAAGTAATAAAGGATTCGTGATACTAAAGGATTAATTCTAGAAAACGATAAGCAAAAGAAGAATGAGAATGCGACGGGGCGTAGACAGTATACCCACTGAGTTAATGAAAATATAGGCTAAAGAAAGAAATGTACAGAATTTGTAACTTTTTGAAGCTAGGAAGAAATAGTGTGTGTGAAAAGAAACTAGAGATGGTACTGGAGTGTTGTGAGTAATCAGAGGTTTTAGGATGTAGAGAAGGAAATGTGCGTGGCGTCTGTTGATTTAGAAACAGCTTTTAGTGAATTGGGAAACATTAATGAACATGATAGGGAAGGTTGCGATGGACTAGACTTTATGAAAATTCATAAAGAACTTGTATATGACCAACAAATAAAAAGAATGGCAGTGCATATTTAATTCACCATCATCCGAAATAAAATTTTCTTATTAATTTATTTCTAGTAAAGTCAGGATGCAAATATTGGGAACTTAAATATATACAGTAAAGCTTCAATAACATAGATTTGAATACTACGTTCATAACAGGCAAAGAATTTGGACTACAGAAACAGAGATATAGTGTACGACATTATATAATAATCATGCAACTAACGGAAGAAGAATAGAAGGAAGAAAGAATAAGGAAATATTTAAAACAGGGATGACGATTTTCACCATCTTAATTCAACAATTAGAAGAGTCAACGAAGTTTTGTTTTCCAACTAGAAGTAGAAGTTATAGTACTATAAGTAGGAAATTGTTCTGCAGATTTAAGATTTACTGATGATATAGCACTAGTGTTAGAATACGATGGAAAAAAACTGTAGTAGTCTATTTCACGGCTTAACGAACCACTAACAGAAAAAAAATTAAAACGAGAAAAATCAAGAAATAAATAAAAGTCATGAAATGTATAAAGAAAGAACAAAATTAATTAATGTAAAGTTAAAAGAGGTTAAGATAGAAGATGTGAAAACATTTGCGTAAAGATGTGATTACCCCAAACAAAAACAGTTAAAGCAGACGTGATAACACGAATAACTTAAGAGAAGAAATTATTTTACAGGAAGAAAGAGCGACTACTAACTTCCAAAAACACTTAATTGAGAGCGTTGCATTTGCTGTACGCTTTAGAAATATTAATATCAAGGAAAATGAAGTGTTTTGAACCTTTGTGCTTGTAGAACATACGTGTATCCTGCGAAGGAAAAAGAAATAACGACGTTTTGAAATAGGTAGACGATAGAAAGTAGATTCTGAAAACCATAGAGAACAGAAGAAACTCGATGATTGTCCGTCTCATAGGACACGTCAAATGGAGTTATTTCTACTTGAGGGAAAAGAAGGAAGACCGAAGAAGAAAGCCATGTGAACTCCTCATGGCTAAGCGGTGAGCGTACGTGCTTTTGGCGTGGGAGACCATGGTTTGATTCCCGGCAGGGGACATTCAATTGAAAATCAAATCAAATAAAGAAAGTCTTGAATTAGAGTGTTTTTAGATGATCAACCATAATGGAAATTATGTCAATAGATAAAATCTATTTAAAATGAGGTTGAAAACTAAAGAAAACCGTTGTTGCCTGCCCACTAACCAAAAGATTGAACAGTGAAGATCGTAAACTAACATCATATACTTGACATTCTTCTATTTCTTCCAAACTGTATTTCTATATTGTTTTTCAGACCAATTGTTGATACGCATCACTTATTTTCTCATCTAATCTATAATTAAGTGACATCGTTTCATCAACGTTTAAAATATTTCACATACTGTTTCTTACTTTTCTATCTTCATTCATTCAAGAAAAAAAGTTACTGTCAATGTTTCAATATTGTTACATGAATACATACATAATTAACAAAGAATATGACGTACAAATAGGTTACAGGTTTCATCGTTGTAAGAATGTAGTGATGCTTTTTTTTTTATTTTAACTGTTTGGGAATTTTCTCACAAACGAATAACAGAAAGAATAATAATGTAATGCAGTGTTACTTTTGACGAGTGGGAAAAACAGTATTCAACGTTTGAATCTGTAGCAGCTTATCAGAGGCTTACAGCAAAATGAGTTTTTTTTACATCACAGATAATGTTTCACTTTCTCCTCATAGCTTCCAGGATTTTCAAAATATTTCTTTTTTATATCACCACGAAAACACATATAGTTGAATTATATTGTGGATTAATTACAGGTATTTCTCAGCAACGTAAGGAAAGGGAATGGAATATTGAAAGAGAAACTGTATCATCCAAGAAATTCACCTTTCGTTAAATGAGAAAAGTGAAATGAATTTACATTTTTTTAGTTTTATTATCCTTATTTCATTACCAGTTATGTTATATTGCTATCACATTTAGGGATATACTAAATTGATATGCTTTCTCCCTTAATCCTTTCTTTCATAAGAATATGTTTTGTAATTTAATGCTTCACTTCAGAAAGAAATTGTCTCATTTTTTAAATAAGAGTAATCACAATTCGTCATATTAAACGTTATATATATATATATGTGTACTATATACAAGGTCACAAAGTTCTTGCTTTACGGAAAGTAAATGCATATCTATTGAATAAACTTAATATACTTTCTAGTCTCCCAGATAAATTTTGATCTGAAAGGCCAATGTATATTTGACAAAAATAATGTTGCATTTACTACCCTGCGCTCGTCTGAAAATAGCTGTAAAAAACATTACTTTCCTGGATACTTTGGGTATTATGGCCAATAGTCACAACTGAAAGCAACTGATGTTGAAGACAGTGTTAAAATGCATTTCGGCTTTTAAAATTTGGATATTTACAATTGACTCTTTTATGTCTAAAGTCACGTTATCATTTATATTTATTGTATTTTATGTTATTTTTGTCAATAAGTTTCAATATCCAATACAGATCAGTTATTTATGACTACTAATAGATAACTCAATAATACGTGTCACAACATATGTTTAACAAACAAAAAATGGCCTGAGAACCTCGAATGTTCATCGTCACAGAAACAAAATCTCGCCATTGGATCCCATGATTTGTCGACTTAATCGAGTCTGGATTGGTATTTAACTCCCTATATTACCTCACCTCTTTTTCTTAATGTACTCAAAGATTTATTTCCCTGAGCGCCTATTTCTTAAGAGAGTGACTTGTCCTACACATCTTAAATGTGTCGAATGTGTTAGTTGTATATTAGTCGTATGCACGAATGTATGTGTCGAGTGTATTAGTCGTTTGATTAACAAACGAACTAATTATTTTCTTAGAACTTTAAAGAGAAAAAGCAAATATTTATATTACGTCTAGTATTTATATATCATATAGTATACTAGACATATTAAACAATGAAATATTAAAATTGAAAAACTTATTATAAATATTTACTACAATTATTCTAAAAAGCATTTTGTAAGTAAATGAATATTTAAGCCTCTGATAGCAGAACAGAAATTGCTAGGACGGTATAATGACAATAATAATATTTTCTTGTAATAATAGTATTTTAGTGACAATGACGCAGCTTCGATACCTGGTAAGAGTTCACATGGCTTGCATTCTATAAACATGTTAAGCAGTATGTCTCTATAGCCTCCCTGTAAGCGTTTAATAAGACCTCTGCATTTCTTTCTATTGTTCTCCTGTCATCCCCTACTAAATTTACATCATCAGCATATGCCATAACCTGGTGCATACCATTCAACTTTAGGTCCTGGTTGATATTTTTGGTTTTCCTTATAGCGTACTCCAGGATAAAGTTGAATAATAATGGCGACAACGCATCTCCTTGTTTTAGGCCATTCTCGACATGAAAGCTCGTGGACAAAAATTTTCCTACCCGGACTTTACTTTGGGATTCATTTAAACATATTTTAATTAATCTAATGTCTGTTTGAAACGTACTGTATATATTCAAAAAATTAAAGAACGATATTCAACAATCGCAATGTCACTTTCTAAAACTTACATCGAAACTATAGTATAAAACTTATTGAAAACTACCCTTGCAAACCGACTAAACCGACTGAAGTTGGGAAACGCAGAAACTATTAGCTTTTAATGTAGAAACTATTCGCTGTCATTCTGTAAAAATATGTTATTATTCTTATGTATTTGTTCTTGTTATGTTAGTTAGTAATGTTGTATGAGCTTAGTGAAATGAAATGAAATTTCTAATTTTATGTCGCACGTTATGTTCTTTAGGCTAAAGTAGGTAGAATGAGAATATGGAGGAAATACAAAGAAACGATGTTGTCCGCCACAAACTCAAGTAGTTGGGAATCGAACCAAGGATTTCTTGCACCAAATGAACTCTTTACCATTAACTCACCAGATATTTTCTCCTAATGTCTTACGGAAAGGGGGTTAGAACTCGGTAATCTCTCTTTTGGTAAAACATTGTTTAGATTACAGTATAAATCCCACACATACCGAAAAATAGTAATAAAATTTCAGTATTATTAATGTTTATTTAATATTTAAAATAAATAAAAAATGTGTTCGATATTTTCTTCGAGATTATATAATCGTGTCTACTTGATAAATATATATACCAACAATATTATTAGGCTATAAACACGTTATGTGTAAAAATAGTGCGAAAATTAATTTGTTAGTCAAGAACAAAACAGGAAGCAAAGAATATAACATCCAGTCATCACAACAAAAGTATAGTAATAAACATCGTCTAAAATAAGCCGCTATTTACTTCATTTTCCAAAAGGAAAGAGAGAAAAAAATGACTGGCAATCCTTCTCTGGAAGCTTATACTTGGCTGAGCCAAGGTCGTACAGCGAGAAAGGTACCTGCAAAAGGTGAAACTGTAACCGGTTTTTGTTCACTTTCTTCGTTTGGAAAGAAGAAAAAAAAGTGTTAGTTCATTAGACAATTTCTGTTGGTTTTCCCTTATTGTTCCTTTCTATACGTTTAATCATGAAGTAAATGATAAGTTAAGTGTCATTCTTGTTCAAAGTAACAAATGAACTCACTGCCCTGCAGCATTATGGCGACCTACCTTTGCATCGTTCTACTAATATTAGCAAATATCCTTTTTATGATTCATTATTTTGAAGAATTATTTAAGACATATTGACACCAATGGCGGATATGGCTACGTAATACGGCCTTGTGTGAAAAGTGGAAGTAAAGATTAGCTATGGTAGAATTTACGAAAATTTTCAACCGGTCAGGGGTTGAACTTATAGAAATATCCTCAATCTTGCAATCACTTTTCTTTTTTACGTATTATGGCAAAATTGAAGATGATTGTAATTTCATTTTGTAAGGGAACATCTCGGAAGTACTGATGACTCTGGTTTATAACATCTGTAAATACTGTATCTTAAGTCATAAAGGAAATTTAGCAGTCTCAAAAGCAGCCTCTATATAAATGTTGGTCTCATCTATACTTTTATTACATAAGTTCATCTACTTTCCTAATTATAAGTAGAAAATTAGTCTGTCTGCCACTCTAATTCTAATAATAAACAGTTGCGCTAATAGATGTCGCTAACTGCATTATCTCTTGCCCGTATAACAAAGTCTTTGATCTAATTTAAATACTTGCTGAGCAAAACAATACGTTTATTGTGTATATATATATATTAACGTGTAACATCGCCAACTATCCACTTTGGCTTCATCAGACACTATCTAGTTTGATGAAGCCAAAGTGGATAGTTGGCGAAACTGTTACACGTTACTATATATATATATATATATATATATATATATATATATATATATATATATATATATATATATATATATATATATATATATATACACAATAAACGTATTGTTTTGCTCAACGAATGGTTTAAATCGGATTTAAGTCTGCTAGAAGCAAACCTTGTACGTACAATGGAAATTTTGAGTAATCGCATAACTATGGAATAGGGCTTGGGATTGATTGATAGGAAAACTAAAAATAAAACTTGTTAAATGCAAACTATTAGGGCATTCAATTAAGAATCTATGTAATTAACAGCAGGACAAAGTTGGGTGAAACAACTAGATACTTAAAGAGTATAATTATGAATTCCTTAATTTAAATAGATAACTTCTGAAATTCAAAATGCTTTTGTTTATAAAACCTAAAACGAAAATATTTTTGAAAACATTATAGTGAATATTAGATGGTTTAAATTATATTTAAAGGTTATAAAAGATGTAATTATATAATTGTAACTTTCCAGATTTGCTTTGTGAAGTAAAGCAAACCCACGCATAAATTTATTTTCACAAAAGTGCCTTTAATGTGTATAAGCTGTAATATTACATCTCGAAGATGCAATCTCATAGACAGTTTTTAAAAAAATAAATCTAAATAACTCGGATCATATCACAAAGTCTGAATTTTAAACTGCTGTATTTCCAAGAAGTTGGACATTAAATCGTGCTTTCTTGTAAGCAAATTATAAACAATAAATTGTGGAATTTTTAACGTTTTATTTATTTATTTATTTATTTTTATTTGCCAGTGTTTAGTTGGCAACAGTGCAAAAATTCCTTCCTGAAGTAAGAGGAAAATTAATTACTCAGGATGTTCCTTCGGATACTTTTCTCCACTTTCCCTATCGTTTATTGTAATATACAATCTTCGTTCTTTTTCAGCTTACAGAATAACATTTCTTTTTTTTCTGTAGAATCTTTCGAAGCAGAAGACTTTATTAGAAGAAGAAAATACATTAAAATAACAGCTTTTGTGTTTTCTACCAATAAATCAAGTAAACAGGTTTTAAAAAATCAAATTTGAAGTGACAGTTAAAAGTTATGCTGAGGGAAGCATTATAAATAGATTCCAAGATTGTATTAATATTTAAATCAATACAAACATTGCAAAAAAAGAAAAAATGAAGGATGAAGATATGCAAAGGAAACTTCTGCAGGAAATGCTTTTACTTAAAGATGAAAATTACGCTAAAATAGCCAGAAATCAATTACTTGGTAGGTTGATATCTACTGTCAATGCATATTTTGAGTGAGAACTCCACCAGAAAATACTTTCTTTTGGTTAAATTTCGTACTTTATGCCTTTCTGCGAAACTCTTGATATATTTCTTTTCTTTTATATCTTTAATAAATATCGATAAGCTCATATTCGCATCAAGTGCCCTATAAAAAATCTTGAGTAGTATATATCACACTACTCTGCTGCAGTAACTATAAAGTTAATAATAATAATAATCAACGGAAATAATAATTAATTGAAATAATAACATCACAATAACTACAATGATATTAATCTGTCATCTATCGTATAAACAGTTTCTTAAACCTTGGCGGAATCCTCTTATTAACTGTAAAGTAATTTCAATAATTTTAATCAAGCCGCGGATAGTATAAAGTAATATTTCAGATAATAAAAATGAAACTAAGTCCCACTATTACGCTTTTCTTTAAGCTAAATGGAGACTAATGTTTAATTAAAGTAAATAATCGTGAAGTAATTTGATGAAAGAAGAATATTTACGAAAACCAAAAGAATGGCTTGAAAAACTATGTTGATCTATCACAAACAGTAGATTTAGTTAGAATAGTAGAACAGAAAAAGAGGAAGAACCAAAGAGTGGTGCTGAACTGAAGAAACAGATCTTCCCTGCGCATGACATATAATATCCAGTCATCACAACAAAAGTATAGTAATAAACATCGCCTAAAATAAACCGCTATTTACTTCATTTTCCAAAAGGAAAGAGAGGAAAAAATGACTGGCAATCCTTCTCTGGAAGCTTATACTTGGCTGAGCCAAGGTCGTACAGCGAGAAAGGTAAATTGGGTGAAACAACTAGATACTTAAAGAGTATAATTATGAGTTCCTTAATTTAAATAGATAACTTCAGAAATTCAAAATGCTTTTGTTTATAAAACCTAAAACGAAAATATTTTTGAAAACATTATAGTGAATATTAGATGGTTTAAATTATATTTAAAGGTTATAAAAGATGTAATTATATAATTGTAACTTTCCAGATTTGCTTTGTGAAGTAAAGCAAACCCACGCATAAATTTATTTTCACAAAAGTGCCTTTAATGTGAATAAGCTGTAATATTACATCTCGAAGATGGAATCTCATAGACAGTTTTTAAAAAAATAAATCTAAATAACTGGCAATCCTTCTCTGGAAGCTTATACTTGGCTTTCAACGTACTTAATGGAACATGGAAGCAGATTATCTCTTCTTCTTTTGTCTTTGAAATTACTTGTAATTTTAATGTTGTCATTTCACTGATTTCTTCTTTAAAATAATCTGTTTAAATACTCCCTTTTGCTTTGTGAAAATTAAGTTGTCTGGTAACTAATTTTATAATCGAGTTTAATTCGAATAATCTCAAATGATATAAAACGGTAATCACTCCTGTTCTGTATGGTTCTAAACATAGTCACTTACTTCAAGGGAAGAACGTAGACTGGAAATACTTGAGAACAAGATACTGAGACGAATATTCGGACCCAAAAGGAACGAGAAAGGGGAATGGTGGAAATTTCATAACGAGAAACTACATAATTTATATGGTTCACCAAACATTGTTAGGGACATCAAGTCTAGGAGGGTTAGGTGGGCAGGTCATGTAGCTAGGATGGAAGAAAGTAGAAACGGTTTCAAAGTCTTGACTGAAAGACCAACCGGAAAACGACCATTAGGAAGGCCTAGACAGAGATATGAGGACAATATTAAGACGGATCTCGCAGAAATAGGAATATAAAGTAGAAATTGGATCCGAAGTTGGCTAACGATAAAAGTCAATGGGAAGCTTTTGTGAACGCGCCATTGAACCTCCGGGTTCCATAGGAAATAGAGTTAATTAGTTTTAGTTATATTATTAAATTTATCTATAACGGAAATGCATTCCGTCAAAGCAAGGAATATATTAATTAGACATAAAGAAAAAATTAATATATTTATTTGTAAAAAAAAAAATCAATGAGCTAAGAAATAATGGGAAACGTACTTAATGGAACATTTTACGGTATACAAATAATGTCGAATGTTAGCCTTTTTTATTTCAAGTTAGAAACTATTTTTGTTGACAGTGGTAAGCTCCAGTTCAGAGATATTTTCTCTTTTCTTTATAAACATTGTTTATATATATATATATATATATATATATATATATATATATATATATATATATATATATATATATATATATATATATATATAAAATTAAATTGATCTTAACATTGTCGAGTACCAACGCTATCTTGATTTTTAGCCTATTGGTTTATATGGGATTATTTTTCTTTTTCTTTGAAATTCTAAAATAATGATGATGTAATTTTACTAATTTCTTGTTCGAATGTAGTGAAATTTACCTTACTTTTTTTCAAAATTAATTTTCATTTCATGTAAATTTAATAACTTAGATATGATTATTAACTATTAGAATTATATGTAATGAAATTTAATTTTCACTAAGAGAGGGACATCTAAATAGTTTTGAAGAAGAAATCACTAAAATTAAATTATTTAAGTGCCAGTTTATTTTAAAGAAAATAGAAAAATAATTCTTCATATAAATCAATGAGCTTAAAATCAAAGATGGCGCGAGTGTTCAACACAATTAAGGAAAATACTAATTTTGAATTGCCATTGTCTAATAATGATTTTGATTTATTGTTATAATCTGTGATTAACTGTTTTGTAAAATTAAACTTCTAAAGTTGACTTAATATTAATAGTACAATTTTCAAGATAGGAGTATAAAAGGTATAGCCTTACATAAAAGAGAAAAAAAAAATTTGACTTGTCCTTATCCAGTGGACAAATATTCTATATAATTTGACATATGTTGTTATTGTGTGGTTTTCAACGGTGAATTCACAAGTACAAAATTATAACGGGAGTGTGAAGGTAAACTGTTTTGCCGCCATAACAAAGTGACGTAACATGACGTAGCATACATTGAGTTGAATGATGGAACAACGGGAAAGTGAAATGACTAAGGACACTCAATGCTAAGGAGTGAGCAAGGAAGGGAGAGGAAAAAGCATAACGGGATCTTTGACTACATATAAAAAAAAAGTGAAACTCTTTCGATTTATTACCAACCTTTTCAATTTCCCTTTCATTTAGACTAATATAAGTTTTTATTTCAGCGGTGTCAGACACTAGATATGCAATTAAAAGAGCCAACTGTCATCATATAAAAGAATTATTACGCTAATCCTAAGATTGTGCCTCCTTTTTTTAGGTGCTCCAATCTGATGAATTGATATAAACTGTAGTATATATACTGATACCACAGATTGGATATTGATGTCACAGATTTGTAAAATTTTTCAAAATTTTTGTGGGATACTTCTTGGTTTAAATGTATTCTTATTTTTAAAAATCTAATTTAATTTTATGTATTTATTTGGACCTTATTTTTTAAGCTCTGGAATACTATCCACAATTGAAACAAAAAAATGGATGTCCTGGTTACTTTAATATTTTTCTTTAAAGCCAAAATGCTGAACTGTACTATACCATCCTCCACTAATCTAGTGGCTATCGCGTGCGCATTTGACGCACAAGGTCCCTGGTTCGATTTCCAGTGGAAGAACTTTAGAATTTATACGCACTGGAATGAACTGGAAGTTACAAACTAGCACAACGTTCTATTGATATATTTACAACAGTTGATCGAGAATGAATCATTTCTAGCTATTGCTTTGCTCATTTGGGTGTATGACACTTTGTTACACCATATTTTTTTTTTAGCTATAATTCTAATTGTCCCACCGATTAAGTCATTGTTACCGGGCTATATTACTTCAGCACCGAGGTTACGTGAGATGTGACTACAATTTAACTTTACATTCTAACCAGAGATCGAATTTCGGACCAGATTGCTGCTCGGGATTCCATCGTAGGATTAATATTTCAAATGGAGATGGCATGTTCCGAGACACAGAACGTCTAAATACGTCCTACGTATGCGTAGCTGAATTTTGCCGAAATCAGAGATGTGTTCTTTTTTTAATGCCTGAACTACTTGAAAAACCATATAAGGAGCAGTATGGAATTATTGGAAATACTGACAGTTAAAATTAAGTATCTACTATTATGTAATGGCATGAATTATTTATCCGCAAACCACGTATGTTATTCAAAATAAATAAGAAAACAAAATCCAGTAATCTCTCTTCTTTATAGAAAGCTAAGTGTGCTAATGGTAATCACTCTACTACATTTTATGCAAAATAAAATGAAAAGAAGAGCTCATCAGTGTTATGTTAGCTCGCAGAGTAATAAGAACATGAACTCTTATTTAGAAAAAAAAAACAGTAAGCGACAACGTAACTATTTACTGAGAATTTGTTATATAAGTAGTCGGTACATTATGATTGCATGTTAGCTTAGAAATGGCGTTCATTATAGATATCACTATGTAGCCATGCATAACATTTTACTGAAGTAATTTTATATTTAGACATAAAGGCGGCTAGATTTCACCAGTACCATACTCGAATATTCAAATAATGTATTTCTCAAATATTCGATTAATGAATTCCTCGAATATTCTAATAAAAATCGTTATTCGAATAACGACTATTTGAATAATCGTTATTAGAGTAAAATTAATTATTCGAATAATTATTTGGATAACGATTCGTTATTTGGAAAATGATTAATTACTCGAATAACGATTTAGTATCCCAATAGTCGTTCGAATATTGAAAACAAATATTCGGATACTCGAATAACAACATAATATATGCCAATAATGAATATTTGAATAACTATATGGGTCAGAAAAATATACAATACGCAAAAGCGATGAAAAGCGACTGGAATCTTTCGAAATGTGGGTGTGGAGAAGGATGGAGAGAATTAGTTCGGTCGAACGGAAAACGAATGAGACGGTATTAGAAATGGTGTGAAAAAAAAAACAATTTTAGATATTATTGAAAAGAGAAAGAGAAACTGAGAAGGAACTGTATCATGAGGGACATCCTAGAGGGTATGGTGGCAGGAAAGGGAGGGAGGGGGCGAAGGAGACTACAATTAATGGACGATATCAAAAGAGGGAAATCATACGTGAAGACAAAGAGATTAGTGGAAGACCGTGGACAATAGAAAGTTCTCAGTTGCAGCAAGGGACCTGCCAATAATGGTGAAATACCTATGATGATGATGAATAACTATTTGACTAACTTTAACAACTCTAGGTGATAGTTTTTTACCACAGTCATACATAGCCATCACGTTGGCTCCCAACCTCACTATTTTTGGTTTTCAAGACTGAAGTATTTTTCGGTATTACTTAATTGAAATCCCCAATCGGCACATGGGGCTGAGTAAACACCGAAAATTCTATCTTCAACGTGAATCAAACTCATTCAGATCATACACACTTTTTCGACTGCAAGGAACTTTTAAAAAAAAAAAAAAAGAAATACTGGTCTTCATGTCCACATTAAATGCTTTTGAAGTGTGTAAAAGCTGTTAGTGGTAGATGGATGGATTAGAGTTTAGCGTCCTTTTCAGCAGCGAGGCTATATGAGACATGGACCTAGAGCTTAACATTGGATCCAAACCACATAAGTTTTCGCCGGGAATGTTAACGGTAGAAATTATGTAGATGTTTATTAGTTTAATTTTCAAAGTAAGCGATAACTTTTGCGTCAAGATGAATAGATTTATTATTATTATTATTATTATTATTATTATTATTATTATTATTATTATTATTATTATTAGTAGTAGTAGTAGTAGTAGTAGTAGTAGTATTGAGGAGAACAAGAAGATTGCAAGTGCAAGATTGCAATTAGTTCGATAGTAAAGATCGTAAATACTTGTGATAGAACGAAGATGTTAGCGTTCTAAATTTGCGGTTAGAGAACCTGCTAGCGATAGATGAATGTTTATGGTGATGCTTAGGTTTGTTTAAGATCATCCAATTAATTGTTAGAAGCAACAATCTCATTACAACATTAGTCTCAGCTATCAGTAACAACATTGTCATCGAACTTCAAAATCCATGTCTATCGCACTACCCACGTCACAAGAGAAAACACTAATGTGTGGTTCTTCCTTCTTTATATCCGAAATTATAGGTAATATAGCTCAGATGTTACTAAAAGAAAATATCCCTTTATACCAGTTTTCTTGTTTTTTTTCCATACGTCCTTTTGAATTGGAGTATAAAAGAACTGGCGATCGTGTCTCAACTCTATTGGCTTAGCGCTCCTATTTACTTATGCTAGTTTTAGGACAATACACTGACAACTAGAATAGTAAGGGCGGTTGGAGAACAAAATCATTTCAATTAGAAGTAGAACAGATTTGATTTTTCTCTCTGCTAGTGTGTCTAACCATACATGATACTAAGCTAAATTGAGATCTCTAAGTATTTATTATTATTTTATAAACGTTTATTCAATGAGGTCTAAAATTTGAAGGTTTAGGATGATGTTGATAAGCACTTGCTTGAAATTGCTAGTCAAAACATACAAACAAAAATTACTGAATATCTAGAACATCTGGAGAAATATACAGTTTACGTCAAATGTGCCTTGTGTCAATATGGATTATAAAAGCGAATATATACATATATTGTGATTTCTAATAGATATTTTCAAGTAGTAGTTGCATATTTTTGTTATTTAATGCATAACTCCATGTAAGTTGATCGAGTCGCTTAAATGTTCATATTGATTACATACATGGCAAATGTGATATGTTCATCTTTGTAAATACCTAGTTTTTAAAATTTCTGTATGCATTGAAAAGTTTAGATTAATGAACAGACTACAATTCTATTCCGAACTACATGTAATTTGTTTAAATAAATCTAAAAGAAATTTTTATTTGTAGAGCTTCCTTTGCTATTATTTTTTCTGCTTAGGAAGCTTTATAATAGAATGCAAATTTTTGGAAGAAATGACGTACTACTTTTTACCATATTACTACAAAAAATGCGTGGGTGCTGTAGAGTTCTAGTGAGAAAAATCTTTACGAAATATATTTTTGATAGACCAAGAAGAAGATAAAAGGAAAATTATAAATCTAAATCTAAAACCTAGAAACTAATAACAACTCTGGACTGCTACAGTGTAACATCTGTTGCCATGGTTTTGATCTTTTTACAATGAGTCTTAAATCTTATAAAGTTAGTTAGTTGTTTAATATATTGGAAATCATATGTAAGCCTAAATAACAGGGAATATTAATGGCTCAGTGGTAAAGTGTTCAATTCTGGTGCGAGAGATCCCTGTTTGATTCCAGATCATGTGAGTTTTGTAGTAAACCAAACCGTGCCCGTAGGTTTACTCGGGGTATTCCATGTTTCCTCTCACATGTTAATTTCACTAATTCTTTCTTTTTTCCTCTTGCAAATCAAATTTTGTACTCCTCCCACATTTTTACCTACTTAAGACTTTAGGAAAGAACTGTTGCCAGACATCAACTAGAAAATATAATTGTTTACTAACTGCAATCCGCCACTGTTTTCCAAAGAGAAAAATGGACAGATACAACATAAGAAAAAGAACAACGAAGCAATCTATCCCAAGAATTGGCGATAGTCTGTACGTGGATCTCAGTCTCTCCGATTTTTTTTTTCTGAAATTCTTGACGATCAGAGGAGGAGAAAGATAGAGGAAACCATGCGTTGATTTGACAAATGACGTGAGCGCAACGGAAAAGGGCTTTCTCTCATTCAATTGACCACGACCATCAATTCAACTTGTCACTGTAAGTATAAATATATATGGGAGCAAGTATACATTTTCTTCTGTGACCATCATGGTCAGGATATTAATTAACAAAAAAAGACCGAAGGGCGTTATTTGTGGATAAGTTATTGGTTATGGTTGAATGAGTGCAACTGAACATTCTACTCTTCAGGTGTCTTAACTAGACGCTAATCAAAGCAATTTCCATCATCATTCTTTTGGTCACTGTGGGTTTCTATAGATACATTCCCATTAATGTTTGAAATACAAAGATCAATAAAACATCGTATATGGTTAATAATAATATTAAATTTAATTGAGGTGTGTTAAAGGGTGTAATAATAGTTTCATTAAAATGTCTGAGAAATAATAGCAAAGGTTGCACTGTACAAAGTGATATCTTTAGTAAAAAAAAAAAAAAAAAACTTTAAAGCAATCTATATGTTAGACTGAAAGATCGTAACACTGATTCACTCTAACTGTGTGTGTGTGTCACCGTATCGCGAAGCACCGTTACCACTTTCGATTTCTATGATTCTCCGTTAGATTTCCTTGTGCAACGTTTCACAAGCAGTTTTTCTTTTCTATTTATCGTCTCTGAAGATCTTGTGTTTACAAGTGCGCTACATTACGAAACAATTATGTAATATATGTCTATTTTGTAGGAAACGATTTATTTCATTCACGAAAATTTGACAAAACAAATCGATTAGGAAAATAATATATATATATTTTTTTTTGAATTGGGAAAGTCTGCAATAAACATTTTTCAGCAAGTTACATTAAACTTAGTGAAATATGACTTTTAACAGTTTTCGTATGAGTTGAAGTAATTTTGATATTGAAAAATCTATATATTAAGAATGCTAGGTTTATATGTTTGTCTCCAAAGAAAAGTTTGTATGTTTGTCTCCAATCCTTTCAACAACGAGGTCTCGAAAATCAGAAGTGCTAGGAACGTGTCGTTTTTGCTGCTCGATTCCAAATTTTGTTTAGATTGTCCAGTTCTAATTGAATGTTTAAGAAACATGGCCATTATTTCTTTATTACAGTTGTTAGGGATACACTGGAAGTGTTGAAATTTTAAAAAAAGAAAAGCATCATATCCCACTAGTAAGAGATTCCAACACCACATAATTGTATGCAGGAGTAGTATATTTCCCTAGTGTTTGTTTTATGCCCAAATGATAGTGAAAAACGAATATAACCATTTCTCCAGCCTAAAATGAATCTTTATTATTTGGAGTATTTTGGGCCAATGAACACCATATATCACTGACATTATAATTAATTGTATGTGTAATGTATTTGCTTATTACATACTGCATGCAAGAAGAAAGAAAATACTGATCATACATGAATTAAAAACTCCAATCGGATGTAGGCTCAAATCTTGCAAACGGTACGAGATATTGAAAAAAATAATCTAAAAAAACTCCCCTTTATGGTAACCCTTGCCGATTTTTATCAAGACTTCTTTCATTTGTGTCTATAAAGGGATATGTACAGATGTTGTGAGGAGTGACAAGGAGATTCATGCTCATATGTAAATGATCGATGTGTAGAGATCCCAGGTTCAGCTAGTAGTCTAGAAAAAATAAATACGAAACGATTGTTTATAATACTAGAAATATTTATAGTTAGATGATTGTAGGTTATTTGATATATTCAGGGAGGAGAGGAAGAGCATAGGATGTGCTATGGTGATAATCGAGCCTTTGGAGTGGGAGACTCAAGTTAGATCCCCGACGGGAGCTCATATGGTTCGGATTCCATGTTTCATATAGTCTAGCTGCGGAAAAGGGACGCTAAACTAAAAATCAATCAATCAAATCAACAATCTTTTCTATTGTCAAATATCTCAAATTTATTTTGAAATAAGAGTTCATATTTATTTTCATTTACATTAAGCAAAATAAAAACCGGACAGATATCTGTTTAAATAGGAATGTTAGTCAATAAACTGAAAACGTGATTGGGTAGACTCATGGTCTTAACCTGGGGGTAGGACGCCTAGGGTCCTGATTTGAAATAGGTTGAGAAAACCTGGTGTAGACATAAAGCAATGTAATATATAACTGCTAGGAGAAAATACTACACGAATGTAGTGAATCGTGCATTGCATCTGTTTTTTTCTGAACATTTTCCATATAGAAAGATCACACAAGCTCTTCTAACGCTTTAATTAATGTATTGCATGGTATTATACCTGAACTGACGAATCTTTTTAAAAAAATACATTTTAAAAGGTTCCATAGTTGTACTCTGAGGCTAAAGGAGAAGTAAATAAATGATAGTCCATGGCTGTCTACCTTCCCATGTCTTGTGACGCACCCCTAGGTGTTTCTGACATGTTTAGCATCCACTTATATTCAATGTCTCTGAACTACAATAAACCTCTGACTTCTGGATATTCTTTTATAATATATGTTGTTATTTCAAAAATTAGACATTTTTATATACATTTTAATTGATTGAAGTATTGCAACTAAAGTTTTTCTCCCCTCCTCCGGGCAAAATTTTAAAGATGTGCTTCCATAATGTCCCCTCTTAAGGTATCCATATGGTGAAGTCCATAGAGTAAAAGGAAACGATGGAACCACGTGTCGGTGTTAAACACTAGACTTTACCATAAAAGATGAGCACTGTACCACGAAGCCATGGACAACTCAAGAAGGATGAGATTTTAGAATCATTATACTTTGTTCTGAAATGTTACTATCCTTTTAAATAGATTCATTTACTTTACTTCTGAGTCTAAGAAAATTGATTGCTTTGTAAATGAAATGAAATGATATCTTTAATATTGTACGCTTATGCTCTTTAGGCTAAAGATGAAAGATAAAAGTAAATTAATACGCAAAAATTGGTGAAATGAAGATGAGGAAGGAAACAGGTTTACCTCGAGAAAATTCACGGATACGATATGGTCCATCATTAGCTTTTGTAGTCTGAAATCAAATCAGACATTCACGTCAGTGATTAGCGTTCTACCAGTAAGTCACATGCTATGCTTACTTATGTTTCTCTGTGTATAGAAATATATATTCATAGAAAAAAATTATATACCAGTTTAGCACAGGTTGTCGCAATCTTGTGAGTGACTAATATTCTACAGAAAGACACCTGCATGTTAAACATCACGTATTATCCCTATATGTTTCTAGTATAAGGAAAAATAACCTAGTAAACTTTAGTAATAATAAATATCTTGGGCAGGAATTGAACCCCACATGACTTGACATATGGAGGTAACGTGCAACAAAGTTTGTGCTTTTTCACAAATTATTTCCTCATTGTTGCTTCTTTAGCTCAAATTAAGAGCCAATCGTGTATGACATGACCCTAGGTTTGATAGTATCTCTATTTTTAATTTCAAATCGAATAATAATATAATGTAGTACAAAAAATTAAACAATTTTATTATCAATATTTTAATAAAAATTGTCAGTATAATTTTTAAAAAACTACTTTAAACAGAATCAACAATATTTTCTGTAAGAAAGTTGTGATGAGAAGCACTTCTTTTAGTTAAATATAAGAAAACGAAATGTATCTTGGAATTATGCTACTTTTATAGATTAGTGTATCGTTACTGCTTTAATTTACCACGGATTACCACAAATCCACGAAAAAGAAAATACTAAGATAGGGATGGATTTTTAAAACTAGCATCATATTGCTTTACAACCATCTTTTAAAAGTCCGTATTAATTATAGGGTCACCAGAAAAGCGCATATTCTTTATAACATGCTATACTTAAGATACGTTATCAATACCTCAATTTGCTCCAGTTATCTTTGATAAAAAAAAAACGAATTATCTTGGAATCGTAAGTAGCGAATACAAATTTAATGACAAAAAATCATATATTGGGATTGGTATAATTTTTTAGAGATCTATATGATTAATATGTAATTGGTGTCATATATTTTTTTTTGCTTCTTTAAATTTTATTTTACTAAATGGGAGTGTTTAGACTTTTTCTTAAGACAATGTTTACTATTTTTGAAAAAAAAAAAGAATCTCCAAATTACACTAAATTTTCCTTTGAATTTTAAAACGTCACTGTGATCTATAATTTTCAATGACAATAAAATATTCCCAACCACGTGCATATAGATTTCTAAATAGGCTAGTCGTAAACAAATGTTTTCATGTTCGTGAATATGAGTTCGATATCTGGCGGGAGCACCTAGCTAATGATTTTAAACGTCAAACAAAAACAGAATAAAATGTGCTAAAATTTAGGAAATAATACAAGAAGTACTTCAAGCAGAACTTTTTGCCAGTTCTTAAATATACTTTGTAGTTTGTGAAATATTACAAACTTTGAGAATATACCTCAAAAGCTCAATACTTAGAAACTGAACAGTTCGAATAATTTTTTTGGTTGTCTTATATGATATGTTTTCTTTTTCAGACATAAGAATGATGGAGTGTAAATGAGATAAATCTATAAGAAGATTACTGACAAGTAAACCTTACGTTTGGGTGAATCGAGTTGCTGACTGAGACACATATGAGAAAGTAGTACTAAATGTGGTCAGTATTTCAGTGAAGTTATAGGTGCGAAGCTCCAGGGGTTTAGGAGATACAGCTACCAGAACATCACATGGAAGTACAGAATAGTCTGCATACAGTTGGAGGTAAAAGCCCTGTAAGACCTCTTGTAATGACAAAAGGTGAATAACAAATATATGGGTACATATTAGGACTAGGTGGAAGTCATATAGTAAGGGTATACCTGACGGCGGCCATCTTGAAATCCGCCATTTTGAATTAAGGTTAAGTTTTTAAAATAGGAGTAGGGTCATGTGATACATGATTTAAGGCGCAAATTTAATCAGAAGAACAATGGTGACGTTAATTTTGATTTACGCGCAATTGGTAAAAAGTTACTGGGGAATTAATTATTGTTGCAGCAGCTTTACCCCACCTTGTAAATTTTGTGTTAATGATAATAATTAAATAAAAAGCAGGTGGATAAATATTAGGTCTATGGTAAGAGTTGCCTTGATGGCGGCCATGTTAAAATCCGCCACTTTGAATCAGACAAAAGTTTTAAACAAAACGCATAACAGTGACACCATATTAATAGCAAATTTTTACCATAAATCCAACGGTATAACCATTTTTGCTTTATCATTAACCAGCACAAAATTAAATGGGAATAGAGTAATGCAATAGATGACTTCGGGCTAGAAGTTAATCAGAAATACAATGGTGGCGTTATACAGTTGGATTTATGGTAAAATTTGCTATTAATAAGGTGTCAATGTTATGTGTTATGTTTAAAACTTTTGTCTGATTCAAAATGGCGGATTTGAACATGGCCGCCATAAAGGCAACTCTTGCCATAGACCTAATATTTACCCACCTGCTTTTTATTTAATTATTATCATTAACACAAAATTTACAAGGTAGGGTAAAGGAATAATACATATGCTGCAACAATATTTAATTTCCCTGTAACTTTTTACCAATTGCGCGTAAATCAAAATTAATGTCACCATTGTTCTTCTGATTAAATTTGCGCCTTAAATCATGTATCACATGACCCTACTCCTATTTTAAAAACTTAACCTTAATTCAAAATGGCGGATTTCAAGATGGCCGCCGTCAAGTATACCCTTACTATATGACTTCCCCCTAGTCCTAATATGTACCCATATATTTGTTATTCACCTTTTGTCATTACAAGAGGTCTTACAGGGCTTTTACCTCCAACTGTATGCAGACTATTCTGTACTTCCATGTGATGTTCTGGTAGCTGTATCTCCTAAACCCCTGGAGCTTCGCACCTATAACTTCACTGAAATACTGACCACATTTAGTACTACTTTCTCATATGTGTCTCAGTCAGCAACTCGATTCACCCAAACGTAAGGTTTACTTGTGAGAAGTTTTCTCATAAGTCAATCTTGAATCCCTTGATAAACAAAGTTACCGGAAGCATTTTTTGATAGGACACAACTGCATGTTTCTTTCATTTTTCTCATATGATTCTTTCTTTATTATTCCCAGAAATTGTTACACTTCCTTATGTCTTAATACGGTACGCGGAAGACGAAGTAATATGTATTTTTTTTCACATGAACAAACAATATTGGAAAGTGTAAATTATGAAATGGTAATATGGGATACCAATGCATAAGAAGATACCAGAACAATATTCACAGACTTAAAAAAATAAATTGACAACATTTTGCTTTTGCGAAAGAGCTTGGTACTTGACGATTCAAAATGTGCCGACTGTAATTGGAATTTCTCTGTCCGATTCCTGTTATGTTTTGAGAATGCACAATCATCACATATAACTGGATGAATCCACGAAGATAGAAAGAAATGTGTATACTTTCACATCCATTATTGATAGTCCATGTACAAGTACCCCCACCCTCACTCAAATTATAAACGTTTAAAAAAATATCTAACACACTTTTCTAAAAAAAAAAAAAAAGACTTCTTCAATTGACACTTCCTTGCCGTTCGCTGTCAAAGAACTTGACGCCACATGGTCTAGTTACACGCATCACTTATCATAGCACCAAACTTTTTTCTCCTTTTTAAATAGAAATCCTTCATTGTTAACTGTGATCAATGATTTGAATACAAGTCCTTGATGTTTCGAAGAATTTTTTTCTTTCATGTTTTAACTGAAAAAAGCACACACACACAATTGTTGAAGCATCACTCGATACATACCTTAATTTCCACATGCTGACCATATAATCCTAACACTGGAAGATGGAGGTCCTGTCCTTATGAAGAAGGACTCGCTGGAAGAAGTATTAATATATATAGAATATCCTACTTCTGTTTCTATTCACTGTGGTTTGGTGGCAGCACTATTGTTGGTTTAAGTCGAAGTTGTAAGTGAGATAGGGCTCACCTGTGTGGAACGGTGGCCCGTGATAGTGTGAGCGTCCGCGCGCTTTCTGCTGTGGTTTTATACGGCGCCCTCCTGACCTAGATATCGGAGTTTTCGCTGGGATCTGGAAGGTATACGTGGCTTAAGTGTTGTAAGAGCAGTTGTTCGCAAGACTCTTATCAAAGATGAAGATGTAATAATAAATTTAATATTCCGCATCATTAATGATTCCTACTATTTATTAAATTTTCTGCTTGATATTAAAAAAGTACGTACATCCGTTAGGTATTTGAATATGTTATTCACGGTAGCATTAACTATGTTTTATGTATAATTTTTATTTCCATATTAAAACCTGTTTTGCTTCCTTTTAACGGGCTTCGTAAAAAAAAAAAAAAAATACTAACAGTTACTTCATATTTACTCTCAATTTCATTTTGTTCATCGTTATAGGGGAAATGCATTAGATTTTCCCCTTATTCAACAGTTATGGAAGATTTTTTTAACTTATAAAATTGCTATCACTTAGTTTCATTAGAATAATATTCAAACCATTTTCGATCGGTTTAAATATGTAATTAATTAAAAGTACTAAAAGAGCATGGGGAAATCAGCGTCGAATTCGATATTTTCTTTTATTTAGAAAAAAGTTTGAAAACGTCAGGAGTACTGATGAATGTACTTATAATTACTTCCTCCCTCTAGCTGCAAAGACAGTTGGCCCAACAGTGGGGAACGGAAGGCTAGCTAACTGCCAACGTTGGTCCTACGTTCTAATTGGCCGCTTTGCCAAATATTTGCCAACAGAATCAATTGTTAGTGTATCCAATATGAAAGAGAAAGAATGTGATTAGAACTACGATGGAAGCTGTTAGACAAATGATGGTTAATTGTTGATATATACTTTAAAATACCTTAGGTTGAGCAATGTGTTTTTCAACTTTATATTTGCAGTCACCGATCAACAGCCGACCATTAGCCTACGTAGGGCCTAACCAAATGTGCTGCTACGGTCGTAGAGTACACAATTTTATTATTTGATTGATAGATTGGGATTTATCATTCCTCATCAGCGCTGAGGATGACTGACTGATGAAGGTTTAATTGGGACAGCGCTCAGGGTAAGGTTAACCAAACAGCTTAATTTGGATTCCAGGAACTAAGTCCAGCATTCGTAGAAAATAATCTCTTGTTCATTACTTTTGCAAGACTACAGTTAATTTAGTTCCATCTTAAAAATATGTCGTTTTACACCGAAACTATCTGCGCAAAGTATGAAATATGCTAATATATATATTCCCTTTTTTGTTTTAACTTGCTGTAAGCTCTGTAAACCTTTTATCCTTCTCTTTGGTATGTTACAACATAAGCCTTTGACACATGTGACCTCTGTGTTTGATTTCAATAGATTGATTGATTATTTGGATTAGAGTTTAACGTCTCCTTCAGCAAGGCTATGTAATACGTACACCTAGAGCTTGACTGGGATTCAAATCATATGAGCTAAAGGGGATAAGGGGCAGGCCCCCCGATGGAATCGTCCGCCCCCTCACTGCTCCCGGAAATATCAGTGTCCCTTCACTTCCCCACTTAAGAAATTAAAAATGGCGTCATCCCTAATGAGCTCCATCCAGGATCTTGATTTCAGTTGAGGATTCACTGAATAATTGAAGAGAGCAAAAATCAGCGCGAAAATTTGATCCATTATACATTAGTAAAAGTCTTGGTTCAACGATAACTTTCATTAAAAAGAATGTCCAATCTTCATCAAAATTAGCATGTTTTCTTTGACATTTTCCTATCCAGATTAACGTTGAAGATGGCTAAGAATAAAAGTGTTGATTTTATTCCACTTTATTTTGTAATTATCCCATGATAACTTGCGAAATAATTTTCCTTCTATCACGAAACGTGATACATGTGAATTTTTCTAATATTACTTGGGGTTGAAATCTGGAGAAATATTAACTCTTTTTGCATGAGATTTTTATAAGTGGCAAATTTATTACTAAACTCTTCCTTCCCGATCGAAACTCGAGATTTCAAATAGTGTTCATTATTATCATAAATGACGCACAGTGACAACAGTATTTTATTTCCTTCCAAAACCTTCCACATGGCTAAGGATTAGTGTACATATCTTTGGCGTGGGAGACCCGGGCTCAAATCCCGGCAACAGTTCAGTGATTCGGATCCCATGTTAAGTTCTAGGTACACGTCTCATATAGCATTATTGAAAGGGACGCTAAACCCAAAAATTATGTATATTTCCTTCAATTCATGTATCAGATTAATTGTCATTCGTTTTGTATGAAAATAAATTTATTTGGTTAATCCTATACCATATGTGCTTCTACTAGGTGACATCTTATGTGTTACCTCGGAGTCTTTTCGTTTTCTACTCCTTTCTAATTAGACCAATTCTTACACCACTCACTTAACAGGATATAACCGTGGGACGTCAAACTTAAGATTCCTCGTTATAAATAAGAGTTACATTTACTATTGAAAGTTGCTGGTCACTTGAAGATACATTAGATAATCTTAATAGTGATCATTATCTTCACGAAGTATCACGGAGAATACCATGTGAATACCAAGTACTTAAAGTAACAATTAATATTTTCGAGTGTTTTATGTTTTTGTTTGTGAGCTGCAACCTCTGAGAAGTTTTTTTTTTCTTTCTTTCAGATTTCATTCAGAAAGTATAACTCTGAAATTGACTCATGTATTTATGCCAACTCAACAATAAACGTTGAAAAATGGAAGAGAAATCATTGTTGAGCGAGTTTGAACAAGTGAGAAGTCAGAAACCCAATGCAGTAATATGAACCTCAGAAAACATCTTTATAAGACCTTAAGATACTGTTCAATTCACCCGTTTAAATTACCAGTATAGAAAGATGATTTCTTTAAGCATAAAGAAAATTGTACTAAAGTTCGAAATGTACAAAACGACAAATACGAATTGGAAAATGTTAAGACGATCTCTTTTTGTGGGATATTACCAACTTTTGCCTCTTCCTGAGTACACCTCAAAGCCTATTACGAAGGATAGTTGCCTTTATTTCATAAACTGATTTTCTTACTAACGTAAGTGGAAACTAATTGCTTAAAATCTTTTGACTTTCTTTCGTATGTTGTTATTGTTTTACTTTAATGAACATGACGTTAGAAGAGTATATTGCTGCTTACCCTTTTCTTACCAAATTTGAATCTCCGCTAGAGGTATGGGTATAAGTTGGCGGTTGCTGCGCCCAATTTTCACTATTCGAAAGTTAAAAAGTTATTCGAGTAACGAACAATTATTTTAATAGCTAATATTTGCTCGTCATCTATTTAAAATAAAAAAAAATATTTTGAGAATAGTTATTCAAATAACAAGTAAATTACTAATGGTGATAAAGTTATTCGAACAGTAGCAATACATAGTGGGGAAATATCGGAGTATTTGAGTATATGTCATTTTTGTGCAGAGCACTTCATATAGCTAATAATGCCCCAGTGCAGTCTCCTCATATTTTGATTTTGCTCTTTCTCCCCGAATATAATTTTCTGAAATCAAGCACACTTTTAAGGTGTATTCTGAAGGAAATTATTGTTTTGTTTTAATTTATAATTTAATAATTAATATTTCATTAATGCATTGATCACCAAATGAAATTTAGTCACGTGTCACACGAAGCTTAAACAAATTGGATCCTATTGGACACAACAAATTCTTAACTATTAATATCTTTTAAAGTTGCTCTACGCAAACTGTCCTATATATATAACTGTCAAATTATGTCGTTTTCCGAATGTCCCATTCTTTGATATTCTAAATCTGGCCACCTTATATTTATTTTATACCTAATTTTAAAACAGCATTTATTGGTGTCTAAAGAACATTCCTAACTCTTGAGTAAGAGTAGAGTTATAACCATTGAATTTTTATACAAAACCAAGCTGATAACTAGTAACCATTTTAAAGCAGAGACGAGTTACAAGGCTTTAATAATCCAATAGTACATTAGTACATTAGTGCAAAGTGAGTAATTTAGATTTTTCTCACATTTTTCGGTTGGCAATGTGGAGGGTGATGAGAGGAGTGGAGAGTTATGACATATAAAAATAATCTAAAATGTTCCATATTAGTGTCATTATGTATTTCAAGGTCACTTGGATTAACAGTGACACTCCCGATGTCGTTTAAGACCAGGTTCGGCTCCCATTGACATAGAGGGTGAGGGGTGGTAGTTGAAAGAGGTAGCATTGCGGATTTTTATCATTACTCTTTCATTGAAATGCGTATGAGAAGAAAGTGTTATAATACTTTTCACAAATCTATTGTCCCAGTGCGAAGAACGGGCATTTCAAATATCTATATATCAGATCGATTATAAGTATTGAGCCTTCGGAGAACAAAATTGAGAATATATTTACTGTTATTAAAAATAACACTTTGAAACCCTATATGTACCATTTTGTTTGATGATCTGCCATTTTTCTGTCAACACCATCGTCCCGTCACTGTGGCGCTGCCCTTTTCTTTGACCAGCTCCTGCAGTTTCTGTTGAATTGATAGATGTATTTGCGCTAATTTTTGACAGTATTAGCCCAAGTTTATCGTTCTGCTCAATGGCAGCAGCTTGTGATGCGCGAAGCCTTCCAATCCCACCAAACACACAGCATAACCTTCCTGGGTGTAAGTGGAGACTTTACCAAAGACTGTGGAGCTTCTCCTTGCTCGATCATGATCTTTTTCGGATGTTGTTGTTATCCATTTTTCATTACTCGTGATCAACTACTTCAAAAATGGCTCGTTACGTTTCAGTAGAGATTCGCAGATAGAATTTCGGTCTGTAAATGTTTTTGGGTCAGATCATGTGGCAGCCAATCGTCGAGTTTCTTCTTGTAACTAGCTTTTTCAAATCTGTTGTAGGAGAAATAGGAAGACTGTGTCGTAGGCAAATATGGTTTAGGCGAAAGAAATGAAAGGGGAGAGAGATTGGTCAATTTCTGTAGACATAATTCATAGTAATTAGTAACACTTAGTGCAATCAACACAAAAGAAGAATGTATTCATTGAAATCCTCAATAAACTACCGAAGGTATCAAATAGATTGTCATGATTTGGGACAGGTATCTAAATGTAGCTTGAAGAACGCGACCCTTTTCCGGTGCCGACATTTTCTCTGATCACAACCTCGTGCTTGCCGAAGTTGATAACGAGAAATTATAATCAGAAGAAAAAGAGTGAATAAAATGAATACTGAAAAATTGAAAAAGAATGAAGTAAGAATCTAACCGTTGAAAACCTGGAAGAAAAGTACTCAGGTGAAGAATCGATAGGTGCAGGTAGTAATAGACTGTGAGAGCATATTAAATTTTGTATACAGCAGGCTGCAGAAGAAGTAATAAGATACCGCGAATACAAACTGGCTAAGAAAACAGAGTTACAGAGCACATTTTGCAAAAATTGAAGGAAATGATGATGTGGAAACATGTTAATGTTAAGGTAAAGATTGAAAAACACGAGGACGATAAACAGTATAATATTCTTCGGCATGAGTTTAGAAAACTGTATCCGAGATTAGGAATGGAAAGGGAACCGCGGTAAATAATATATCAATCGAATTTATGAAGAATATGTGAGACAAAGGCAAGAAAGAGTTGTTCTGACTCTGCAATGAAATATATGAAACAGGAGAGTGGCCAAATGATTTCCTGAAGAAAATTATGATACTGTTGGCTAAGAAATTGAATCCAGAGAGATGTGAGGACTATAGAACTATTAGTCTTATATTGCATGCAGCAAAAATTATGCTTCGAATATTGAACAGAAGGTTGTATGGAATCCCAAATGAAGAAACTGAGAAGAAACAGTTGGGTTTCACGAGGGGTAAGGACATAAAAGATGCAATTGAATTAATGTGGGTAATCGGTGAGAGGTTTATAGGAAAAGGAAGAGAGGTGTGTGTTATATTTGTTGCTGTAGAAACTGCTTTCGACAACGTGAACTGGGAATTATTGCTGGGGACACTAAAGAAGATTTGGTTGGAATGAAAATATCGAATACTCATAAGAAACTTATACATGAACCTACAAGTAAGTGTTAGAATAGGAGAGGAAATGACAGAGAAGAGTGCAATTGGAAGTAAGTTCGACAGGGGTAGTGTTTAGAGCCAATTATTTCATATCTATCTAGAAGAGAAAAAAACATGAAAAACTAGAAGAGAACATACATAATTAAGACGGTATTTCGGTAGGAGGGAAAATGATTAAGTGTATTGGAGATGATATAGCACTTGTTGCGGAATCTGAAAATAAATAAATAAGAAGTTAAAAAAAACTCGAGGAAGGACTGTAAAAAATAAGAGCTGAAAATAAATTTTAGGAAGACAAAAGCCATGGTGATTGGAACGAAGTGGTTGGTGTCAAATATAAAAGTAGGAGGGAAGAAAATAGAACAGATGACTGTTTTTGTAGTGATGATATAAAGTGCATACGTGAAATAAAAGCAAGGGTAGGAATAGTGAATGATGTCTTTAGGTGGAAAAGTCATCTGTTTTGTGGGTTCTTGAATAAAGAATTGATAAGAGTATTCATAGAATGCTTCATGTGGAGTATTGTACTATACGGAGTAGAAATATGGACATTACTAAAAAATTATGAAGAATGACTAGAAGTCTTCGAGATGTCGGTATGGAGAAGAATGGAAATAATTAGCTGGGTCGAGCGAAAAACGAATGAGAGGATGTTAGAAATGGTGGAGAAGAAAAGAACAGTTTTATTGGCTAAGAATGAATCTATTGTGAGGGATGTGCCAGAGGTTATGGTGGCAGGAAAAAGAGGGAGATGGTGAAGGAGATTTTAGTTAAGGATAGTATCAAAACAGAAAAGTCGTACATAAAGACGAAGACGTTAACTTAAAACCATGAAGCATGGAAGCTTCTCAGTTGTAGCAAGCGACCTGCCAATAATGACAGAATACCTATGATAATAATTTTCACAGTTGAATGATGGATATTTAGGTAATGACTGGTTACGTGCTGGTATTTTTAGACTTCTGGCAGAATAAATATCATCTACATTTGCTATGCTTGGTCACTCACTGCAAGAGTATCTTTTGACATCGAAATGTCCAGAACGAAATCGATTGAACAGTTTGACTGTTGCTTTTGCACGGCGCCAAACCTTACGTCTGATTATAAGAATACAACAATTTGCCACATCTACTAGCGTCAACTGCCAACTGTAAAATGATGTTAAGTTTGATTCGTTGCGACTCATAGACTCTGAGACATGGCTCACTAACGCCAATTCGTTCGATAGGGCTCAATACTTTTTAGACGACCTAGTATTCCAAAAATGAAATACAAAACTGTTTGATGCTTAACTCCTCTTACATAGACTGCTGGATTGATTTTGATTATTTTTAGTACCTGAGTGTATCATGGCCTATTTAAGTATTTATCGTATTAGTTTTGCCGAAGAGTTTAACTAAAACGGGTAGAGAGGTTAAAAATGGGATACCAAAATCTGACAGTACCTCGAAAGTCCGTCAAGTTAGAAAGGTGAAACTCGGTATATAAACTCCTCATTGAAAATAAGGGGACACTTGCCCCAGCTTTTTAAAAACAACCGTTTAAATGGGGATGGAGCATTTTCTATAAATAAAATGTAATATAACAACTCTTGGCGAATAACTCCTCTAGACCGTTGCAATCACATTTGATGATTTTTGATACGTAAGTGGACCATAGGTTAACTCAAATTCCCATCACATTCTTGGCATGGAGGGTGAAAAGGGGTGAGGGATAAGATTGGGAAGGTGGTGACATGTAAAAATAATTAAAGAGAACCAATATTAGTTTGCAATGCATAGTTAGCGGGATCATCAAGATAAATAGTTGCACTTCCTATGCCATTTTAGCTAAATTCATTTAACACGGGTATGATAAGATGAGGGTAAGTTTATAGGTAACATATGTAAAAATAATCGAAAACAAACTATATTAGTGTTCAATTCATAGTTTTCGTTGTATCTTAAATTAATAATGACATTCCCGACGTAGTTTTAAGTCTAAATTAATGCCACATTCATACCACTTCCAAATTCATGCATCATTCTGGGAAAAGGACTCCCTGTGCGAAGAACGGGTATTTCAGCTAGTTTGGAAATAAACTTGTTCACTTGTAAATTCAGAGGATTTTGCTTTGTTATCAATGAGTTTTTTTCTAAAGTAGTAAGGAAGTTATATTAAAACGTAACAATGTTTAAGCGTAAAGAAATGTTTTCCTGTTTTTAATAACTAATGCCTAACAGATTTCATTCATTAAATAAGCTAAAATACGAAGAATTCCTATGTTGATTGTATTCACATTAAGAATTACTATTTTCTACTTATTAATTATACAGACGTTCTTGAACGGATGTTCTTTGTTAGTTAATTAAGAAAGTGTATTTAATGTATCGTACGAAGATACGTACAAAAATGTTGTTGTAAATACTTTTAAGCTTATCATAACGTTGTGGTTAAGTGCTTCGTATTCGGATTTGTAATAATTTTTTATGAAAGATCAAAACACTTACAACTACAGTACTTTTTGGAACCTTTAATACCGAGGTTTATTAAAAAAAAAAAAAAAAGCTGTTAATATTATCCATTGCAGTAGTATAAATTTAATTTAGTTTTTAAGACTGTTTCAATATCTATAAACATCCCGTATATAATAGAGTTAGACTTTTTTTAAGTTAAATTATAGTTTCATGTCACTTTTATGTATTGTAGGCTAAAGGAAGAATCAATTAAATGTATGATTATGAAAGTAGTGATGGAATGACAATGTGGAAGAAATAGGAGAACCTTGAGAAAACTCACGAACAAGGTGATGTTTATATCAAACTCACGTGACCTGAGATCGAACGAGATACCCTTCTCACACTCTACCACTAAATCGTCATGCTCACCGGCAATCACATCGAGAAGTGGTCATGTTGAGCTACTGGTAGATATATGAGTTTGGTAGGATGGGTACTTGATTTAATTTTAGCCTTAAGCTTCCCTACACAACTATTCTGGTGTCGTCTCGAATGAGGTAGCAGTTCATTGTAAGCAATTGGCCTTTACACACCTATCTGGGCGAAATTCATTCGATCGTTCTCCTCTCTAAGTGCCGAACGACACACGGATTTCCCTGCTAGAACCTTCTGAGGCTTGGCTGGGCGTTTGCACGGATGAAATTCAAGCGAGACATTGTGGTCAATAGAAGTGTACACATCTATTCGGGATTTGCCAGTCCGACTGTTAAAGTTTCGTAAAAACAGCTCGTAAATTTGAAAATTAAAAAGAATAAAAGAAATTATTAATCTATTAGCATAAAGCGAATTAATGGTTAATATAAAGATATGTGGTTAAGATATATTGTAATTGGTGTGTTTTCGTTCTGTTATTGTGGTTCCTATATAATGAGGCATTTGTGAACTTGAAGATTAGTAAGGTCACAAATCTAATAACTGTATTATCATATAGTATCACTATTATCTACAGGAACCTATATATTTACTTTTACATTTCCTGATATCTGCTGACATATCTGCTGACATAACTAAAGCTTTATACAAAACAACTTTTTTTTTGTTTCAGTTTCCTTGATATAGAAATTATGACATTCATAGCCATCAAAAGTATTTAATAAAATCTTATCGTTATAAAATGTAAGATTTTATAGGTAAAATATTCAGCGTGAATCAACATCGGAACCTGAGACCATTATTATTTGTACATTTCGGTAATAAAAGAATACAAAAATATAACTAATTTGGAAGCACTACTACGTGGAAGATATAAAGATTATTCAATAGAATATAAAACATTTGAAATGTTTCACAACTGAAAGAATGTTACAAATATTACGATGAACTTTGGAAATTTTGTGATATATAAAAATACCATAATTTGTTGTTATCAACTAAATAGGAATTTCATAATTATAATGAATACTATTGATGTGGTCTGCATTGCCAAGTAAAATGCTTCTAAGAAATTGATGCAAATTCATTATATTCATCATTTCATACTGTATTATCATATAATATTTGCGTGTCATTACAACTACTGAATAATGAAAAGAATATTCAAATATGTAAGAATTTATTAAATAATTGATTGAAAATCCTATAAAATTACGAATATCTATCTCCTATAGGAAAAATATCAAATATAGCTTTATGTGTTATATATTATTACACCAAAACAAATGGACTGATTTTGATGACATTTTAGATCAAAATAGACCTTAACTCGGAAAATGTTTTTATTATTTCACTTTGATGAAACAGTTATCATAAGCCTGTAATAGATCAGCAGCTTATCATAGATCCCATAGTTTGCCATAGATTCTATAATTTGTCTAATCTTTGCATAGTATGGCAAACTTACATTACACAGAGTGGACAGAAAAACCTAAAACTAATGCAGCTTATTACTAGTTGAATATTATGAAACCATTATATTGTCATGATATTACATCCATTGGGGACTCGGATTCAATTCCCGGCAGGAGCTCATGTGGTTCAAATCCCACGTTAAGCGGTAGGTCCACGTTTCGTATAACCTTGCTGCTTGAAAGAAACGCTAAAATAAAACTCTACTCAAAACTGAACTATACTGCTCACTTTGACCGCGGAATAGTCCCAGTTTAAAGTCTCTTGATCTAGCGTCGTGGGTTTACATTTTGTTCCGGTCTTCAGTTGTGACAATCTTTTTCACTTGTTTACTTTCGAGCGACGAAAGGAGAGAAGAAAAAAAGGTGATCGTGAAAAAAGAATCGAATTCGATATTTTAACGGATTTACTCATTTCATGCCCCGTACATACCGAAAAAGTGATTTTTCTACATCTGTCCGTCTGTCCCTGCTTATGCACATTCACCTAAAAGCTATACCGTTCAGTGTATCGAGACCAAATTTTAAACTTAAAAGTTTCTATGTGATTCTCCAGTGGGAGGGGGTTTGAATTTTCTTCCTACCCCTAAAAATAAGGAAAATTCACTAAAAGGTGAAAATTAAAATTTGCGATTTTCTCAAAAAATGTCTAACGATTTTGTTTATATTTCATAAACAAATTTCTCAATAACAACCCTATACTGTATTGCAAGTATTCTGTGGTAGAAGTCGTTTCTCTAGGAAAAATTGAGAAGGGGTAGCTTACGCTTGGGAGTTTTTTTTTTGGATGATTTTCTCAAAAACGACTCAGGAGATTTTGTTAATGTTTCATAAATAAATATTTCATTAACAATATTATAATATGGCACAACTCATTTGTTCTGAAAGATATACGACGGGTGGTTTATTCTAAGGGTGAATTTAATCAGTCGATTTTCTCAAGAACGACACAGATGATTTTGTTCATATTTCTTAAATAAATATTTCATGAACATTCCTATAATATTGCATAAATAACTTCTATGAGAATATCCAAAAGGATAGTGGGACAGTTTACTCTTGAAGTGAGTTTCTTGACGATTTTATGAGATACGACTTTTGCAATTTTGTTATTTTATATGCAAATATTCCATTAATAACCCGAACATATGGCATAAGTCATTTCCGTATGGAAAAATCTACAAGAGGTTGTACACTTTTGGGGATGAGTTTTCTTTAGGAGAAATTTTCGACAACGCCTTATAATTTTGTTCGTATTTCATAAGAAAATGTTTCGTTAACAACTGCAGCACAACATGATTTAGTTTAAGGAACTGAAGCTTGTAAGTTTAGTGTGGTGGTCTTACCTTTTATTCTTTTCTATGTTTATGTGTGTGTGTGGCCTCATCTCATTGGAATATGCTAATCTGGTATTTCGTTTTTTTTTTTTTTTTTTTTTTTTTTTTTTTTTTTTTTTACATTGACAGCTACATTTGTAATCTTAATTTATAGTACACTTTAATATGAGTCGAGTGCACCGGCATACAGTTCATATACCTAGGTATAATCTTTTAGATCGATGATCATGCGCATCATTTAAAGATGGCAAGGGGCAAAATACCCCCTCCTCTTCCAGTTTGAGGTATGTATATTTCAATCAATAATGTAGGTATATATTATAAAACTTTGGAACTCTATTTATCAATAGAGAATCTTGTCTCCTTTACTCTTCAAGCAAATCTTAAATGACGTTGCAGTCTAACCTATTTCTTACTTTCCTAACTAGCATTATTAATACATCTAACAGGAATGAAATGAAAATGACTCTTGTGCTTTCTAGGTGTTTTCTATGAAGGAAGTGCAAATAAAACTCCCACCAGTGGCCCTGCGTAGCGCTAACACTTTCGTCTTTAGTGCGAGCGGTCCCGGTTCGATTCCCGGTGGAGACACTCGGTCGAAAAGTGTAAGACTATTTTTCAGACCAGTCATCTTGAGCGAGGTTTTCCTCATTTCCACCAGGCAAATTCCGGAATAGTTCCTTACATATAGGTCCCAGCCCGCTTTCTTCCTTCCCTTTCCTTGAATAGTGTGATCGCTGAGGGACGTCTTCACTCATAAATGATGGACCCATATGGCCATAGATGACGGAAGTCCAGAAGTATAATTCCTAATCACTAATCCCTCCCATCAAAGTTCCAGTTTGGAATTTTTTACCACATAATAACTTATCCTAATTTTGAATAACAAAAATGTGGAAACCCTACTATGTGACAGCGACACATCATGTGTTGTCATTCAACAGGACAAGGAGTCCAGTTATAGAGTGAAGTCAACGGTGACGTACTTGGAGCGCATGGTATGTGAAACGGGCATGGTCTTTTAGGTATTCCTGTGAAATTCACCGATGGGCGTTGCGGAAAGGGTGCCAAATTCATTACTATAAACTTCAAACGACCTTCTGTACAAGTAAGAACTGAGTTAATACTACAGCCGCTTGATGATTTGTGACATTGCATGTTTTGAAGAATTAAATTCTTCAAAGAAGTGGTAGTTGCTACGGCGAGCTGCCGAAGGCAGCGGTTAAAAAGAATCTTGCGCCTCAGGTGCTGAATAAAAGTTGAATAACTATCAAGAGACAACCCGCGGTACAAAACTGCACTGCTGGTTGCATAACTTTCCAACTCGGCTGAAAGCTACATAAAAAAAGGGGGTAGGTGCTCTGCCCAATTTCCTAAAATCCTATTGTTGTAACCATGATTATTAATTTTGTTTTGTTTAATTATGCACGTTATTGTTAGTTTATTATAATTTTTCATATATATTGCAGGTAATTTTATTGCACTTTTTATTATTTGAGTATAGTTTTCAATTTTTTCTATTCTGTACCCTTTCAATTATACTTACATATATTGTCACCTTTTTCTTTCCTTTCTTTTCCTTTAAATTTTATTCCTACTTACTTCAAATCTTTTATCATATTAAGTTTATTGTTTAAAAAATGACTGGGTTCGCTCCGAAACACGGACAGAATCATAGAATTTTAAAATGTTTGTTCCAGGGATTTAGGATTTAGATTTCTGGGCTTTCGGCATCTAAGGCCATTTAGCCTGTCACGTTTTGAGGGGTGACGTCCCTCGGCGAGCACACTATCCGGGGAAAGAGAAGGAAGAAAGGATTGGGGAAGGAAGAAAGCGGTCTGGGACCTATAAGTTAGGTACCACTCCGACACCTTTGCCTGGTTTGAATAAGGAAAACCCAGGAAAACCTCATTCAGGGTGGCTTGCCTGAACACTTTTTCGACCGAATGCCCCCACCGGAAATCGCACCCGGGACCGTTCGCACCGAAGGAATGTTTTTTCCAGAATTCAATGCTGGAGTTATGATTGATGGCTTCTGGTGATCTGACATAGTCATTAGAAGCGCCTCCCAGATGTTTTCATTAGTAAAAACAGCATAAAGTATGAAGAGAGAAAAAAATATTTTGTGACAGAGACTAAACGGTACATTCTTAATACCTTTCTTCTACTTAATCATATATAATGTGTATTAAAAAAGAGCAGATTGTGTGTACATTCTGCACCCATTCGTGTGAAAAAAACAACAGTTATATATATATATATATATATATATATATATATATATATATATATATATATATATATATATATATATATATATATATATATATATATATATGTGTGTGTGTGTGTGTGTGTATGCGTGTTGGCAACATGTGATACGTTAACGTGAGTGAAAGTCAATATTTTTTGCAGTGCGTCGTCTCTCGTTTTAAACGCCTTTACGAGTGAAAGGGTTTCTTTTTATTCTTTGATATTCCATATTCAAAACCGTTTTCGGTTATTTTAACTTGTTTTTGTCGTATATCAGTTCTGAACACACATGTTCAAAACTGGTGACTACTAAAGCAATTGCTTTGCCCCATAACTTACTAAAGAATGGACCATCAGAATTTCGATTCAATTCTATATACCGCATTCACTTCGATATAATTGGCTCCCATTTTATTCAAAATACAGAGCTAAATTTCTTGAGGGGCGCTTATAATTGCAATATATGTTTTTGGACAAATGGTAAAAATGTCGGTAGATGCTTTTTGATTCTGATCTTTATTGTTGTATTGTTCCTTCTTTTATCAGCTGAGTACACTGAGAATGAAAATTTTATATATATTTTGTATATATATTCCGATTCCCCCAAAGGTTAGCTTCTTATATAAAAAAAATCAATTGCAAAATAACAACTGACTTTTTGCATGTCTATTAAAAAACATAATCAAAATAATTTCAAGGCTAACTCGCTTAAAATTTGAGACTGTAACAGCTGGGATAAAAGGTGAAGTTTGAATGTGTAGTTGCAAGTCCAGTCCCTCTCATCTCTCACTGAAATCTATGACAGGCATTCCTCAACAGATGATCATAGGTTGCGGCGATTAAACGTGGCCATTATTTTAATTTATTCATGCAACTAGACATGGAATATTAGAATTATTTAATTTTTTTAAATATATATAATGGAGGCCAATAGTAATAAGCGTCGAGTTGCATACAAACAGGCTCTAAAGATTGTCTATACAGAAGTGGAATGCATAATTATTTTTTTTTTAATGAAGCAGATCAGAAAGCTACCGGTCTCCAGGATAGCGTTGCCACACATTTCAGAAGAGAGCCTATGTTGTAAGCAGTGATGCCAACCTTACACATTATAAAATCCCATCTTGACAGACAGAAATTCCCATTTTGCTCTTGAATTTCCCACCTTATGCTAGTAACAAAATTAAATTTAAAAAAAAACAACATAAAAATGAAACTATTACATGTTACACATTTTCAACACATGAGTAAGCTATCCGTAAATCTCGATCTTCTACGTTTATCAACTAGTTGATACATAACTATTTTTCTTAATTGAAAGAGTTGAAAATGTTGGCAAAATAAATAAATTTTCTCGTCAGCACTTACAGTATTTACTAGAGATGCAAGGGCTCGGAAAAAAACCGGCTTTTTTGAAAAAAAAAACTCGGTTTTTTCTGCTTTGCTTTTTTGATTGGGAAATTTTGGGCTTTTTTCAAAATACTGCTTTAAATTGATAAAACAGACTTTGTATCGCTTCTCTATAACACAAAAAATCATTTAATTAGTGGTTGATGCTGATAATAATATAAAACATCGAAAATAAACTATGAATTTCGAAAAAATATTTCAAACAATTTTTCTTCAACATATTTACATTATGAATTCCACAGGATTAACCAATGTATATAATAAGAATTTTTTAACCTCCTATATACAAAAGTAAGCAGAGTTGGCAAGAACCGTGGTTGTTTTTGAAAATGCCGAAAACCAGTTTTTTGGGGGATGTTTTAAACCAGGCTTTTTTGGTTTAAACCAGGCTTTTTTGACTTAGATTTTTTGCTTTATGTATTTATATTACATATTCACAGAAATAAGTTTGTTTCGCCTTGATGTTATTATGCAACAGCGGGGTTATGCCGGAAGAACTCCCATAAGCTTAAAGAAGTGCGGTCAGTAAATTTCTTAAGTTGAGAATCTCCCGCCCTAGCCATTGGGAAAATCCCGTCATTACTTGAAATGTAAGACAATAACGGGAAAATCCTGTTATTGCTTTGCATGTAAAATTTAAAGGTCAACGTACCATAATCAGTACGCTAAAACTGAGGTATTAAATTACAAATTTAGTACCGGTACGTAGATATCATTGAAAGTTCAATCCAAGCTAATGTTGGAAGCTACGTAGGCAATCGATAAGTTTTGCCAATTTCTATCAATAAATTTAAGCAATATTGGTTTCTTTATAAAACAACACGCATTTAGGCATGCAGAAATATACAATTTGGTTTGTTTTGTATATTTAAGCTTAACATCCTTACGAAATACCGAGGTTATCAAGGAGAAGACTTTCGCTTAAACTGACATCCGAACCGCTACTTGGGTTACGCATGAAAGAAGGGTTGTGGTTCGGCCGAGAATTGAACATGGGACACCTTGATTAAAAGGTGAAAGGGAAATAAAACTATTGCAGGTGGTTTGATATCTGGAAACGTCACCATGAAGTTCACACGATTTGCATTTTTCATTCTTTTTATTTTTGTGGTTTAAACCAGTTATTAAAAAAAAAAAAATTGGTGTTAACCAGCCAACTCTAAAAGTAAACACTTCTTTTTAAAGAATACACAAATAACTAGCAAAATAGTATGTAGTATTTTTACTTCAAAATATTCCATACCCTCTTTTTGAAACAAAATAAAATTAAAATAAAACATAAGAGAAAAACTTAGATTTATATGATACACTTAAAGGCTGAACATCTAGAGCTTTTGGTTCTGTATATTCTTGAACTTCTACAGTTAAGTTTTATAGAACCACCATCACAGTTTACCCAATCCTCAAGTTTTCTGAATTTTTAACAAGAGGGATTCAACATATCATTACGGAACTCCCCCCCCCCCCAAAAAAAAAGACTACGGAATATATTTAAGTTAAGCTAAATACAACTGCACAACAAACATGACTGAGTGATTAGCTTTTGAGCTTCTATCGGGAAGTCCGGGATTCAACCAGCATTCGACCATTCTGACAAAGCTTTTCTTCATTCCATCTGTGAATGTAGAAATAGTGCGTGTACTGTGAGTTGAGCGACTTCCTTTTTTATTGTTTTTAAATCGTTATTATTACTAATTACCAGCAGTGACGGTTTTGCGAAGGTTAGGGGGGCGGTCTTTCGGACTGAAGCCCGTTCCCCAAAGTTACGGAATGTCTGCAACAAACGAAATATCTATTATTTATGCCTTTACTCATAAACTTTAAGCTCCCGTCAAATAAAAATTATGAATGTTTAAAAAAAACTAAACATTAGTAAGAAACCCTTCCCAAAATACTTTTCTAAATCCGCCACTGATTTTCAGTATAAAATGATTTTTAAAGTTGTATCCGGAAGATTAATGCTAAACATATAAACGAAGCGAAATATTAGTTATGCCTGTACTCATAAACTTCAAGCACTTCCCAAATAAAATTAGGACTTTTTAGGAAACGAAACAATGAGAAAAACCCCTCCTAAAGAACTTTTCTAAATCCGCTACTGATTATTTATATAAATTGGTATTCAAGGTTGTGTCCGGAAAATTAATGCTAAATCACTTCACAGCTACAGTATAACAGAAATGTGGAAGTACGGTTTGACGGATATATTGAAAAACGTACGCTTTGACGGATAAATAGAAAAACGGGCAAGTTTAACTTTTGCGCTAGAAGCTAGAGTACTAAAAGCTCTTAGAAATGAAACACGGATGACAAACTAGAGAAGAAAAAAGATGTCGATAACTCAAAAGTTAAAATAAAGTTAAATAGCCTCTAAAATTACCCTCAAATACTACATTTTTCATGTTAGCTTTAATTCGTAAAACATGTGCTCCATCCATCTTGATGGTGAATTTCAGAGCGAAATATGACATTCAGGTCATGGAATTCTTATCTAACTATAGAATATACTATAAGAAAGCTATTTAGATAGAAAAATCATGAAGTTGAAAAAAGCCAAAATTTCCAAAATTCTCGTTTTTTCCCAAAAAAGCCGGCTTTTTATGTGAAAAAAACCATCGATTCAAAAAAGCCGGCTTTTTTTGCATCTCTAGTATTTACATAATTCCTTGTGTCATCTTATTGTAGTGAATGTAAGGATACTAGAAGAACTGTTTTCTTCAGTCGTTTTGTGTAGAACCTTTCTCAAGTCGGTTGTTTCTCATTTTGAATTTTACTTTTTTCCCGCTAATTATATTATTTGTATTAAAAAAATACCAGAGGACAATTTACATTTCTTGGAGCTTTTTCTTTCTTTTTGTTTCTTTTTCTGTTTCTTCCTTTTTTTATTTAGAATTACAGGTTACTTCTGCACTAGTGCGCATTTTTCGGTAACAAATCTTAGCAATTAACATTGATTTAAAGATTATTGAGGAGTAACTGCTCTTCTTTCCGTTCATAGAGAATTTTATTGATGTCGATGAAAATTCCCATATTTCCTGTCAATTATGACAAAAATTCCTTTTATTCCTTTTCGTGAGATTAATATAATCAATGCTCATAAAATGGGATTTTTTCACGGGTTGGCATTACTGGGTATAAGTTCACGAAAAGTGCCGAGAATTGTGAGCGAGGCGGAAATTTGGGGCAGGTCCCTGTTAACATCCCTGCCTTCTACCCTGGAAGTGTTAAAAATACAACAAATCACGAACACAAAAAATATAAATTTAGAGCTCTTTCTTCTGGTCTGGTGGTTAGTATGCTTGCCTTGATGCAATGGGTCCCAGATTTGATTCATGATGGGGAGCCTTTTAAAGTTTGAGCGCATTATCGTGGTTCGAATTCCACATTAAACTGTCGGTTCAGGTGTCATATAACTTACCCTTGGTTTTGAAAGGGGGCGCTAAACTTCAATAATTGAATAAACACAAATTTGGAGGATGTACCTTCACTTTTATTTAATTTTTATTGTGATAATTAAAATAATGCTGTGTTTGTTTAGCATCTGAAGGATTTAAAGCCCCTTAGCCCCAGTGCCGTGCCATCGGGGGCGAGCGGGGTGACGGCTCCGGGCGCCGAAGTAAGGGAGCGCAAAATTCGCGAGGATGTCCATGTGCACATACATAAAATGGAAGGGAAAAAGTAATAAAAAGTACTCAAAATCTAGGAAAAGCAGGGTTTGTTTTAGAAAATGTTCTTGCACTTCGCATCTACCACTGTAGCGCTACGTGGTTGATCTGTCACCTCACTCATATGTATAGGGGCATCGTCGTATACTCTCGTCCCGGGCGCTGATTTTCTACGGCACAGCCCTGCTTAGCCCTACGAATGTTCCAGTCCTTATGACATTTTAAAACGTGTACGTAATGAAAAGACTATCATTTAAGTTTATACATAACATTATGAAGAGGCCGACATGCAACAGTGTTCTTGAGCAATTCCTTGTAGACACCATTATTGTCACTTTTCTCCCGTTTGTTGATTCACGAATTGAAGCCTAACTAATAATAATTCATTAGGTGCATGCATATCTTATACTACGATATGGACACGATGCAGCTTCCGTAATGTAATGTCATGTCATGTCATGCCGGCGATTTGATCTATGTCGCTTTGGTATTTCTATTCGTAAATACGAGAAGTAAAGTGTTCCATCCTGCAGGTACTTATGTGGAAGGCAATGCTGGGTGAAATTCTCTCCGGGATGCTGCGGAATGCTAGCAGACGATCCGCTATGACTTATTCCCAACTGTAGTTTTCGCTAGTTTAAGTGATGAAAATTTTACTTTTACTATTTTTTTCTAATCCTTATTATTACTTTAAATTCTTATTTTTATTATTAGTATTACTGCCAGTAGTAACAGTAGTCCCGGACCCGTGGAAAGGAAACTCTGCAGTGTAGTTACTACAGCGAACTGCTTTCATTGGTACACTGTTTCAGGTACCGGTATTTATAAAAATTATTGTTAAATATTAAACAAAATTTTCCTAGGCGCCAATAAAACATAGGGAATTGATGTCTCCATGTGAACAAGCTTACAGCGTTAAACAATTGTTGCTTTACGAAAAATAACACTGGCCAGTAATACTATTCATATTTCATGGTATTTTCGGTTTTCGTTTTTTTGAAAAATCGAATACTTGAAAATGTTTTTTATTTTGAAAAGTGAAACTGATTTTTTGGGTTTTGGAATAATAAAATGGTTTCAAAACTAAATAACCACTGGTGATTTTGGTCATATCTGCATTATAAAAACATTTTCACGCAAATAAGGGTGTTCGAATTAGGAGGAATGGTGTACTCTTTTTTTTTTCATTTCTTTAATCTCAGTTACCATTTCCCTAGTTTTCGAAATATTCCCTATATAACCAGTGCTCGAAACAAGAAACGCCAAATGCCAGTTTATTACATTAATCTTTTGATAAAATATCTCAAGAATACTATGGCTTCTTTGAGAGTCACCCTTTCGCCGCTCAGGCACCATGTCTAATTGTGCATTAATGGAAATATGAAACGAAATATTTAGTTTGTCCCATGATTATGCAGCGAGGCTAAAGGAGACGGTGATGATGAGAAATGAATGCAATGGTGAATGAAGAAAATGGGAGGAAACGGGAAAACCCCAAGAAACCCACACACATGTTGTTTGTCCACTACGAAGCTCACTTGGCCCGAGCTGCGATCGAACCAGGGACCCCACGCACCAAACGTAAACACGCTATCACTGAGCCACCGCGACCTCTATGTATTAATGGAATCTCTTTCTAAAAATAGTGGGCATTCCCATTTACCCGACTTCAATCCGACATTTTGTTCTTGAGCTTGGTCATAGCCAGAAGGAAGCATTTATATACTCAAGTTGGTCTATATTTTTTTCTTATCTTGGTGTCAGGAATAGTTTCCCAAACGTTGTCGAAGCTATATTGAAACACCCTCTCTCTCTCTCTCTCTCTCTCTCTCTCTCTCTCTCTATATATATATATATATATATATATATATATATATATATATATATATATATATATATATATATATATATATATATGTAAATGGTACAAATTAAGAATGTCCTTTTTTGAACCCGACTATAAAACGGTAGTAGATAGAGAGAAGACGTTTTCTGCATCAGTTAAGCGGCCTAAGAATACAAACCCATTTCCACTCTAGTCTCTCTCTACTGAAACCGGAAGTGGTAGAAATCTACTATTTAACTTATGGTTTCAATATTAATTATAAAAATATCTTACCATACAAACCAAACTCCTTCGCGTAGTACACACGTGAGACATGGCACTGCTATTTCTTATACTAATAATCGAGAACTCTTTAAGGACGCTGAATCGATTTCAGAAAACAGATTCTCCATATCTCTTACCGAATTTTGCTCCACGGAAATCAACATTAAATTCGGAGGTACTAATAAATTTCAACACTGGTTAGTGATGATATGTTCTCATGAGACGCTGAATCGATTCCAAGAAACAACTTGTTGTTATCGATTACCATGTTTGTTCTAGGGTAATAAACATTGAAACCGGAAATGGTTCATTTCAACCTCTTCTTGTTCCTGTAGTGTTGTGGACAGCTTGTCACTATCTGTTACTGTTTTTGTTATATAGTGATAAGCGTTGAAACTGGAAATGGTTAATTTGAACCACTTCAGATTTTAATAGAGGATTAACGGAGCAGATGGCACCTATTTTTGGGACTCCGAATCGATTTTTAAAAAGCTGCTTCTCGATATATCTTACTGTTTTGTTCTGATACCTGTCGATGGATGGACGACGGACTAGCCGTTCTCCTAGCTAAGAGGATACTTCTATGTTTTTAGAAGTATTACTAATTTCCTAGACATTTTAAAAAGATTCTCTGTTGATGTAGTCATAAATATCCTGTAGAAAAAAATATGAACAAGGAAAGTACGTGTATACCTTGAAGAGAGTAGTAGCTTTCTTTTATTGTAGTTTGTAAATTCTAGGTCAGTATAAAAGTAAATTATAATAGTGTTGTTTCTCTTAATGTTATTTAAAAAAACGTGAAAAAACAATAATGACAATTGTAACTCCAAGTCTTTAATAAAACACTTAAGAAGTGCAGTAATCAATTTCCATTTGAAATCATTAAAACGCTTACATGCAAACTAGCGGAAGATCAAGAAGGCAATGAACTCATGTGTCTAAGCTTGTTACATTCCAATTTTTTAAAGAAATCAGATTTCTAATTGGAGGAACTGATAGTAAACTGATTCATTTTCTCAGATATAGTTACATTTCACTTGGCAGCAGAAAGAATTCAACAAAAAAAGGAAACTGATAATTGTAAATAGTGGAATCCTGGTTTACAGGAAATCATTATGTAAGTATCAAGGAAACGCACGCACAGTGTGCTCTACGCTTCTGTTTCTTCTTCAACGGTTCATGTATAGTTAGCTAAAAGTTACAAACCATAACGACATTTAAGATTCTTGAATGAAATCAAAAGTTAATGTTCTTTTATATTATGTTTAATTTCTCTTAGTATAATTTCGCTTTCCTATGGTAATCTTTACACTAATGATTCATTTCGTAAGTTTCACTATTAAATTAACATGTAACTTAATGCTGTTCTCTTCAAAATAGAATTTAAGATGCGATCATCATACTTTATTGAGCGTTAGCTTATTTTCATCCATTTTACTTCATTCAATATAATGTCCAGTCACCTGTATTGAACTCCTGCAAATGTATGGCATCCCTGGCATGTTCGTACAGCTTGAAACAGAATCACCCTGGTATCCAGTGCTGTGAAGTTCTGTTTGGTTCCGTACCTTCAGTGCAGCCTTTCTCAACCCTTTTTTTCCTGTGGGGCACACCAAAGTACGTTTCAAACTTTCGCAAAACCCATGCATGTGATTTTATTCCTAGATGCAAAAAAGCAAACACACAATATGTTTTATTATTATTATTATTATTATTATTATTATTATTATTATTATTATTATTATTATTATTATTATTATTATTATTATTATTATTATTATTATTATTATTGAAACGACTATGAGATACAAATTTTACAAGCAAATTACGTAAAACTTTTGAATAGAAAAACATTAACATAAAAAAGCTTATTATTCTTAAGGAGGAATACGAGAAAGAAATATTATTGTCAAGAATCTAAAGAAGACATCAAACTTAAAACTAGTAAGGTATTTTTCCTTGGCGATTTTTGCAATGCATATCTATGCGTGGACGAACTCTTAACTGACAGACTCTCATGACCAGTGTTGCTTTCCAAAGAAAAATGAACAGCGTTAAAAGCAAACTTTCCAGCTTTAAACTTGAAAAACAAGTGTGATATCAAGTAGATTGGTAATATTTTTTTAAAAAATTCTTCTGAAGATAAATTCTTTGAGGAAGATCTTCGAAGACTTTAAAAATCTTGTGACCTGACATGTATTCCTGATACACTAATGTGTCGCGATATAGTGGTTGAGAAACGCTACATAAAGGTATCATCGAAGGATGTTAAAGACTAATATCACTAATACTAATAAACCATTGTCAATCTATTTTTGTGTCATGCTCAACAAATAATTGGCATAAAATAAGAGAATTAGAGCATGTGCTTGTAAAGATACCAATTTAACTCCCTTTAGAGTTGTCACGAGGAATGATTGATGCATAAGTTTTGTTTATAACCTCCTGGGTATAAACATACTTAGCATTGGCTTTCAAGTAAGTGTGCAGATAAGAATCAGTAATATCTACTATGTTTTTTTCAATATGGTCCTATTTCAACCCCCATATTTATGAACTGAAATTTTAATTCTTTTCTAAGCAAAAACCAACGAATTGCCCATTCGAGAAGCGAAACTGCCAGCTTATAATTTACAAAATAGTGTCAGAAGGAGTTAGGCACCCTAAGGAACTGAGGGACAGTAAGGCGAGAAAGGAGAAAATGTATCATTGCAGTATAGAATTCTTATAATCGATTGTGAGATAATAGTAGACAAAGCACACAAGACGCGTACGCGCCTTTGGCGTGGGAGACCCGGGTTCGATTCCCACGGAGTTCATGTGGTTCGGATTCCACGTTAATCAGTAAGTCCACGTCTCATATAGCCTCACTGCTGAACGGGACGTTAAACTCAAAATCAACTCAACTCAAAGCACACATGTCAGAGTGAGAAAAGGATAAAAGTGATGGATTCTAAAAGAAGCAGACCAAAGGAATGAGTTTAAGGAAAAGAGTCTACAACAAATAAAACTAATAGAATACGTGCAGAAATGGTGGAAGTAGAATATTCATACTCTGAGGAAGGTAGGAGAAGAAGTGCTGGAGAAAATATTAGGCAAAGACCATCACAAGGGTAGGAGACTTGGTGGTGAAACGAGGAAGAGTAAGTGACAATAAAGTATAAGGAAGAGACGAAGAAAGGATGGGATAAACATGTATCAAAGAAGACAAAGCTGTATTCAAGCTAACAAATAAGAAGACTAAAAGAGCTGTGGCAATAGCAAAAGGAAAGATCATAGACGAGGTTTATGTAGAGCTGGAAAAGAAAGATGGATACGTACTAATAATGGGAACTACCAAAGCAAGATATAAAGCATCCAAGGACATTGTATCATTTAAGCACACAAAAGATTATGAGGATAAAATGCTGCAAGACCAGACGATGATCCAGGACAAGTGGAAAGGCTAGTTTAAGAAGCTACTAAATGAGAAAACTACTAAGCAAGATGGAAATATGTTGGAAATAGATGGATACGCAATTAATAAAATGAAAAGCAGAAAAACAGAAAGTGCTTATCAAATCTCTATAGAGGTTTGGAGAAGCCTATACAAAGAAAGAGTAGATATCTTACGGAATTTAATGAAAAAGTTGTGGAAGCTAGGGTAGATTAATGGAGGAAAAGTATATTAGTGAACCTAAAAAAAACCTAAAGCTGATGTGCAAGACTGTGGAAATTACAGGAGAATTAAACTAATGTTTCATACTTTGAAGATCTGAGTAAGAATAGTTGAAGGAAAGATGCGACTATTGGAGAGGAACAGTTTGGTTTCATGCCAGGAAGAAGAACAAGTGAGCTGATTTTTACGTTGAAACAGTTGATGGAATTGCAAACGGAGTTGCACCTCGTTTTCATAAACATGGAAAAGGTGCACTACAGAATGCTGAAACAAGAAATATGGCGATGCATGAGATAGAAGGAGGTTATTGGAAAATACGTACAGTTGGTAAGGGACATGTACAAGGGAGCAGAGACCAAAGTGATGAGTAGCATGAGTATGAAGAATGTTTTCCTCTAGAAGTTGGTCTACATCAGGGCTCAGCTTTCAGCTAATATTTGTTCAATTTGGTAATGGTTGTATTGGCGAGGGAACTAAAAACTAGAGCATCATGAAATATGATGTTACGGGTAATTTTATGTCCAAAACATCCAATGATAAGACAGAAGAAACTGGAGGAATGGAGAAGGGTGCTGGAAGAGAGACATGAGGATAAGCAGAACAAAGATAGAATATATGGCACTCAACAAAGAAGACGGGAGCTTCTTCCGGATACAAAGAGAAATGCTACTATTTACTTCAAATTTAAGTATCTAGGATCTATTTCGAACAGGATGGAGGATTACGTACAGAATACAATCTTTCTTGTTAAATTGGAGGAGGTTGAGAAAGATGCTCTGTAACAAGAAAGCAGGTTGCAGGTTAAAAGGAATGTTTCAAAAGAACACCACCAACGTTTAAGACGTGATTTCTGACACCCAGATAAGACAAAAAATATAGATCGACATGTACAAATGCTTCCTTTCAGCCCTATGACCAACCGAAAAATCCAAATACACCCTTACCTCTCCTAAACGCGAAGTGTAACTTCTCAACTTTTAATTTGTTCTTCCATACGACGTTCTATTCAGTATTCGAAGCAAATTTTTGCTTCGTTCGGTATGAGACTAATAGTCCTATAATCTTCTTATCTCTCTCTGGGTTCTATTTCTTAGCAATCGGTATCATGATCGTTTTCATGAAGTTTTTGGACCACTTTCTTGTTTTAGATATTTCATTGCACAGTCGGAACATCTCTTTCTTGCCCTTGTCTCCCATATTCTTAATGAATTCGATTGGCATTATCTATGCTGGTTGCCTTTCCATTCTTAATTTTGGATATAGTTTTTTCAAACTCATTCTGAAGAATACTAAACCCTTTATCATCCTCATGTACTTCATTTTCTACTTCAACATTTAGTCACATGGTCTATCCCTACTCTCATAAAAGTCCTCAACATATTCTTTCATCTTCCTTAGGCTTTATTTCTCTTGTTGACTACCTTCAAATTCTTATTTTCTACAGCATCTTAATACTTCCTTGCTTCCTCCGAAGTTTCATAGATTTCGCCTCGTTCTGCATTTCCTCTCATTTTCCAACTCTAATTTTTCTGTCTTCATTTTTCTTTTCTGTAAAACTCTGACCTTGCTCTTTCTATTTCCCTTCGTAACTCGTTTGACTTCCTGTACATCTTTCTGCCCTCTTTTGTCTCTTTCTGCAACATGTGTTCTGTAATCCATGGTTTCTTAGCCATGGAACATAAAAGGATGGTGAAGATGGGAGTGTTAAGATGGATGTGCGGTGTGCCAAGGAAGGATAGAATAAGAAACGATTATATAAGACATTGTTAAGGTAGGATCATTGAATAAAAGTTTCCAAGAACAGAGGCTGAGATGGCTTTTACATGAAGAAACGAAAAAAGAAGAACATGTGGGAAAGAGAATTAAAAAAAAAAATGAAATCTTTGAGTTTTACGTCCCACGGTTATGCCGGTTAGGCTAAAGGAGACGGTAATGAATGGAATGGTGGAATGAAGAAAGTGGGAGGAAACGGGAGAACCCCGAGAAAACCCACGCACACGGTGTTTGTCCACCACAAAGTTCACGGGACCCCAAGCACCAGAGGTGAACGCTCTACCACTGAGCCACCGCGGCCCCAAAGAGAATTGGAAAGGTAGAGCAAAAAAGGAAGAAGGGAGGGATAGAAGGACAAGATATAAGATGATTTGAGGGAGAGAAAGGTGGAAAATATATGACGCCCTGTGTTGAATTCAGACTTTTGTACAAGGGGGGGGGGGCAATAAAAAATTAAGGTGTACATTGAAAACACTTCAGAAATTGGTCCGGGAAGGCCATTCTAACTGAAATTTTTCCAAAGAATTTCCTTAGTCTCATCTTGCGAATTCTGGAATACATAAAAAGTACTAAACATAGAAACACTTCTTTAAAAACCAGTGTGGGAAACCTTCACATTACACTTCTATGTGATAGACTCTCTTTCTTTTTCGACTTTTTCCCTTCCTCCCTTGCTCCCAACAGTGCAAGAAGGCTCTAAAACAGCACATCCCGAAACCTACGCAATACATATGTGAAGAGTGAGTCAGGAGAATAAAGGCTATTTTGAACCTTGTTCGGGTCTGTTTTATTTTGTTCACCAAGTCCTTACTTTAGCGCTTCACCTCCCAACCTTTTTTATATCAACATTTCATGTCAATCCTAGCCCTCCTTCCTCTCTTCGTGCTATATTTATAATACAAAAAGAAAATTACGAAATAAGGAGAGAGTAGAGACGATATGGAAAAGGGATTATTTTCTAATTTCCAAGTTTTTATATTAGAACGCGGTTTGTTAATTAGGACAATTAGGTTGGTGAAAAGAAGAAACTAATTTTCTTTTAAAATTAAGTCTTTAGCTTTTAAGACTCTTGTATTTCCGAAAAAAATAAGCAGAAGAAAGCAAATACTACAATGCACGTGTATAGATATTCTAGAGGGGACGCATATATATTCTATGGGGCTCAGACCTCCCCTTGAACATGCCTGAATTCAACACTGATGACGCCTTCGATAGAAGAGAGCAGAGGGAAAAGATTAAAGATCCCGATCCCATACAAACATGAGGAAAAGGGGGGAGAAAGGAGTAAAATAAGAATAAGAACAAAACAAAAAGAGGTCAAGAGCTAATAAAGTGAATATTTGAGATAGTTCTTATCACTCTGTAATTTTACCATCCGCCAGTTATGACGTTTGGGAAAGAGAAATTACATAACGATAAACTAAAATTGAATTAATTGGCATTTCAGTTCGCGATGTGCTATTGCTGGAAAAACTTCTTTTTGTTGAATGACGTGATACATCTACAACCACTGCCACTATTTCTATCTTTCTAGACTGTAGTAATTGCTGTTCGAGTGTTGTACTCGAACGTAGATTGTGTCCCGTTTCCCCTAATATTCTTATAGAACTCACGCTTGGTCAAGTGGCTAGCACGCTTGACTTCGGTTCGCGTTGTCCCGAGTTCGGTTCCCGGTGGGCGTACAGTTGAACGACCAAAGTGGTTCGAATCAGTAGGTTCACGTCTCCTTTAGACTAGCAGGCATAAGGGTGGGATGTTATACTAAATCAAACCAAAAAGCTAATATTCTTATAACCTATGTTTGATGTATCATCTTACAGAACAATTTGCAACAATAACTCTTTTACAAGATAGTCATTTGCAGAAAGAAGGAAAGAAAGAAACGAAGATCAGCGTACATTCCAGTTTTCAGCAAATAGTATCTAAATAATCTAAAAGAAACTATTTCCGCATAAAAGATCTTGATTGCAGAAAAAGTATTCATAAAATTATTCGCGAGTGGAGAAAAATGTTGGTAACAATCCATCCATGAGCAGAATTGAAGTAACTTCTTCCGGACACGACATACATCGATGCAAAACTACAAGAAAATTCAGATGACCATGAAATCATTCTGACTCTCATTTTTTTCTTATTCAGGAATAATAAATGATAATCTGTGTTTGAGAAAGATAAAAGGAAAAAAAAGAACGTGTAATATTTGAGGATGTTTGCATCAAGGATATGCGTTTATTTACTGTCATGGACATAGTTTTAGATGGATTTCATTTTCTTTTACTGTCAGTTTCATCTTTTTTTGCTGGACAATCTCGTTTTATTTTCTCACGCAACGCTAACCACGCAAAAAAAAAGTTCCGCATTTTAAATGTAGTTATAAAAGGTGTTGCAAAACTAAAATAGTCTGTAATCATTACTGAGAAAAAATTAAAATCTTTGAAGTGTATATATGTACAACACGTTCTTAATTTATAGTCTATTTGTACAATTAATCATCTAAAAGGATTTTTTTGTTAGCTTTACAGAGTTTAAACAATTAAATTCAGATTTTCAAGTCGATATTGTGATAAAACCAATAAATTGACTGCTCTGTATTTGGGCAAACTTTATTCTGTTAAGATTTGGAGACTTCGTTCACAGCATACCTTTCGAATGAATCATTTTGAGAAGTTTATCAGTATTCTTGACCATTATACTGAACTCGGACATACAGCCTTGAAATACCTTAGATCACCAATGGCCTAGTAGTGGCCCGCAGGGCTGGTTTAGTCCCGTAAATAGAAACAAAGAAAAAGTATTATTTCTTCCTTTTCTTTAACACCATACGTAAGAGAAAGAGTGGCTTACGTCATCATAATATACCTTATTACTTAAGACGATTCTAACTGTGAAAATATTTTCTTTAAGCACATTCATTAAGGGTAAAAAAAATATTGTCTAGAGTAGATAATATTATTAATAACCATGGGAGCCCGAAGGGGGGGCAGGGTAGGGCCCAGCAATCCTGGCTCACGAAAATGTATACGTAATACAGTAAATCACATAAATTAAATACCAGAAATGCCAGACGTAATATAGAAACCATGGAGACGGCCCCCCATTAGAAAATTTTCTTCGAACGCCACTTTTAATAACTACTTATTTAAGTTGCACATTTAACAAAATGACATCAACAAAAGAGGAATACAAATCTTTGTTTTTTATTACTGATTTAAGTGTGATTTATGAGTTATGTCTTTGCTTAACAGCAAGGAAATGGAAGATAAAGTCTACTGTTAAACTGAGATCCGAATTTGTATGCCACGACGTATGCATAATAATCCACAGAATTTGAACATGCAAACACTGATAGATTACGAAGGATCTCTGATGTAAATGATTATCTCAAAAAAGTTTGAAGAATGTATTTAAGTCACGTTAGTTCTTTGCACTTTAGAGTGTTTCATTCAAAAGAATCTGCTTTGAGCTGCGTTTGTATATTTTCTTTCCTGAAAACATTTTTACTAATGAGAAAGTAGAGTGACTTTTAGCTTTCCTTCGGCTAGACATAAGTGCTTGTCTTAGCAATCAGCATTTGGAATACATCAAATAAAACTATATTAAATCCAAAATACAGATATATTAACTTAAACTGATAAATAAATACGAGGAGTTATTTTATACATTGCTTCGTAGCGTATATTGGCCGATAAAAGGATGTGTTCTAGTTGTGCAAATCGTTTCAAGAATAACTGTAAGGAAGCTTTAAAGAATTACGTTATTTTGCGTACTTTATAATAATAATAATAATAATAATAATAATAATAATAATAATAATAATAATAATAATAATAATAATAATAATAATAATAATAATAATACATTATCAATGATATACAATAATATTATACAATAATATTATATATAGGGTGTCTCAAAAGTCAGGACCGTTAATATATTTCACAAACTGAGAGTAGCTAGGGATTTACATGCGGTAATGAGCAATAGAGGATGGGAAAACTCTAGATGAATGGATTTTTTAGAGGTAGGTTGTTGACCTTAAGGATTCTTTGATTAAAATACTTCATCAGACTCGACGCCATATCATTATTTTGCTATATTTTTACACCCTACATATCTCCATCCACTTCAAATTGTCGTACAAACACCCATTTACAGAACTGAACCATACAATCTGCGACGTCCTTTGTAGGATTGCTACCTTTTTGTAAATCTAAACCGGACACACTTGTTGAACATGTGCAGATCATGATTTTTCATATCCAAATTTGTACATAGAACAATTTCTTAAAAATAATAGAAAGAAATACATATACCGGGATTCATGAATAAAAATTTTAACCAAATCACACGAACCAGAACCGTTGATCCGGTGAACGAATAATATGATTAGAGGTGATTTCACTGCTGCCAGCACAATTAATTTTAAGGACAGAATCTTATCGACATGGCGACAGTCATAAGTCGTATTGTGAGTCGAAGTGCATAACTATAAGTAAGAATTTCTGTCGCACATGTTTTAGTTTTGATAATTCGGCGTTATATCATGAGCGTAATTCGGGACGCTCAACATTTCTCAAATTCTGGTTGTCCGGCCTAATTTGTGACAGATGACAACTCTAGTCCTTCGCAAGATGATTTGTTTTGGGAATTGGCAGTTCGAATAGATAAAATTTATGTGTCTTTAAGATTCTATAGATAGTGATCAATGTCGAAATGGGATCACTACCAAGGCCAAGATTTCTGTCAATCTCGTTCGCCTCTAAATTTCGAGACTAGACCAAGATTCGAGACAAACGTAAATCGAGACAAGACCGATATTCAATATACCGAAACGTACTCGGGATGAGACCGCACTTGTAATTCGAGAAGATAATTAGCAGACAAAAATGAGCAGAATCTGGAAAGTCTCAGTCTTGTGTCGATTTTTGGCAAGAAAATCACTCAAATTATATTTATTCGAAATTAATGAATATTTAACGTTATATATAAGATGGTTGCCTTTGGATAGCCGTAGTCATAGGCGTATACACAGGTGAAATTAAGTAAAAGCCACCTGTGATCACGTGTATATTGAAAGTGTTTTAATTTGGACAGAGAATAAAATATATTGAATCTTAACTCGATTTTTTATTTAATAATTATATATATATATATATATATATATATATATATATATATATATATATATATATCGTATTCTCCTTACAGCCATTTTAATTACTCAAAGAGCATGTTGTCAATATTTGGAAACAAATATTGTGAAGCAAAAATATAAGTTTTTGACGTCCTAACATAATTTTTCCACACAGTTCAGGAGTTCTAGTCTAGAGGGGGAAAAACATGTTTAAAATTTCTTGTTTTAGTACAACCGCTCATATGAGTAACGGTACAAACTTTCCTTTGAAACTGAGAGCAAAATCTTGAAACTGGAGAAGAATATAGAGGAAATTTACGTAATAGGTAAAAACAAGATCATGGAAAGAAACAGCATCAAATTAAACCATCAAATTAAACTTATACTTTAGATTTAACACGTATTACAGAAAACTTTGTTAACATTACTTTTTTTAAAAAAAAAAAAAAAAAAAAGAAAGCGTAGTCATAAAAGTTTTAGAGACATTTTTATCTCTCTCTCTCTTTTTTTTTTAAAAATGCCCAGACTGTAGTTTTTTATATATAATCCTTGTGTTAGGAGTTCAATAACTGTATTAACCACAATAATATAATGAGCATTTTAACGAATTGTGCATTATAGTTACTACATATTGTGTTACGTAATCAATCTACTTGGTTTAAGGGGGTAGACTACTAAATATTTTTCAAAAGCTAACAATTTTTCTTTTGCCTGTTTTTCGTAAGTGAAAAGAGATAATGAAAGGTAACTTACCACAATAATAGATAATGTTATTCTACACCCGAAAATACGAATCGGAAGAATAATCAGTGTTGCCATCCATAGAAATTAGAGTGTGACCAAAATTTGAATTACCCAAAAATCTAGATTAAGGCAGCGACTAGAAAAATGAACTCAACGGTAATTTGATGACTTATCATGTTATCTGTGTTCCTTGATAACTACTTTTTAAATAATATTTGTATTTATTTTGTAATAACTTACATAAGATTTTACAAACTAATACTGATTTACTTTTAAAAATATGACATCTTTAAAGCTTCAGGAAAAATCTAGATAATAATAATAATAATAATAATAATAATAATAATAATAATAATAATAATAATAATAATAATAATAATAATAATAAAACAAAAACATATTAATCTGAGAGTATCGCTAATATACAAACTCCAAAACATTTAAGCGTTACGGATTGCATAAACATCTAGGCAAAATATTGACATTTTCTTAATACTTAATATAAATGCAAGACCCCTCGTTCTCTCAATCACGTTTATTCCCAATAGTTCACAATAAAGCTAACAGTTGCCACTAGCTGCACTGTCTCCTGCCTGACGCCAAAAGATGTCATTAGTGTGCTGATAAACCGAAGGATTAAGAAGAAAACTAGTAATAATAATAATTATTATTATAAATGACACTTTTTATATTTCAATTAAATTACAGATTGCTCTTTACCTGAATATTAGTATGAGTCCTTCTCATTAGACACATCAGCCTTTCCAGTGGGTGTGGGGTACATGTATTCGTCTATTCCATTCCCGGTAGAGACCTGCATGGGCCGAATTTTTCGGCCCGAGCCAAATCCAACCCGAATGTACCTAGGCCCGGCCCAGCCCGGTCCCGAAAAGTTTTGGAGATTTTCGGCCCGAGCCCGGCCCGGCTCGATAAGTTTTTTTAAATTCTTGGCCCAGGCCCGATAAATTTTTAAAAAAATTGAGCTCTAGCCCCAATCTTCCTCAAAATTTAGCACTAATTTGACCTAACCCTCAGAAACATTTTCTAAACTGGTTCACAACCTGACGCTTGCCTACCGAATAGTACCATTTCCTCCTAGAACTTTGCCTGTCATCGAGAGAACAAAATCTCCATTTCCTGTAAGAAAAATCTAACTTAATTGATTTTTAGCATAAGTGAAGATTGCAATATTGTTTTGCCGGCAAAACTTTCCCACCCCTTCTTGTCATATTTTGGGTTCAATGAAGGTCAAGGTCCGAGCTCAATTTACCGCGCAATGCCTGCAATCCTCTATAGTGAAAGTGGAGCCGCTAAGCAACAAAAACTGTAAATAGCTATTACATTCTTTGTAACATTCTTCACGGACACACTTCTTCAACGTTTGACTTTATTCCAATTATCGTTTAACGAAAGTCAATAATTATTAAAGAATTGCAATTAATCGGCCCCAGCCCGGTCCGACCTGAAGAGAAATCAGTGTCGGCCCGCCCAAGCCCGGCCCGGTCCAAAGAAATATCAGTGTCGGCCCACCCAAGCCCGGCCCGACCCAAAGAAATAACAGAGTCGGCCCGCCCAAGCCCGCCCCATGCAGGTCTCTAATTCCCGGCTAGAACTCATATGTAGATCGGATCCCATCTCCTGATCCACTCTTGAGTTCACGTTTCACACAGCTTTGGAGTTCGGAAAGAACATTGTTTCAAATCAATTGAACATAATATTTGAAAATCTAAGGTACTTGCGCCAAATAAGGCTCACCTAAATATAAATGCTTTATTACTTAAATACATATGATGTAACAGACAAAAATTTATATGCATTTTATTTATCAATGTTTTATCCATCTTATGGTATGTTACTTTTAACTTACACATTGAGTTAAATGTATGAAAAACGTATTGAAACAGAAACATAAAAAATGACCTTATTACCGGCACGGTACTAAGTAAGGCCCACGGTTTGAAAAGTAAAATTTTACGACCTGAGAGAACACTGGAACTCAATTAACACCTAACATTTTTTACAGCACTTGAAATACTAATAATACAACGACATTTAGTAATAATATGGACATGAAATATTAAGGATGGTGGTAATCTTCTTTGTCTTATGCAGTCGTTAGTTATGTCGTTACAACTAACTGAATTTTAAAGAATAAGCTTGGATATATACATAATAAACAAACCACCAACGGAAACAGATTTTACACTAAGTTTCAACAATGTTTACACTTGATAGTACTTTAGCAAATTAATTCTTCATCATCGGTGTCGACCAAGCCAATGTACGTTCAGAGCCGCACGAAAATGTGCTTAGAATATACCCGAAAACAGTGGTATGAGCCATTCGCATGCATTAAAAAGAGATTTACAGTATGAAAGATAACAACGCAGAAGTCGAACCTGTGAACCCCATAGTCAACAACTAGGCCCGAACACGACGGACCACCCTACTACAGAGGCTGGCACTGACCACGAAAGAATAACAAAGTAACACACACTCAAGTTGCCAGTTTCTAAGTATTTAATAATGCAGATACATTTTGTAGGGTAATGAGGGCCAGTGGATTTTTGATAGGCCTTATTTACCGACCATGTATTCGTCATTTTATAAATCATTATCTACAAACATGTTCCGAACTAAAACGAAGTAACTACTATCCCAAATACTAAACACTATGATCCTCACAAATATGCAAGATATTTCGGGTTACCTTTATTCTACACAGAAAAAAAAAGAACTTACTTTGTCCCCCTAAATTATATCAACACATAAAAACTGGCTCCTTGATGCTTCAATATTGCCAGTGTTCCATCTAACCATACACAAGAAGACAAACTCTTTCAGGCAGGCATTGTGTAAGTAATCGCTACTTGTGATGTTGTCTGATATCTCCTACAATGATTCTAACCTACGCGTATGAATTTTTTTACTGGGCCTTATTTGCCACAAGTACCTTACTTAATTGTGACGCCGATAGTCTTAGAGGTAAAGACCAAAAGATCTATTCCCCCCACCTTTTTTTCTAAATGAGGTGGCTCTTTTTTTTTTTTTTTTTTTTTATATATACATTGAGTCAATTCAGAAGTGTAAGACATATCTTTTTGGCATATATTATAAAATGAATTGAAATGCATCGAGAGTTTTGGCAGATGGAAAAGAAAAAGAAAGAAATTTCTACCGGTACTTTACGTATGTTAAACGAAAGGCAAAATCAGGAGGAATTTCTTAATTAAATCATAATGGATAGCTTTCTGTACTTAAAAATTAATTTTGTTTTTCTATTTTATGTAATATACAGCAGATTTCCTCTATGATTATATCTAAAGCTATAGTCTTATTTTGTTCTACTGCAAACATCCAAGTATATCACAAGTTAGAACTACTCATATTGCTAAGCTCAAGAAGGAAGTCAGGATGTATATGCCTATATAATGCATAACAATCTTACGAACTAATATAAAAACGAAATCTACTTAAGGGGATCCGACTATCGGAGTTTGAATCTGACTTGTTTGGGATCCCACTACAGACCATACACAGTAAAGATTAATTATTTAGCTATTAGAAGATAAATTTGCAGGAAGCCTGTGTTGTAAAGTGCAAACTAAACTCGAAGATGTGAAATGGTAAAATATTTCTTCCATTTGAAAGAAACTCTAGCAATATTTGTTAAGATGATAAGCGTGAATATCTGTAGTGAACAGTAATCAAAGAGCAATATAACATATAATAAATGAAAAATCACAAAATTTGAATTTCAGTTCAATTAATAACACTGTTGTAACATGTCTTTAGCCTTATCTGTCATCTTCAACAGAAAAGAAATAAACTATAGTATAGGAGTTGATTGATATTGCATTCTTTAGCTACTGAGGGTATATGAGAGCAGATCTTTGCTTAAAGTAGGATGTGGAACATTATTGGTGTTCAAGGGTGGGTTTGTCCAAGGCTTGATACGAACACTGAGGATTGGATCCGCAAACACACGCGCAAAAAGTACGAGCGTTAGTCACTTGTACGATTCCTACAGTAATTCTCCCGTCGAAAACGAAGTGAAAAAAATAAAAAGAGAAAACGACGGACTGTAAGAAGATACTATTAATACATTTTTAATTCCACACAGTTTCTTTCGAGAGACATCTGGACGAGAACGAGAGCAAGGCGGCGATATTTTACTCGAGACGAGACCGAGACTGAATGAAGTCTCATCTCGTCTCTATACCATCCTTAGATTCAAGGGACATGATATTCTTGAGAGAGTCGTCTGGTAACTTACAATGAAGTCTTAACCCGCCAATCCAATTCTCATACATACTAGCATACTTTGTAACCATAGAGTTCGTCAGAACAATTAAGATAAATATTTATCACATTTATAATTATAAATAGTTGAAGGTAGACTATTTGCTAAACACTGCTATGAACATTCTTTACATAAATACAAAGGAGTAAACTATGATCTACTACCCGTGCTTTTGGAACAATGTCTGTCTGTGCAGAAGTGTGTAACCATTTATTATGTTATCTTTTCCTTATTAAAATACACATTAAGGGAAAATTGAGACATGTCATGGGAACGTACTCTCTAAAATTAGACAAGGTTTCACAATTGTTACAAGAAAGATGTTAGATTTTTTTGTATGTTTATGAGTGGACATACAAACAGTATGCATTATGTTTAATAAAACAACAAGTTCTACATGGCGAGATTTCAAATGTCAATAATATAGTATATATCTTAACTATAGTAATGATTTAACCATCGTTCAAGCTTGCAAGATGATTGCATAGTGCATGCTTTAAATTATACATTGAGGTTATATGTTGGAAAGATTCATCTTTGAAAAATGAAGCATTATGTACAGTGCCAATTTCACAGTTCAGTGGTTTTAGAAGATAACAATACTCCATAACCAACACTTTAAGCAATATTGATAGTTATGCATTCTTTTAGATATGCAATTTACATTTCTGTCTTCCAGTAAAGGATAAGCAGCTCTGTAGCTTTTAAGAAGTTCAATCCTGCACAATATTTTGAACAACTTTCAGTCCTACGGTTATTTCCATTTTTTTAAAGACTATGTCAAAGTTCACAACCATTCTTTTAGACTTGTTTAGTGTTGTGACTGTTGGCCGAAAGACGAAATGGTTGGTTCATCCTTCTTGACAACAGTATAATTTACATAGTTTTTAAAATTTCCCTTAATGCGAATCCTCAAATTACTAACTAACTAACTAACTCTATGGCCTATGGAACCCGGAGGTTCAGTGCCGCGTTCACAAAAGCTCTCCACTGACTTCTATCCTTAGCTAATTGGATCCAGTTTCTACTTTGTATTCCTATCTCTGCGAGATCCATCTTAATATTATCCTCCCATCTGCGCCTAGGTCTTCCTAATGGTCGTTTTCCTATGGGTCTACCAGTCAAGACTTTGAAAGCGTTTCTACTTTCTTCCATTCTAGCTACATGACCTGCCCACCTAAGCCTCCTAGACTTGACGACCCTAACAATGTTGGGTAAACCGTATAAACTATGTAGTTCCTCGTTATGAAGCTTCCGCCATTCCCCATTCTCGTTCCTCTTGGGTCCGAATATTCTTCTCAGGATCCTGTTCTCAAATACTTTCAGTCTATGTTCTTCCCTCAGAGTAAGCGACCATGTTTCGCAACCATACAGAACAACAGGCATGATTATCGTTTTATATATTTTAAGCTTCAAATTCCTCGACAGAATTCGCGACGACAAGAGATTTTGAACCGAATAGTAACACGAATTCCCTGCTTTTAGTCGACATTTAATTTCTTCGTGAATATGATTTTCGTCTGTTAATATTGATCCTAAATATTTGAAAGTATCCACTTTATCAAAAGTATTATTTAATATTTTAACGCCTCCACAATTTGCCGTTTTACGGTCCCGACGCACTTCCATGTATTTAGTTTTCTCTGCATTTACTTCTAAACCCATGTCCCTGCAAGCGTTTAATAATATCTCTGCATTTATTTCTACTGTTCTCCTATCATCCCCTATTAAATTTACATCATCAGCATATGCCATAACCTGGTGAATGCCGTTCAACTCTAGGCCCTGGTTGCTATCTTTGATTTTCCTTATGGCGTATTCCAGCACAAAGTTAAATAACAATGGCGACAACGCATCTCCTTGTTTCAGGCCATTTTCGACGTGGAAGCTCGTGGACAAAAATTTTCCTACCCGGACTTTACTTTGGGATTCACTTAAACATATCTTAATTAATCTAATTAGCTTTCTCGGTATTCCAAGCTCTGTAAGAACGTTGTATAATGTTTCTCTCCTAACCGAGTCGTAAGCCTTTCTGAAATCAATAAATAGTTGATGTACCGGGGTATTGTATTCCCACTTCTTTTCGAGTATTTGGCGAATGGTAAATATTTGGTCGATAGTTGATCGATTTCGTCTAAATCCGCACTGATAATCTCCAATAATTTCATCTGCGTATGGGGTCAATCTTGCTAACAGAATATTTGAAAGAATTTTATAGGATGTTGACAGAAGAGAAATGCCTCGATAATTATTACAGTCAGTTTTGTCGCCTTTCTTGTGAATTGGAACAATGATTGACTCTTTCCACTCTTGTGGCAATTCTTCCTTGTTCCAGATAAGGAGAATGAGTTTGTGTATCTTGTTCCACAATTTTTCGCCTCCAGCTAAAATTAACTCAGCCGGAATTTCATCAACACCCGGAGATTTGTGTTTCTTTAATTTCTTTATAGCGGCTTCCACTTCTATTCGATTGGGTTCTGGAATATACGGTTCTGCGGTGTGTATCTCCTTTTCTCCACGCACATTAGTTTTTGGCTGCGTGTTCAGCAAATCGTTAAAGAAATCTTTCCATCTATTTAAGAGGCTATCCGTATCAGTGAGAACTGTTCCGTCAGATTTCTTTAATATATAACCACGAGGTTGATAGCCTTTCTTAAATTCGCTGATCCCCTTATACATGTCCCGAATATTTTTATTTTTACTATTATCTTCAAGTTCCTTAATTTTAGCTTTCAAAAAATCCCGTTTCTTTGTTCTAAAAGTTTTGGAAGTTTCCCGCCTGATATCTTCGAAATTTTGTGTAGTTATTTCATTCGGATTTTGTAGCCACCGTAATTTTGCCTGTTTTCTCTTCTCTGCTAGTTTAATGCATTCTTGGTCGAACCATGGTTTGTTCCTACGTATTTCCGTGTGTCCCAATTTTTCTATTGCTGAACTTTTAATGCTATCTCTAATTTCAATCCAAGTATTCTCAACACTAGTGCACTCCGAGTCTTCTAAAACCGAGAATCTATTCGAAACTTCAATCTGGTATTCCTCTCTTACCTGGCTCTCTTCTAATTTCTTTAAATTAAATCTCTCCGTTTTCGGACATTGAGTATTACCTTTATTCAACGATAATCTCTCCCGTATTATCGCTGCTACCAGGTAGTGATCAGTGTCACAATCAGCCCCTCTAAACGACCGGATGTCAATTATGCTAGATTGTCTTCTTCTATCTACTAAAACGTGATCAATCTGATTATGTGTTTTTCCGTCTGGTGATGTCCAAGTATATTTATGAACGTCGCGATGTGGGAATTTTGTACTCTTCACGATTAGGTTTTTGGATGTTGCAAAGTTCACGAGTCTAACACCGTTGTCATTACTTTCCTTATGCAAACTTTCGTTCCCTATAATCGGTTTGAAAATATCCTCTCGTCCTACCTTCGCATTGAAATCCCCTAATAGAATCTTCATATGGTATCGCGGGAGTTGGTCAAATATCCGTTCCACTTCTTCGTAAAAACTGTCTTTTATATCGTCATCCTTATCTTCAGTTGGAGCATGTACATTTAAAACAATAATATCACACCACCGTCCCTTAAGAGTAATAAAAGAAAGTCTGTCAGTAACAAATTCAACCCGTTTAATTGCTGGTAATATTCGTTTGTGAACGAAAAACCCTGTTCCTAACTGGTGATTTTTATTTCCTTCCCCGTAAAAGAACGTAAAATTTCCGGAATTCTCAGATCCATTTCCTTCCCACCTAACTTCCTGAACTCCTACTAAGTCCATCCTGTATTTCTCTAACTTACTCGTTACAGATTTTAACGCGCCTGCCCTATAAAGACTTCTAATATTCCATGTTCCAAATCTCATGTCCATTTTCTTTTGCTGATGTCGTGCCAAGTTATCAGTCCTTGTCCGAGGCTTTTGTGAATGTTTCTGAACAAGTACCTTTTTTTACAGGATGAGGGTGTTAGCCTTACCCAAACCCCCAAGCTGGAGGACCACTCCTAGTCGTCTGTCCGCGACTGCTTATTCAGTATATTCGCAGCTAACCTCTATATCTAGAGGCCTTCTCCTCGATCCGCAACCTGAGGACGCGCCATGCCGTGGTGACAGGAACCCACGTTACACGGATCCTCAAATTACTACATAAATAAATAAATAAAAATATATTTAAAAAAAAATCCTCAAATTACTACATAAATAAAAATATATTTTAAAAAAATATTTACGTAATACTTTCAACACAAAGCCCTACTGACTAGTCATTGGTACACCCACGTGGGTTCTCCACCGGATCTGGGGCCGCGGTGGCTCAGTTGTAGAGCTGAGTGTAGTTGAGTTGATTTTAACGTCCCTTTCAGCAGAGAGGCTATATGAGACGGGACCTACTGATTAATGAGGAATCCAAATCACATGAGCTCCCGTTGGGAATCGAACCCGGGTCTCCCAACGCCAAAGGCGCTTACTCTAACCGCTTATCCACGAATGAGCTCAAGCTCATTGGTACATGGGGTCCTTGGTTCGATTTCAGCTCGAGCCAAGTGAACTTTGTGGTGGACAAACACCGTGTGCGGGTTTTTCTCGAGATTCTCCCGTTTTCTCCCACTTTCTTCATTCCACCATTTCATTCATTTCTCATCATCACGGTCTCCGTTAGCCTAGGCGGCATATCTGTGGGACGTAAAACTTAAAGATTCCATTTCATTTTTTTCCGGATCCTCTCCGGATTCCACCCCTCCTTAAAAAAAAACCTTCATAACTCAACATACATTTTTACTTATTCTTAATAAAAATGTATGTATTTCGGTATTAGGGAAACAATTGGTGTAGCATAAAGATTTGAATTTCAACTTCAGGTGTACTATTTGTATTATTAGAAAACCAAGCTGGTTTCATAATATTCACTTGAGAATATAGGTTACTTAATTACTTATCATCTTTCCGGGTGTAGAATAACACTAGTTCAATACTACATAGACATATTGTCTTATAGTATTCGATCCCTCGAAAAATTTGGACTCCTCCCAACAAAAAATTCAGGGTGTGCACCTGGGAATAGGAATTGGAGTACCTTATTAATGCAAATGGATGAGCCCTGAATCTAGTTCGGGCTTAAAGTCTTTCAGATAATTTTCGCGGGCAATTCTCGACTCTCAGGTCTGTGGAAGTCTTATTCGGACTCAGTGGTACCAACCCAGAACATTATAAAATCCCATCTTGAAGGTCAGAAATCCCATTTTGTTCTTATATTTCCCACGTCTATACTAATGATAAAATTTACAAAATATCAAAATTGAAACTATTGTATATCCAGGCCCGTAACTTGTGGAGGGCTGGGAGCAACTTCCCCCAGGGAAACTCACCCCCGTTCGAGGAGGGCCCATTTTAAGACAAAATTTCTTACTCCATATACGATACGAACGTGAAATTATAAATTAAGCATCAAACAGGTTCACTACATTACATCAACAAAACAGCACACAAAAGGTCAATAAAATAAAAATGACTCGTGGGCCCATTTCAGTAAAAAAAAAAAAAAGTCTATTATTAGGGGCCCTAGAAATAATATTTATTCGTATGACTTTGAGATTTGTCAATATTGCCCCCTTAATTAATTTGTCATGTATGGAACTGTCCCAGGGATGTAACTAATAATGGCCCCGTAGATCTTGCCGTGCGGGAGGGCCAACAGGCTCCAGGGAGCTCATAAAGATAATGGAAAGATGCAAAGACCAAGAATTCTAAAAACAACTTTTCTAGGGGGCCCAAATACGCGTATTAATACTTGCCCCCCCCCCAGCTCAGAAAAAAGTTACGGCGCTGGTATATCATTTACTTTCTTCAATATTTGAGTAAATTATTCGTAAATCCCGATCTTCTAAGCACCTAATAGCTAAGCATTTTCCTTAATTAAGAGACGATTTAAATTGTTGACGAAATCAAGCACATTTTGTTGTCAGAATTAAGTATTTTCATTAGGCTTTGCTGCTACAATGTTCTACTGGACGTAATGAAACTAGACAAACTTCATTCTCCAGCTATTTCACTTGGGACTTTTAAAAATTCACTGTTTCTTGTTTGGTAATTTACCTTCTTCTTTTCATGATTTTTGTCTACTCTCTAGAGTACAATTTACATTCTTTGTTGCTTTTTTCTTCAAGAGTCGCCATTTCATGCGTAAATTAGTTTCATACTAAAATACACTTTTCAATAACAAAATCTAACAATTAGCATTGATTTCATGTTTAATGAAGCATCATTAGCCCCCTTCCCGCACGTAGAGAAAATTTTTGGCGTCGATGAAATAAATATATTAAAATTCTCATATATGTTGCAAATTTTGACGTAAATTCCCTTTATCCCTGCTCCAAAAATTAATGTTTAAAAAAAATAAATAAAACCCACACACACAAAATGGGATTTTCTCCACGGGTTGACATCACTCTTCGGACTTGGACTTCAAAGAGAACATTATTTACTTGACATCTAGTGACGAAATTATGATCTTGTATGCTGAAAACTGTTGCCAGTTTTTAATTAATTAATTATTTTTTTGTCACTGACGAACATAGAGGAATGTTTCATGTGTTTTACTTTTTTCTATAGGAATACCAATGGATGAAGAAAGAACTGAAAACATTGTGGCAATTTCGCCCAGAAACAATAACAATGAACAAGTTGCATATATTCCAATAAAGAGCATATGTTTGAAATAGGCTAATACTATAGCAATTCAACCAAACAATACTAATAAATCTTGTATTTACCAGGAAGGAAAATGTTAATTTAATTTATAATACCAAACAATCAGCTCAAACTCGGGTACAGAGGGCCATATTACTGTAACTTGAAACCAAACCCAATCTAACCTATAAATCAATAAGCTTTGAGTCATCTTGGTATACAGAAGTTAATGTATCTATAACAACTCGTGTTTTCGGTTCGACAGGTTAAAAAAAAAGCATTAGTAAAAAGCCATCCAATATCAGTAATTCAAAAGTACAGACTACATGTTTTACCAGAGAAGTGCAAATTTACGTTCCATGTTACAAGCCAAACACTTTTTAATTTACTAAACCGTAAATGTTAAACTAATTTAATTACAGTAGGCTTTATCCCCTTAGGTCAAGAAAATAAATCTTGAAGAACAATCGAGATATTTATTAAATATGTGTATTTCAGAACACATTCGATGGCTTAATTATTTGTTTTTTAAGAATGTAATTTTAAAAGAAAGGAATTAGGAGTAATAATTTAAATACTACAGAGCTTAAAGTACCCTCGAAACTTTATTACTGTTGCATGAAAGAATTATTGGCATGAGCAGATATATATTTACAAGAAGACATAATTATAGAGTTTACTAAATAAAATACGTGCCAGAACTCGAGAAGTTCAACGTTGCTAATTTATTTGTGTACTTAATAGCTTTTCATTTCCAGCTACTGGTATTACTACGTATTTCTTTGCTCTCGGCAAAGTCAACTCAAGGTATATCGCAATTCATGTTGTATGTATACCTGTCATTATTTAATTTTCTTCTTCATTTCCGTTATTTATTAAATGCGTTGCCTTAATAACACTCCGTCTTTCAGTATTAGAAATAATAATTATTTTTCCAATAAGATACATTTCTAGATTAGTATTAATAGAAGAGCAAGTACCGGTAGTATTTCTGCCTTTACGATGAAGTCGTAATAACTTTAAAAAAATGCTTTATTGTTCTTTTATTGGTTCTATTCTTGCAGTATTAGTTCCTACAGGACAAAGAAGTGCCCCTTAGAGGTATATGAAACATTGATCTTGGAATATTGGGATGTCGAGATGCCCGCTTATGTCTCGGAAACGGACATCTTGCGGTGCATTTTCGAACCCTTTGCGGGATAATGACACAGTGACATTTAGACATCTGAATATTGTCCCTTGATAGGCACCGATAGTGGCACGGGTCATGGGTAACTACAAACTTAGGTCCGGGTCATCTGGGTCTGCATCTCGGTTCTGAGAGCCAGTCTAACTCGGTGACCCAGAGTGATCAAATCAAACCCAGTGACTTATACAGAAACGATGACATGGAAGCAGCTGAAACATCAATTCTACCGGTTTAATGCAGGATCCCATAATCGATTAAAGATTTCCACCTTTGGAATGAGAATGTGGCGGAAAAGGAAGTATCCTGAGAAAATCCACGGATCCACCACAAACAACAGATACGAGAACTTCTCGGATATCCTGTATATACTGTATTTGAAGTATACTACCTCTGGTTTCGGTTAAATTTGTTTAGTGACGAAGAGTTTTGTGACTACTCATTTACTTCAACAAGGATAGCTGAAAACTTTTCTTTTTGATTTTGTTTCATGAGCATGCAGGCGCTTTAGTTCTGTAATTTGATTGGAAATTGTCAATAACTAGTTACTGAAGATATAAACATAGCTTTGGTTGTATTACTATAGATTATAAACTTTGCCATCGGACAAAAAGCAAAGAGCACACGTGAGAGTTTGTTCGAAGTTTACTTAAATATCGTACATTTCAACTATTTATTTACAAGGTATTGCGGGAAAGAAGATGTAAGTAAACCCATGGTTATTCTCACTCGTGTGATTTAATGAGGTATTTGTTTTTATAAACGTACGGTTGGTTGGTTGATTTGGAGTTTAACGTCCCTTTTCAGAACTCAGACAATATAAGACATGAACCTAGAGCTCAACATGCGGTCTTCACCTGGAATTGAACAAGAATATTTCATATCTAAGGCTTATAAGGTAACCATAACTTATGCAAGGGCGCCGATTTCTCTGTAAATTTGGTGGGACCCATCCAGATGCAAAAGGGATATATGAAGATTTTAAGACAAATTGCATTCAAACTATACCAAATATTGTATATTCATAAATACAATGTGAGGGGGCCCACATGAGCTTTGGGGGGACTCGGGCCACCTCGCCCCCCCAGTATCGGCTCCCTTGAACTTATGCACCCAACCAACCTTACGGTAGGTTTAGTTATAACTGAGACTAATACATTTGCTTTTCTTCTATTTCTTCTCCTTTCTTCTTTTTGTCTCACTATACGCATAAATTTGTATTGTAAGAAACACATTTTAATCCAATTTGACACATTTAACTCCTATAGGTGATCAGTAGTAGAATTGTGTTTGGTCAGTTGGCTGGAATTTGTCTCTTACACTGAATCTTAAGTTCGATAAATATTCATTTCATTACCAGGGCTATGGGGTTCAAATCACACGTATCGTAGTACTATGTTGATAACAGGAATACAAATGATTCTCCCACACTCAAATTGAATGAAATTGGATTATTTGTAATTAAATGTATTGTAGCAAATGCCCCACATATCATATGATTACAGTGGGCAATATATTTCTTCACGCGCCCCATCCTTCTGTCTTTCATATTGAATTCATACAAATGATTTAACAGATTCATATTCTATGAAACAAAAAACTCCCAATAAACCAAGTAAAATACTTTTATTTTTAAGAGTAGAAAATAATTTGAACTCCCTCCGTTGAAAAATCACCTTTATAAACCCTTAAGTTTATAATTTGGTTTGGGTACATACAACGGTGTGGCCTCTAGGCAAGTGTATATACATCGAGACGACACAGACAGCCACAAATCATTTTCTCGGCAAGTAGAGGTTATAAAGAGTATATATTCGTTTAAATCTCGAATTCGATTTTATCATATTGCTCTCCTATCGTCGCTCGTAAATATAAAAAACGAAACTTCCCAGGATTAAAGAATAAGATTACGTTTTAAAAAATGATCAAAATATGTTGGTAAGTTTTGATTAATGGGCTTGGATTTACGTACTTGTCAGTAATAAGACTGTATAGGACCAGATTAACAGTTCCTTGAAATATGTGTAAAATTAATTCTTAATACGAAAGTAGGATTTCAGACATTGAAGTGCGCTCGATTTCACACTTGGAATATAAACCAGAATTTCATGCGTCAAAACCACACCCTCAACCCACTGAACTAAGGAAGAAGACTTGAGTAGTTTTGGCGTCATGTTGGGATATATACAGGTATATTCACTTATATTTTTATAGAAATACAATTTTTGAATCCTCGCGTCTATCTTTATGAAAAATTAAGCTTTATGTCGTGCGTTTTCACTTCGTAAGTATTTTACTGCTTTTTTTCGCACATGAATTCTTGTGGTGAATAGTTTATGCGGTCATTAAACTGATTCTTGCTTACAAGTATACATGTTGTTTTCAACTTTCCCTTTCATCTGCGACAAGGTCATATCTTTTTTTCTTTCTTTTTGTATATATTAAGAAATAGGTAGCTACAATTTCATATTGCAATGTACAGTTGTTTACTTATCTCTCTACTATAATAAAGTCTGTTGCAAACCTATTTTTCTTAGGTTGTTTTGTATTGAAAATAAATGGATTTCAAATCTCTAAAAATAAAAGTTTCCTTCTTCCTTCAATACAACGTATTTTTTTAAATGTCTTTTTTCAGCACCTCCAGTTTAACAGTGCTTCCACTGAGAATCAGACCTAAGCCTTCCGCAAATAAGGCTAACCATTTTGTCACGAGAGTACCTTGATGTAATGCAATTATATATTATAATTGTAATGTAATTATAGTGTATGTGTTAGAGAGAGAGAGAGAGAGAGAGAAAGCAAGAAAGAGAGATAGTACATATGAATTAAGTTCTAATAGATGTTTCAAAACCACGTTCTTCCAAACTGATCAGATGCTGAAAATGTGAAAAATTAATTTTTAATAGAAAATGTGAAGTTTAGGAACATTTCCGGTCGTGACTAGTCTTACCTTCTAAAATCCACTGTGTTGCTGTTGTATAGAACTGAGAATATATATATATACAAGGTGTTAACCCCTTTCTGCATTATTTTTTTTTCTTTTAGCGAAAAAAAAATAATCAGTATTGGAAATCCTCATATGGGAACTTGAAAAATGAATTAAAACTTGAATTTTAGATTTTTCACTTAATTCCGACGAGAAATAAGTAAGTGTCATATATGACACACTTACAACTCACAAAGAACATGCCAGATGACACCAAAATCTCTTATTCATACACGTCAATATCTCACACAGCAGACAAAACAGTCATTTGGTGCCTTTGATAAATCACAAAACAGCTAAAGTGATAAAAGGGTATCTACCATATATGGCACGGCATGCGGTAAGGGGTTAATGAACTATACCAACAAACTGTAAGAGGTGATTCCTTACATCAAAATAAGAGAAAATGTTCACATGGACCTATGGCAAAAAGTGCATAGTTTCAGAGCTAGGGCTGTCCAAAATCTGGAAAAAGACAAATTTCAAGAAGCCCTATTTCGAATTAGAGAAACTGTGGATGGTAGTCATCAGCGTAAAGGAAGTCACGAATATGCAATCCAAAAATGCATATTTGATTAACCCTACAACCACACCGTGCTTTTATTAGGACATGTATCACACCGTGGGGTCATATACGACCCCAGTCTGGAGAGTCGTTTTATTAGGCTAGATACGGTTATATTATGTTAGATTAGATAATATTAGGTTGGGTTAACTTAGGGTAGATAGTGTGTGGTTTGTTAGATTATATATGTTTATGTAGGTTATGTATATATGTGTATATATGTATATATATGTTAGATTATATCTATATGTATGAGATTAGGTAAAGTAAGGCTAAATGAGGTGAGGTTAGGTTAGGTTTATTAGGTTATATAATCTTATACATTTCACGTATCACATTTTATAAATGTTGAAATAATTCGTTTCTTTACCGATTATCCAATTAGTCTAAAATACACGAGTTCTACATTATAACAATATTAAATGTTTTCATTGGGTTTCAATTGTTTGATATTTCATTGTTTTACATGGAGATAAATGAAGTAGTTTTTATTGTTTACCATTGTTTACACTTTGTAATGCTCGCAAATGTTGTGTCGGTGTTCAGCACACATACTTGTCTTACACAAGTAACACACTGCTACTCCTTTTCTGTCTTTCTTCCGGCTACAGAAATCAGAATAACTTTTATCCCATATTTATCGGGATTGCTGGGAATGTACATTTTGAAAGGGCATCTACCCCTGAACCCCAATAATTGTTCATCTATCGTGACATATTCTGAAGGAATATAATATTCAGAGCAGTGACGCACTAAGATATACCACACTTCGGTATACGGACAAAATCTCGCGGCCGAAACATCGCCGCCCAAAATCTCGCCGGCCAAAACCTCGCGGGACGAAATCTCGCCGGGCCAAAACCTCGCGTGGCCAAAACCTCGCCGCCCAAAACCTCGCGGGACAAAATCTCGCCGGGCCAAAACCTCGCGTGGCCAAAACCTCGCCGCCCAAAACCTCGCGGGACAAAATCTCGCCGGGCCAAAACCTCGCGTGGCCGAAACCTCGCCGCCCAAAACCTCGCGTGGCCAAAACCTCGTCGCCCAAAATCTCGCCGTGCCAAAACCTCGCCGCGAATGAAACTTTTCTTTAAAATTTACCCAATGTGTTTCCTAATATGCAATTCCACATTACAAATAATAATAATAATAATAATAATAATAATAATAATAATAATAATAATAATAATAATAATAATAATAATAATAATAATAATAATAATAATATACAAAACATCGTGTGCGTGGGCTTGTTCGGGTTATTCCCGTTTCCTCCCACTTTCTTTATTCGATCATTTCCTTCATCCTGGTCATCTACGTCTCCTTTAACCTATAGGACATAATCAAGGGACGTCGTAAAAACTCATATATTGTTTCATATTTTCATAAATATTATTAGATTTTTGTTAAAATTTTAAGTTTTTGGATGTTCCAAAGTTCACGAAACTAACCTCGTTAGTTGTCATTACTTTCCTTATGCAGACTTTCTTTCCCTATAACCAGTTTAAAAACATCCTGTCGCCCTACCTTCACATTGAAATCCTCTAATACAGAAATAGAATTTTCATATGGTATCGCGGGACTTGGTCAAATACCCGTGATACTTCTTCTGAAACAGCGTCTTTTATACCGTCATCCTTATCATCTGTTGGAACATTTACATTTTGGTCAGGCGAGATTTTGGGTATGGCGATATTTGGGGCGCGAGGTTTTGGCCCGGCGAGATTTTGGCCCGCGAGGTTTTGGGTGCCGAGGTTTTGGACAGGCGAGGTTTTGGCCTCGCGAGATTTTGGCCCGCGACGTTTTGGGCGGCGAGGTTTTGGCCAGGCGGGGTTTTGGCCCGGCGAGATTTTGTCCCGCGAGGTTTTGGGCGGCGAGGTTTTGGCCAGGCGAGGTTTCGGCCTGGCGAGATTTTGGGCCGCGAGGTTTTGGGAGGAGAGGTTTTGGCCAGGCGAGGTTTTGGTCCGCGAGGTTGTCGCCGCGAGGTTTTGTACCCAAACCACCACACTTCACGGATGGCAGCGTATTTGTCTATAGATTTCCTTTGGTCCGTTGTAGCTTTATCGTCAAAGCGCAAGCAGTTTATGAGAAATTCAAATCTATTTCTTGACATAGTGCTCCTAAATGCAGGTGGACCAAAGCTTCAGACCACATATCACTTACTGTCAGGTGAAATTTTTTTAGAACACCGGCTAGATAAAGCAAACCAAATAAGGCACACAATTCAATTTTGTCAGTGGGGGATAGATAACTCTGATCTGATTTGAAGACACACTTTTGTCTTTCTATTTCTTCATTGGTAAAAATCACAATTGTGTTCAAAATGTCATCTGAAAAAACAGTAGCCAAATGTCCTTTGCATCGGCTCTTTGTTTCGCTTCCTTCCTGGGCCCTGGGAGATGAACAACAATGTTTTTTTTTTTTAACGTTCTAGTAGATTTTTGGTGGAAGGGTTTAGTGTACCACTTTCTGCCATTCTTCCCATAAATGACTTTACGTTGTAACAAGTCGGCAATATCATCGTTATCAACATCAGCTTCAAATTCATCCACCGATTGATCATCCTGCCCCTCATTATCCTAATTTTCACTTAACAGTTCATCAGAATCGGACAGATCATCATCTGATTCTTCTAAAATGCGTACAACATCTTCCTGGTTAGTAAATTTCCTTGCTGCCGCCAACTTGAAAAAAAAAAAAAAAAAAAAAATCGCCAACTTGCAAATGATTTGTTATATGGCTATTGAAAACAAACTATGTTTCATTAATCACACCGTGGGGTCATATATGACCCGAGCACTCAAAATAACAGAACTTTCCGCACCAACACAACAATTCAACGTGCAGTGTCAACGGCATGCTCCGAGCTGAAGCTAGACGAATTGTTGTGTTTCCCCCTCACAACGGCGCTGTCGCAGAACGCATTTTATATGCACTGGGGTCGCTGGTGACCCCACGGTGTGATTGTAGGGTTAATATTCAATTATTGTACGCAGTATTCCATACAGGGTGAAATTCCCAGACATGCCATCAACCGAATTTTGAGATATGCTCTGACTTTATGATTGGTCCAAAGTAGGCAAAAGATAAGCCTTGATAGCAGTGAACATGGAATCCTTTGGCGCGATGTTGGAAGTGTTAAGGGTCGTCTGCAGCACAGTTTCACACACATATCGTCGGTGAAGGGGTGAAGTGGCGTAACTCGAAAACGCTATTTTGAGCTATGACTACCATTCATCCTTACTTAACCTGCTCCATCAGCCATAAAATTGCCATACTTCAATTTCTTATAGCTATATATATAAGATTTCAAATCCTCATTTTCTTTGAGAAAAAAACGATTTGGACTTTTCAAACAAATTATTTTCTGACTGCCAGCTTATTTTCTACATTTTTTAACAGCTTGTAACATGGGACGGGGAAGGACATGCTTTTCGATGAATGGCTATAACTAGCATTTCCTTGAATTCATAAAAAAAGTTGCATTTACTAATTATTGACAAGAGTTTGCAACCAGTGTATCTAAAATGTTTCTTTAATTAGAAATTCTTCTCCTGACTCATTATTCGTGGATGTTTGAGATTGAGATACATCGTTTTGTTCAGTGCGGGACATTTAGCACAGGGACATTCAAAACGTAAAAATTCAATTATTTCACCCAGAATATGGAGTTAATAACGATAAAAAATATGTTTTTTCAGTTGTTTCTTGCTAGTTTATTCGATGTTTACGTACATACAGCGCAGGCGCTGGTGTTGGGAAATCAAGCTTAAAGCTTTGCAAATACATTAAGAAAGCAAGAGCTAACCTTTGTTTATCTTGGAACTGTGAGAAAACTAAGGGCGAACCAGGGCAAAACGCGGTATATATGTGTTGTCCAGACCTGTTTGATGTGAAGAAAAAAAAATTAAAAATATATTTTTCTGGTTCGCCCTTTCTCCTCAAAGGTCCTGATATGTAACATGTGCATTTGCAAGGAGCGGCAAAATCTGTCATAACTATAGTATTTAAAATAAATATTTCTTGTTGAAAAGAGACTTCACGATGATGGTAGTCAAATTTACTAAACTGACCTTTTATTTGAATATTGCATTCATAAAGTATGTTTAGGTCGCATTAGTTTAAGGTCACATGGACTGTGCTAAAGCAAATGGTCAAACAAATCCCAACATGAATTGCTTGATTGTTGTCAAATACAAGAATTTAATGCTCTAACACTAGCGAACATCAAACCCCCTGTATTAGTTATCACAGTTATCCCCCGTATTAGGTATCACAGTTTTGATACGAAAACAAGTCTTGTCGTTGTCACAAACAAGTTCCTTATCATTGAAGGTGGAAACAAGTTTTTTTAAAAAAAAAAAAAAAATAACATATGTAGAAAGAAAATAAAGAAATAAAGATAAAAGATTTAGTTGCACTGAAATTGCGAACTGATATATTGAGATTGAAGCTCGATATTGAATTCTATAAAAAGGGTTAGCATCTTTCCTCCGCAGGTATGTTTGCTTTAGACCCCTATCTTTCACTAACATAGTTTATTATTTAAAGACAAAAAAAAAAAAAAAAAAAAAACCCACAACGAGATTGTATGTGTAGTGTTTACGCGCTTGTGAATGCGAGTGCCCTTTTCCTTCCCTACGTTGTTCATGATGCTTCTGGAGAAAGGGGGCGGCAAATTATGCCCTTGCACGGGACGGAAAATTGCATGGGACCGGCCTTGTGTATATATAATCATGAAATGTTGGATTAAGCATAAATTCCGAAAACAAAATCGGGTATTCACATCCCAAAATCTCTGCATTCAAATTTGATTACCTTTTCACCATTACCATATAGGCCTATATATTTGTTGCTACTTGTATTTGAATTTATAGTTTCGTATTTTACGTTTCACGACTTTACCGTTTATGATAAGAGAGGACGGCATGAAATGAATGATGATGACATTGAGATGAATAGTGAAAGTACTATACATAGCAGTTATGCCTTTAACCAGGTCTAAAATTATGGAATATTCAAATTATACACCTAGAGACTTGATAAATTAATAAGAGTCAGAATAAATGTAAAGTTAACGTTTCAAAATGCAATTTTTTCACCAGTTTAATTACAATTTTATTCCAACATTTTTTTTTTAAAAAAAAAAGACAATTCTCTATTTGTTTAGCATTCTTTGCAGTATTTAACAATCAGTATATGGAAATGAAAATATGTTTATTGAGGTAAGACGTTCAAAATAATCTTTAAAAATATGTTTTTCGCTACAACAAATTATCTCTTTCACCTCCAGTCAGGTCCCCCATGTAGTCCTCTCGCGACCTCTCAGGGGTCCCGATTCCCAAGTTAAGAAATTCCGTTACACATAATAATAATATATTTAATATATTATTTACACGTTATATATATATATATACAGGGTGACCGCGTGACTATGTTACAAAATTTAAGGGATGATTCCTGACATGGAAACAAGAAAAAAAGTTCAAATAAACTTTTGTCCAACGTACATAATTTCGGAGGTACAAGGTGCCGAAAGCGTGGGAAAATGACATTCAAAGCTCTATAGCTCGACTATGGTGAATGATAGAGCTAATGCGGTATGGTCACGTCAAAGACACCAAAGTTGCTGTATTCAAAAATGCTTAGGTCGAGATCGTGCAATTCGTGCACAAGGGATTCCCCAAAGGAGCGTAGGGATTCTCGGATAATCTATCAAGAAAGTTGGGTCGAAAAGGATACTGATGAATAGCTGTCCCAACTGCTAGCAATAATGCGTCTGTACTAAGTCGATGTCTCGCACAAGCACAAAATGGCGAACAGTTTTATATGTGCCATGTGTGGTTGCATAACGCGCACTAAATAATAGTGGGAAAATATGAAAGGAAAATGTGAATAAATTGGTACAAATGGTAAATACATGATAGTACACTGTTCTGTTCATTGTACAGCGGGGGACACTTCTATATGGTACAGCCATGTGGAGATTTATGGCTAAGGTGTACCATTTAGAAGTTCCCCCGCTGTACGTATAGACGCGTTTAATAAAGGGAATAATCATGAAACGTACTAAAATGTTGTACAAACATCAAACTAACATTGTTTTCTTCCATGTAGTTTTGTCATTGAAAGCAAGTAAAACTAAGGGGGAAAACCGGGGGATATGGGTGCTTTCTTCCAGGCAGAAATATTATTTTATTTGATGATACGAGCCGAGGATACTCTTAACGAGAGGGAGATTTTTCCGCCATCCCATGTTAATGTGACCACTGCCAGAGAACAACAGTAAAATATCCGTTTCTTATCATTAGCCCTAAGTGCGTTACCCGAACATTGAAAAAGAACAAGGAAAAACAATTTATCAGGACGTTTGTTTTAGTCGCTGCTTCCGATGTTTTGCAGGATTTATTCCGAGATTTTGTCTAGAATGCTTAACATGTCGTCATATTGTTATCGTTTAGAAGATATTTTGTTTTCACAGACGGTGTTATCACCTGAAGTACGCCATAGTTTGCATGTTCGATCACAAGCATTTGCTCTTCCTTCTGTCGTAGAAAACAATCGAAGGTAAGGAAAGTATAAGACAACCCTACTAGAAGGCGCTGTGGAAGGTAGAAATCATTCTTCATGTGGTTTGTTTGTAGTGTACGAGTTCCTTAGTGCAGTTTGTGCTTTGCTTGTTCGAATGTGAGATCAAATTTAGCATTCGATAGCAGAACTTGCGGACGTGATATTTTTATACGGTCAAGCAAATGGCAACAGTCGAGAAGCTGATAGGTTATATCGACTGCAGTATCCACAAAGAAGACATCCAGCTCATACTATGTTTGCCAGACTTTTTCAACGCTTACGAGACACGGGGAATTTACAACCTCAATACTACGACCAAGGAAGACGAAGAACCACAAGGACTCCGGACTTTGAAGAGCAAGTGCTTGATCGTTTCGCCCAAGACCCAACAGTAAGTACACCGAAAGTAGCACGTGAAAGGGGAGTAGCACAAGATACTGTTTGGAAAGTAGTACACGAGCAACAGTTACACCCCTATCATCCGCAGAGGGTTCAGGCCTTAGGTCCAACAGACTTTCAACCTCGCGTTCGGTTTTGTGAGTGGTTTCTCCAACGCTCTATAATTGATCCGCAGTTTGCTTCCTACATGCTTTTCACCGACGAAGCTTGTTTTACGAAAGACGGGATATTTAATAGTCACAATAGTCATGTATGGGCAGACGAAAATCCTTATGCAATTGTGGAAAGGGGCCACCAAGACCGATTCGCCATAAATATGTGGGCGGGTATTATCAGTGATCAGATAATAGGTCCATATTTACTAACACTACGATTAACTGCACCAGTATACGAGATTCCTGCGAGACATACTTCCAGAGTTATTAGACGATTTCCCTCTCGGTGTTCTTCAACGGATGTGGTTTCAACATGATGGCGCCACAGCCCACTTTTCAGCTAGTGCTCGAGAGTATTTGAATCAAACGTTTCGTGACAGATGGATTGGAAGAGGCGGTCCTTGTAATTGGACTGCACGTACCCCAGATTTGATTCCACTTGTGGGTTCATGTCAAACACTTGTCTATGAAACGCCTATAGACAACGCAGAAGAACTATTAGCACGAATACTCACTGCCTGTGATACTATAAGAACAGCTCCTGGGTTGTTACAGCGGATGCGTCAGAACTTACTGCGACGCTGTAACGCCTGTGTTGAAGTAGAGGGACGCCATGCCCATCATCTATTGTAGAATAATTGGGAGATTTGTCTCGTTTACAGGTCATTGATGATGTTCTTGGCTGCATGCAATCCTGCTGTAAAATGTTGATTGAAGACATTATTCCCATTCTTGTGACTTGTTTTTAGGAAACAACCTCATTTGCATTATGGTTGTTTCGCTCAGTTTTGTTTATTTGTTTTCAATGACAACAATACATGGAAGAAATACTTTAATAGTGTGATTCTTTTACATTTTAGTACGTTTCATGACTATTACCTTTTATTAAAAGCGTCTGTTCAATGATAGGACAGCGCAATATCATGTATTTACCATTTGTACCAATTTATTCACATTTTCTTTTCATGTTTCCCACTCTTATTTAGTGCGCGTTATGCAACCACACATGGCACGTATAAAACTGTTCGCCATTTTGTGCTTGTGCGAGATATCGACTTAGTACAGACGCATTATTGCTAACAGTTGGGACAGGTATTCATCCGTATCCTTTTCGACCCATCTTTCTTGATAGATTATCCGGGAATCCCTACGCTCCTTTGGGGAATCCCTTGTGCACGAATTGCACGATCTCGACCTAAGCATTTTTAAATACAGCAGCTTCGGTGTCTTTGACGTGACCATGCCGCATTAGCTCTATCATTCACCATAGTCGAGCTATAGAGCTTTGAATGTCATTTTCCCACGCTTTCGGCACCTTGTACCTCCGAAATTATGTACGTTGGACAAAAGTTTATTTGAACTTTTTTTCTTGTTTCCGTGTCAGGAATCATCCCTTAAATTTTGTAACATAGTCACGCGGTCACCCTGTATATATATATATATATATATATATATATATATATATATATATATATATATATATATATATATACAGATGGTGATCAGAAAAATGGAAACACCTGAACGAAATTGCAACTTACCAGATTAATATGGTATCGGGCCACCTTTCGCCTTCAGAACAGCCTTAATGCGACGTGGGATGGAGGCATAGAGATCGTGAATGGTAGCAAGTGGAATTTTACACCATACCTCGTGCAGGGCATCGGCCAGTTCTGTGAGAGAGGATGGAGGTGGAAATCGTCGCCGGAGTCGTGTTTCCAAGACGGATCACAGATGTTCAATTATGTTGAGATCTGGGGATTGAGCGGGCCAGGGGAGGTGTTGAACTTCATCTCGATGTTCCTCAAACCACGCTGCAGCAACGCCAGCTGTACGAATGGGTGCATTATCATCCTGGAAGATGGCGTCATTGTCCGGGAACAACATCCGGACCATAGGATGCAAGTGGTCTCCTAAAATTGCGACATAATCGTTGGCTGTGATTCGTCCGCTAAGTGTGACCACAGGACCCAATGAAAACCATGATATGACGGCCCACAGCATCACCGAGCCGCCGCCATGTTTCACAGTTGGACGGAGACACTGCAGATCATAAGCTTCTTTGGGCGTTCTCCACACATAAAGACGGCCCGTGGTTGGGAATAGGGTGAAGGATGGCTCATCCGACCATATCACACGTTTCCAGTCCTCAACGGTCCAAGCTGCATGGTCGCGGCACCATTTGCGGCGTGCGAAAGCGTTATGGTCCCTGATGAGCGGTTTGGCCCGTGCAACACGACCCCGTAAGTTCATGTCATGTAATTCGCGGCGGACTGTGATTGTCGAAACAGGGTGGGGGAGGTGCTGATTGAGTTCTTCCGTCACTTGCTCCGCAGTGGCACGACGGTTCTGCGTGACAATGCGCTTTAATACCCGGCGTGACCTGTCACTCATGATTTTCTTCCGCCCACTGTTCCGCTTCCCCGATGTGGTTTTCCCGTGTGTTGTGTAGGACGTCATCACCTTCGACACTGTCCCACGCGACACACCTAACACAGTAGCCACTGCCGTCACACTCACTCCACATAACCGCGCACCAACAACTTGCCCTCTTTGAAAGTCTGAGAGGTCTCCCATTTTACACTACCTCCGTCCGCTGCAGCCACTGGACATTGCTATTCTACTGCGCCTGACGTAGTATGGAGACCGACCTAACACACCACCACCAGCGGTCCGGCGCTGCGGGCGCCACGACACCACTGCCAACCCATATATCTGACGTGTTGCCAACTTCGGGTGTTTCCATTTTTTGATCACCATATATATATGATCATATATATCATATCATGCCTATCATATCATCATATATATATATATATGATCTAACTAAGAAGTTTGGTTATTCTAAACTCTTTTACGTATCAGGTGAAAAAAATAGTGTGGCTTTTTAGGTTAAAAGAGAAGATATTTATTGCTATTTCAAAATAATATTCTAAAAACCATGTATGCACCATTTTGTTCCATGATTTTCTGCCATTTTTTCGGTAATACCATAATTCTGTCGCTATTAAGGATATTAACCTCTTTGGTCGCTATAGAACTTCTGTGACTTCTGGTCAAAAAATTACGACATGTAGTTTTCAAGGGAGCTCTGCAGAGGCCGAAACAAATGTCAGTCTAATGGGACCAGAACCGGGCTAAAGAATGGATTAATTAAAACCTAACAGCCAAAATATTTTCAATTTATGATGGGTTGTTAAAAATGCATGCAGTCTTTCATTGTCTGAGTGGTATACAACACCCTTTCATTCCGGCCGTTTCTTTAGAATTGCTAGGCACAGTGGTGCTTATTTTCTACAATATATGTGCGAGTTTATCGCTCCGTCCGATGGCAGCAGCTCGTGATGTACGATGCCCTTCTAATTCCACCAAATGCATATCATAACACCATTGAAACCAAACTCCTTCACATGGTGTACACACGATACCTCTTGGATTTGACTAACTGTGCTCATGGCTTGAGGACTTCCTTTACCCTAGACTTAACGTCCGACACACCATGCCTTAGCGTGATCTCTTCTGGTTGAAGCTATGTTCATACCTGGCGAGACAAACCGAAGGCGACTACTCCGGTTTCTCAACCACGAGTTTCCTAGGATCGAGGATTCTCGGGTATGGTGATGTCTAAGGAGGAAGTGGGTCAGAGGAAGATACACATTTCGGTCTAAACCGATGTTGTCACCATCGACGGCATTGAAATTCTTTAGTTGATATTACATACTGTGGAGTACAAACTTTGATGGATCATCAACCTCTTGATAGCACCTGTCTTTAAGGCACCACTTAAAAACAAAGAGAGTATCTTGTTGTGTGAAGAAATAAGTAGTTTCATTTTCGTTTAAATTCATAGCCTAAATGAGATCAACATGTTGTCTTGAAACTACTCTGGATGTCACTTTTGGGAATTTGTGGGCCAGAAGATGGTATATTGAGACATGCTGGTGTATGGTTTATTTTTGGTTTATGCAGTAATATGGATCTGCTGCCTACAACGTTTACTGATTTTGAACAATTCTACTAGATCTACTGGTTCCTAATGCTATCTGGTCTGTGATATTCAACTTCATCTATGCTTGTCTTTCTGAAAACTCCTGGTCTTCATTTTCTTCTATGTATAAATTTGGAATATATGTCTGCAAGTCTGATTATGATGCATCGAATGAGTTTCAAGAAGCTAGTTGTGTTCCACTCAGATCGACAATATACGAGATCTTTGGATCAAATTCAATATACGCACATTGTGGACCATCGAAATGTAGATCTGGTTTCACTGTTTACTCTATCACTGAACAACAAACTGAAAGTATGTGCTGCTATTGGAACATATTCTAGATAACCAAGCTGACATTACTTGGATTCTATGGATCGATAGATCAACAAAGTATTATATCTAATACACATTCAGTTTATATGTTTGTGATTGATACTTGCTGCATATTGACGCTTATCTACATTTGGACCTCATAGAATCATCCATACTGTCAACAAATTTGCAGTGGACCCTATCGTATAGTAAATCTATCCTTTGATCTCATATATGTGGGCACCAAGACCGATCCAGCTGTATATATTTGTGGATCTGGACCAACAACGAAGACTTCATGCAACCAAACTTATGTAGTGCTGAACTTTCCATGTTTGATCTGTGTATGAATTGGGTGATGTTGTGAGATCTAGCTCATCGATATTATCAGTCATCCGAATCTAGAATGCTGATCTTTTATCTTCCTACATTGGACCATGAAGCGCTATGTGGATTATTGCCCTGATAATTTGGCATAACGTATGGACCATCTACATGTGTTGGGGTTGGACCATGGTTTCTTGGTGTGGAATCTACTGATTTTCTAGACTTCCAAGTCACTTGTGCATTTCCTGACCGATTAGGTGAGCCTCAACTTCTAAACTAGAAGAATGTGCAAGATCACAAATATATAAAGCAAATTATTGCACTTTGAAACAGAAAGCAATGATAAAATTGCTGCAGAATTTTGCTAATCACTTTGTGTTCTTTCTCTGCTGAAAGCCCAGAAATCTAATTCCCAATTCTTAATCTAAGTACAGCAGTACAAGAGAAATCTACACCTTCTAGGAACTAGCAAACGCTGCAGAATCTTGAATTTCTGTAAATGTATATTATACCTTTCATTGGATGATGACATGGTTTGCCTGGGTCACTTGGATAACGAATTTTGTCCGAGTCACCGGAGTCTGGGTTTCTTCTTAGACCTAGACTGATCCTAACAGGTCCGGAGACCCAGATGAAAACTTGTGACCAAGACAGATCCGGCGATTTGCAAACAGCTAAAATATCAGTTTTGTAGCATTACTGCATAATGTAATAGTTAACTACCTGAAATGCCCGTTCTTCGTATGGGAAAACAGGTGAATGGGCAATATGCGAATCCCCTTCCCCCTTAAATACACATTTCAATGAAACAGTAATGATAACAATCAAAAAGATCTCTACTTTTGGCAAAAATTACGAAACACGCTACCTTTTATAAAATATGAATTTAATCGAAGGGACGTGATTAAAAAAAAAAAAAACACCTTTAGGCAGAAACTACGGATTCAGCCACTTTTCCCACCCTGGAAACTACAGATTCCACAGTATTCTAGGTCATTTTATATATTTTATTTCTCTCTCTGTCATCAATCTGCCGATGGGGCTGAACGTCAAATTAAACAGCATCGAGAGTGTCAGCATTCATCTCAGCGATTTCAAAAACTATAGGTAACACTAATATAGGTCGCTTTTCTTTATTATTTTTACATGGCACTCCTTTTCATTCCCACCCTGGGGTCCTAAGGGTGTCTTACCGTAATGAGGGGGTGAACGAGGATTTTACTGTGTCGGGAGTATCAGTATTAATACCAGTGACCTCCAAAATTATGCATTCGACATTAATATGCCAGTTCTTGATTATTTTTACATGTCGCCGCTTTTCATCCTTACACCTTGTAGAACAGGGTTGCCTTACTCAAGAACTTTTTTCTCATATTGTAAATCATACGTATACCAAGTTTGGTTGAAATTTGATCCAGAGGTTTGAGAGTTACAGTAGAACATGCATCCATCCATACATACATACACACACACACACACACACACGTACACATCTAAAATAATAATAATAATAATAATAATAATAATAATAATAATAATAATAATAATAATAATAATAATAATAAATGACATAATATTCTTGTTCCTTTCTCAACCTAATTCCTATTACGACCCCTATTTTATCGCATACTCTTGCCAGTGACCCTCTTATAATTTCTAGTTTGAAATAAGCTTGTGCGGAATTTTTAATACCTATTAAGGAGATATCACGATATCCATATATTTCTATAATATTAGAGTTCATTTCTTGTATCTAGTGGATACAGTAACTTCCCTAAAAGCGAACGGATTAAAACCAAATTTGGTCAGTTCACTCATATTACAAATATCGAATCCGATTCGTAATACAGTTTCAAAATGGAGACTATTTGAAAATTTTAAAACTTCATAACTTCCTTAATTTTGGGTCATGTGATAAAAAAAATAAAGTGATTTCTAATTTTGGTTAAAAAATTTGGACAGTTGTTTAAAATGTTATTCAATATTTTATATGAGTTGATAATGTGCTTCACGAAGATTGAATGGAACATTGACGCATTAGTGAAATCATATCATGCTTAGGTATCTCATTAGCATTCAATTTTAATTGTATTTCAATATGCAGGTTTTGCGAATTTGAATTTTTCTGGTATTTCAATATGAAGTTCTCATTAGTTTCATATCGTACCTCTTTCATTTAAATTGATTTTTTTAACAACTCTGCACTTTGTTGAAAATGTTTAGTAGACCTATTTTTTGTTGTGCTTAACATTATGAAAAAAAAGAAAAATGTTCCTCTCAGATCAAAATTTAAAATAATATTTAAAAATATCTTCCGGTATTAGATTCAAATTTATTTATCTCTTATGCTTATCTTCGCGACCACCAGGTTGAGAAACGCCGCTAACCTGATATACTAGGTGATCACCTTGTGAGCTTAATCCCAAGATTCTTACTTGTTTTCAATAAAACAGGATTATTGTTGAAAGGAAAGAAAAAAATACCAGAGTTAAACTGTAGATATTTTATATTTAACTATTTATTTTGTTTGTTCATTTTAACCCACGGTATCCCTGTATTATTTTCTGTTTTATTTCATATGAACTGGAATTTTAATTATAAGATTTTACTGATTTTTCTTCAAGACTAGTTAAATGTCCCTTGATTTATCAAAAGGATTTGCTTGATGTATAAATTTATTATTAGTCAAACTAAATTTGATTACTAAGAGTTATCAAATGCGTTTCATTTCACAGTGTGAAACTACGGTAGACTCCCAAACTATGATAATTCAATACTCAAATTGGAAGGTGTGCATCTATAACTATTGGTTTCAATAGATTAATAAGATTAAAGATACACAATTCATATAAAAAAAACTTTCTGTTTTCTTTTTTTTCTTTATTTCTTTTCTTTTTCTTTTTTTTTCTTGTTGTATGGCGATAAAGGATGAATCCGGAAATTGTAAATTTGAACGAATTTCGGATTGAATAGATGGTTAAGGGAAGAGATCTAACCTACTCTTGGGAAACTGAATCGTTTGCAAAAACTATATCTCGATATCTCTTTGCTCTATGGAAATCAGTATTGAAACTGTAGTAGTGGTAAATGTCAACCACTTCTGGTTTCGTTAGAGTAATGAGGGGTGTAATGATATGTTCCCTTAAGTAAATCGATTGTAGTAAAGCGCTTATCACCATCTATTTTCATTTTTGTTCTATTGTGGTAAATGTTGAAACCGAAAATAGCAATAATAATAATAATAATAATAATAATAATAATAATAATAATAATAATAATAATAATAATAATAATAATAATAATAATAATAATAATAATAATAATAATAATAATATCTATGTCTGTTACCGTTTTCCGTCTGTGAAAATCAGTATTGAAACCGGAAGTAACATAATATATCAACCACTTCCGCTATTGGTAGAGTATTCGGGATAGTCATATATATAATACGTTGCCTTGAGACGCTGAATCGACTGCAAAAAATCCCTTCTCCTTATTTATTTTTACTGTTTCCGTTCTATGGCGATGAATGTTGAAACCGGAAATGACTAATTTGAATCACTTCCGGTTTAAATGAAGAGTTAACGGATGAGATGAAACATATCCTGGGACGCTGGATTGATTGCAAACAATCGCATCGCGGTATCTCCTGCCGTTCTTGTTCTGATACCTGTCGATAGACGTAGGTACAGTGCATAGGAAGCTGTTTTATATGACATCCGACATTCATGCATATCATAGTTTGGAAGTCTAAAATTACTAAGTATTAAAATTATATCCAACAAGATTTAATTTTCACGAAGTAAGTGTCATTTAAATATATTTGGAGAACAAATCAGTAAATACAAACCTTAAAGTTCAAGTTTATTTCAAAGGAAACAAAACTAATTTCCTACACAAATCAATAGCTAGGAAACAAATATGACACAAGTATTTAATATTATTAATGTTTACAGTAGTTCCTCAACCTGACAATGTGAAAATTAATCACAAATATTTACAACTGAAATAATAGTAAATTATCAGCATGGTAACTTGAAATAACTCGTTTCTGTTGTCTTTGGGTTAAAACAGAAAGAAAACACATATATATATATATATATATATATATATATATATATATATATATATATATACCTCGTATATATCGTAAACCATAAATTTCATAGTTGTTTTTACCGTGCTTAAGTGTAGTTAAAGTCTGTTTACCCACGATCAGTCACAGAATATATAAATTCCACGTGCTTTAACTTCTCATTCTTGAAGAGAAAGTGACAGTTTTTAAGATGCAAGCAGCCTTCGCGCTCTGACCTTGCTCTCACAGATTTGTTTGTTCTAAGAAGGAAATAAAGAACTTGACTTCTTTTAAAATGAGCGGAAAGTCAACCAATTGACGTTACGGTGTACATATATAAAAAAACAATTTTCCGGATATTAAAACCATTCGTGTTTAGTTGGAGAATCGTGAGATATTCAGTTCCAGCTTCAATGTGACTTCTTCCGCTTTCGGAATTTTTACTAGAATGTTCAATTGTTTTCTTCCTTGAAATGTTATATTGCTTATTTTTTTTTGTAACAACTGCTCTAGTTTTAACCTTTAAACTTCTTAATATGTTTTCTTGACGCTGTATGCTGTTTACACAGATACCGTACATAATGACAATAAAGGAAATAAAACTTTCTGAAATACCTTTTTTACCATTGTCGAAGAGTTTTCAACGTTACATCTATCATATATCCGTATACTTCCGAATGTATTCTTTCCCATTAGTTTACAAGATTCTGGCCGTTTCTGCTTCGTTCCCACTCTATGAACGTTGTGAGAGAGTTTTCCTAAGCCGCCACAAAAAGAGAGTGTAACTTTAGAAGCTTAAATTAGGATTGATTTTAAATTCTGAATTCTTCTGAAATTATGTATTTTGTCCATCGTATTTAGACTTGCAAACAGCAAAAATGCTAACAATGTACATGAATAGAGTCTTTAATTCCAGGGTCGTCATTTAGAGGCAGAGAACAATTGACCCCGCCTCTCCATAATATAAAATCGTGAAACTCTACGAGAATGAGTGTCGATATTCATTAATCAGAATGAACTAAGAAAATACTAAATTAGCTTCTAAATTTTGTGAACAAAACAGACATTAATTTATCAGTGATTTGCGTGTCTGATCTCTGGTTTAATTACCGTCAAATGGGGTGAATAGAAACATGGGGGTGAATAGAAACAAAACTCCCAGATTAGTTTTGGATTTATCTGGACGATAAATTAATCAACAAAACTGAAATTTCTTAACATAGTCTTATATGGCTAAAGTGTTCACAGCAGAGATAAAATGTTTTAGTGAGTTGGAAACACTGCGATAGACGGCAGCAGCGTTAATATGTTACTGAAATCCTACATGGTATTTTGGCGCTCCTCAAACTTTCTTGATAAGTACGACATTTTCATATTTGTTGCATTTGAACATATGCCTATTTTGTAGTTTGTTGTTTCATTTACTGACGTTCATAGTAAAAGTTTTCCTTTTGTAAATTATTTTTAATCAAAATTTAACTTTACTGGGTTATTGTTATGATTTTTAATTAGTGGGGTGAATAGAAACACTTCTTGAGGAGTGGAAAATTCTTGAGAAGCGGAGAAAAGGACAGGAATGAATCAACAATCTCTAAGAACAAATTTCCAAGTCTTCTGAAAAATAAAAAAAAATGTGTGACAAACTGAAGGAGGAAAATATCAGAGCTGGATTTCAAAAGTGTGGAATTTTTCCCCTTTGTCGAGACCAAATACTGAGGATGCTGCCAAAAAGAGACAGTGAACGAGAAGGAACAGAACAGCAAAAAACATCTCAGACTGTAAACCGTCCCCTTATGGATCTTCTCAAGAGCATGAGAGAAGATGAAAAAATTAAACAAGGAAAGAAGAGAGTACGAATAGATGTTTCTGGTAAGAGTTTTGGTTTGTTTTCTGAAAATGATACATTTCCATCAAATCACAACGAAACTCAACCTATCCTTGTATTGTCGGAAGAGGAGAAAGACAACACTCCAGAAATCAACATTCCAGACGATCACGAACTAGATGATGGTTTTCTAAAGCTGGTGATTTTGCTGTGGTAAAGGTTTATGAGAAGCTAAAGCTCGATGATACTATTCACTACCCAAGTGCGAAAATGTGAACATGATGGATAAGTGGGAGTGTTTTATAAGAGAGCACATAAACAATGAAATTTTCAGAAGCTTCTGAAGAATCGTTCTTACTACATGAGGATATTGTTACGAAACTGTTGGGTTTTATTAGGAGTTCGTCAGCACGCTTTAAGTATATGGTAAGTTTCGGGCTCCTTCGTGGCTAAGCGGTTAGCGTACGCGCCTTTGGCGTGGGAGACCCGGGTTCGATTCTCGGCGGGAACTCATGTGGTTTTGATTCCACGTTAATCAGTAGGTCCGCGTCTCATGTAGCCTCGCTGCTGAACGGGACGTTAACCTCAAAATCAACTCAACTCATGATAAGTTTCCCAGGTGATTTCAGTGGTTTAAATCTTATTCAAATATCATCAAAACTGTATGGTCGTTTGTACCTATATTGTGCATTGTATTGTTTTGTAAGTTTGTAACTTATGTAATACTGGTCTTATTGAACTTATATCTTGCAGGTATCAAATAAATAGTTCGTTTGAACAAATACGCTGTTTCTTTTTACCTTTCCAACAGTATAAAAGAAACAACAATGAAAATAAAGTCATTGTTTCTATTCACCCCTATCCATGGGGTCAATAGAAACATTAAGAAAAATCAAGGTGAAGAAAAGTGGAATTGATAAATTAATATGACGTTTACTGAAGTTCATTAGCATATTAAGACCTGTTTTTTGGAATAATCTGATACGCGAAATCTTTAACATCACCAGACTTATATACTCATATAGCCAAAAATGTGTTTCTATTCACCCCATTTGACGGTATCGATAGGGTGTAGATTTTTGCGGCGTTAACTTAGCATCAAGAGGCAATCTGAATCTGAATCTGAATATTGGACTATCTGAATTAAGAGATAGCAGATTACGGTCTAGAAAACCACCAGGAGTTGCTAGATTGACAACTTATGATAAACTTATGATCTAGTTGATAGCACCATATGGCCCTCCATAGCTGTTCACGTCTGTAGTGTCAGAGAATTTTGTTTTATTTTTTATTTTTAGAACAAACATTCACGAGTGCAAGAGGAAATATTTTTCTTTAAAGGATCAGAAGACAATAAATTTCTTGCATTACCACTTATCAGTCCATTATATTAGAAACCATTTTGCTATATTAAACTTTGGTCGACGTTTTTTTTCTATATCAATGCACGTCATTATTTAATGTGTTACATAGTTGTTATCTAAAAGTATATTAGGCAATAAAATTGTTTGTAATGCATCAATTATATTCACATATATAAAAACACAGTGAAATCCCATTTCAACTTGCTGTAACAGGTATATTGATTTTTTAAAGTGTATTTTCTTGATTTTGTGTGAATAAGACGTGACTGGAGTTGAAATAAAATATTCTGTGTGTTACAATCTGCAGTGAGAACACTTTCAAACTATAGTGTACACAGAATGTCATGAAGGTGGCGGAAGAGGTCAAGTATCCATCATCATATCCTTTCAGGGCAAGTGCAAATTTTTTCGTATCTTAATATGATAAATTTATATTTTTTCCATAATGTTTTGTAGGAAGCGGGGTGTTAAAACCTGGTTACCTCGCTGTGTGTATCTTTCAAGTAATCTTTCAACTAGCAGGAACTATATTTGCATTGCGATTACCAGCACTCATTTATAGTTAACTTCCGAACATTTATAAAAATATATGCTGTATATATATATATATATATATATATATATATATATATATATACAGGGTGTTATTGAACTATACCGACAAACTGTAAGAGGTGATACCTCACATAGAAAAAGTTCATTTGGACCTATGGTGAAAAGTGGATGTTTCAGAGCTAGAGCTGTCCAAAATAACGAAAAAAAAAACAAGTTTCAAGAGGCCCTATTTTGAATTCGAGAGACTGTGGATGGTGGTCCTTATCAGCATAAAGAAAGTCACGCATACGCAATCCAAAAATGCATATTTCATTAATGTTCAATGAGTATACAGAGTATTCCATACATGGTGAAATTCCCAGACATGCCATCAACCGAATTTTGAGATATGCTCTGACTTTATGATTGGTTCAAAGTAGGCAAACGATAAGCCATGAGAGCAGTGAACACGGAATCCTTTGGCGCGACGTCGGGAGTGTTAAGGATCGTCAACAAAACAGTCTCTTGCACTCGAGAAAGCGCTGCTGCGATGTTTTCTTCCACGCTTATAAATGAAGAAAACGTGAAATATACCGTGACGAAAAACTTATCATCAAACGTTATTCCAAACACAAAAAATATGGAGCTGCTAGTTCTTAACACTTCCGCCTTTCCTCCGAAGCATTGGATGTCCATTGTTGTCAAAGCTTACCTCCTGCCTACTTTGGACCCTCCTTGAAATCAGGGTATATCTGAAAACTCTATTGAGAGCATATGTGAGAATTATACCCTGTAGGGAATACCCTCTACACCTATTGACAATTAATGAAATATGCACTTTTGGATTGTGTATGCGCGGCTTCCTTTACGCTGATAACAGCCACCATCCACAGTTTCTGGAATTCAAAATTCGAAATAGAGCCTATTGAAATTAGTGATGAGCGCAAGAGTCTTGGTCTTGCAGTTTTTGCAAGAGTCTTGCATGCAAGACCAAGACCAAGACCAGGAATACCGATGCAAGACCAAGACTAAGACCAAGACCAAGACTCTTGCGCAAGAGTCTGGCACAAGTACTGATACTACTTGAACTTGAGAATGTAAAAAAAGAGAAAAATCATTACATCATTTACTTGAATTTTTTGGCTTCAGTAAAAATGCCACTGGAGTGAATGTGTTTACAGCAGTTTTATGCAATCCGTGTGAGTCGATCTGCTCCTGTAGCATATAGCTACAGTATATCGTTTCCTGAATTGGTTGTTCTCGTTTTCTGTAGATATTGCTCGTTTTCAAGCCACACAGGTGTCATCTTGCGCCACGGAAACTATTTTGGTGGACAAACATCGTGTGCGTGGGTTTTCTCAGTTTTTTCCCGTTTCCTCCTACTTTCTTCGTTCCACCATTTCAGTTATTTTTCATCATCACCGTCTCCCTTAGACCTGGTGCATAACTGTGGGACGTTAAACTAGATACTTCATTTCATTTCAAATCATACTAGTGGTGTTCTTCTTCCAAAACTGAAGAGAAATGTAGTATTGAACATTTCGGTAATTCCGTACACCATAGGTGCTGACTACATGGGTATGGCCTTGGCTCCGAGACTCAAGTATCCGTTGGAAATTTTTAATGTGTGCTCATAAAATTAATATCGAAATAACATTTTCATGACATTGACAAGAACTTAGGTATCTGACCGCAAATTTGATTTCATGGGCGGATGCTTATACGTTGAATAATTGTTTATCAATATAACTTTTAGCCTCCTGAGGTATACGGCACATCGAGTATAAAGTCCTGCCCTGATTATAAAAATTTATTACGGAATAACCGTTGGACAGAATAATGTAAATTCTGGTCCGTTACATAGGTTAGTATTACAAGTTTTTTTTAAAGACCAATAGATGGCACTAGTGCTACCCAAGAGTGACGCAGCACGTTACTTGGCGCGCGCGGGTTAGTTGGCGAAATGGCATCGAAGCAGGAGAAAGCGCAATGCGTGCTGTGGTATCATTACTCCACTGTCGACATTACTGCACTGGACTTTTTTATGGGGCTATATCAAGGACAGAGTCTATGCCTCACCTGTTGCTGACGTCGAGGAACTGAAGGCTAGGATACAAGCAGTTGTGGGTACTGTGACAGAAGACATGTTACAAAACACATGGCGGGAACTGGAATACCGCTTAGACATTCTCCGAGCTACCAAGGGGGCACACGTTGAAATGGTCTAACGTAAGTGGTCTTTAAAAAAAACTTGTAATACTAACCTATGCAACTGACCAGTGTTTACATTATTATGTCAAACGGTTCTTCTGTAATAATTTTTTGTAACCAGGGCAAGACTTTATACTCATCCTGTACTGTACTGCTACAGTAAATCTATATTATAAAATTGAAAGTGAGTATGTTTGTGACTCCTTATCTCTTGAACCACTCGCTCGAGATCGATCAAATTTTCAATATAGATCAGGTTTGGGCCTGGAATGTTATTTGTCAGTTCACTTTGAAGGAGTAACGTATGGGAAGAGGAGGAGGGTCAGGTATACAAAAATTAAAATAAATAAAAATAAAAGTGACTAAGTTTGTGACTTAATTATTCTTGAACCACCAGACCGATCTTAATCAAATTTTTAACATGTATGAGGTTCAGAACTGGAAAGTTTTTTTTTATATATATATTTTCACTTTGATGGTAGAACCTAGGAAAGGAGGAGGAGAGGGGGAGGTATATATAAAAATAAATAAAACTTAATAACTCTTGAAACACCCGACCGATCTGGATCAAATGTTCAACATAGATGAAACTCAGACCTGGCACGATTTTTATCATTTTACTTTGATGGTGCAACATAGGGGATGGGGAGGAGGAGATATATGTAAAAATAAATAAATAAATAAATAAATAAAATAAAAGTATAAGTGACTGTCTTTGTGACTTCATCACTCTTGAACCAGCCAATTGATCTTAATGAAATTTACAACATAGATGAGATTCGGACTTGTGTTTTCTATCATATAACTTTGACGGTAGAACTTAGGGGAGGAGGAGGGGAGGGGAAGTGCACAAAAATAAATAAAACTTAATAACTCTTGAACCACCCAACCGATCTCGATCACATTTTCAAGATAGATGGGGTTCAGATCTGACAAGTAAACCTTACGTTTGGGTGAATCGAGTTGCTGACGGAGACACATATGAGAAAGTAGTACTAAATGTGGTCAGTATTTCAGTGAAGTTATAGGTGCGAAGCTCCAGGGGTTTAGAAGATATAGCTACCAGAACATTACATGGAAGTACAGAATAGTCTTCATACAGTTGGAGGTAAAAGCTCTATAAGACCTCTTGTAACGACAAAAGGTATATAACAAATATATGGGTACATATTAGGACTAGGGAGAAGTCATATAGTAAGGGTATACCTGACGGCGGCCATCTTGAAATTCGCCATTTTGAATTAAGGTTAAGTTTTTAAAATAGGAATAGGGTCATGTGATACATGATTTAAGACTCGAATTTAATCAGAAGAACAATGGTGACGTTAATTTTGATTTACGGGCAATTGGTAAAAAGTTACAGGGAAATTAAATATTGTTGCAGCATAAGTATTAGTCCTTTACCCCACCTTGTAAATTTTGTGTTAATGATAATAATTAAATAAAAAAACAGGTGAATAAATATTAGGTCTATGGTAAGAGTTGCCTTGATGGCGCCCATGTTCAAATCCGCCATTTTGAATCAGACAAAAGTTTTAAACAAAACGCATAACAGTGACACCTTATTAATAGCAAATTTGCCATAAATCCAACGGTATAACCATTTTTGCTTTATCATTATCCAGCACAAAATTAAATGGGAATAGAGTAATGCAATAGATGATTTCGGGCTAGAAGTTAAACAAAAATAGAATGGTGGCGTTACAATGTTAGTTGTTTGATGCTGTACTTGCACGCCATTTCGTCGTTTTTCTTGTATCCTGTTCACATCTATTTCTCGTTCGCTATTTAAAACTTTGTCTGATTCAAAATGGCGGATTTGAACATGGCCGCCATCAAGGCAACTCTTACCATAGACCTAATATTTATCCACCTGCTTTTTATTTAATTATTATCATTAACAAAAAATTTACAAGGTGGGTTAAAGGACTAATACATATGCTGCAACAATATTTAATTTCCCTGTAATTTTTTACCAATTGCCCGTAAATCAAAATTAACGTCACCATTGTTCTTCTGATTAAATTTGCGCCTTAAATCATGTATCACATGACCCTATTCCTATTTTAAAAACTTAACCTTAATTCAAAATGGCGGATTTCAAGATGGCCGCCGTCAGGTATACCCTTACTATATGACTTCCCCTTAGTCCTAATATGTATCCATATATTTGCTATTCACCTTTTGTCGCTACAAGAGGTCTTATAGAGCTTTTACCTCCAACTGTATGAAGACTATTCTGTACTTCCATGTGATGTTCTGGTAGCTGTATCTCCTAAACCCCTAGAGCTTCGCACCTATAACTTCACTGAAATACTGACCACATTTAGTACTACTTTCTCATATGTGTCTCCGTCAGCAACTCGATTCACCCAAACGTAAGGTTTACTTGTGAGATGGCTTCTGTTATATCACTTTGATGGTGGAGCTTAGGGGACGGGGAGAGGAGAGATATTTAAAAATGATAAAAAATGACCGATATTAGAGGGGAGTCTGTAGTTTTGGGGGTCGCTGAGATGAACAGTGACACTTCCGATGCTTTTTAAATGCAAATTCAGCACCGCAACTTGGGAAGGGGGAAGAAGGAGATATATAAAAATTATCGAAAATGTCCATTTTTATCAATGTCAAATTCATGGTTTTCGAGGTCATTGAGATGAACAGTGACACTTCCGATGCCGTGCCTTGCAACATGGGGAGGAGGAGATATATAAATTTATTGAAAATGACGGATATTAGTGCCGAATCCATAGTTTTCGGTGTCTGTAAGATGAACAGTGACGTTTCGGATGCCGTTTAAACCCAAATTCAGCCCCGCAACTTGGGGAGAAGGAGGGGAGAGAAATATCAAAATAATCGAAAATGACCGATATTAGAAAGCGCTTTAGTAATAATAAACAGTGTCTGATTAACGAAATATATTATTATTTTTTTTAAAAAATTAACCTAATGAAGTGGGTAATTGATGCTAGTAATCCATATTTACAAGTGAGACTGATTTTATACAGTTATTTTAAATAACTTGTAGTTTGATGCCGTTATTTTGTATTTCTAATATAGGTCAAAAGTAATTATACAAATTGAGTTTATAGAAAAGACATAGATAGTTGAGTCGTTTTTAGTTTTCACTCAAATTATTCTAAAATATTAAGTTTCGATTATAATAATTATTTTAATTTTTTCTTTCTTTTTTGGTCTATATGCTAAACATATCATCATAATCATCATCATAGCTATTCTGCCATTATTGGCAGGTTGCTTGCTGCAACTGAGAAACCTCGATGTACGATGGTCCTCAGCTAGTCTCTTCGTCTTAATGTAGCAATTTTCTGTTTTAATACCTTCCTTCAACTACAATCTCCTTTGCTCCCTCTCTCTATTTCCTTTCACCATACCCTCTAGTACGTCCTCCACAGCCAATATATCAACCAGTTTCTCTTTCTCCTCTTATCAATATCTAAAATTCTTCTTTTCCCCCCTACTGCTAATATTTCTAACACCTTCTCATTCGTTTTCCGTTCAACATGACTAATTCTCTCTTTTTTTCTCCATGCCCAGGTTTCGAAAGTCTGCATTATTTTCCATCACTTTTGTGTAATGTCCATGTTTCTGCCCCATTGGAATCAGTAAAACAAAATCTCAATATTTAATTACAAGTTTGTTTAATACAAAAACTAGCTAATCGTGGTTGAAACGAAAAATCTGACGCCTTTAGAATTTAAAAATAATTTTGCAGTTCTTGGTATTTCAATAATCTGCACCGTTTTGATTTTCTTTCATTCGTCTCAGGGGTAGCCTTCCCAGTTTGGGAACCAATGGAAAAAATGAAATGAAATCTTTGTTTTACGTCCCACGGTTATGCCGGTTAGGCTAAAGGAGACGGTGATGATGAGTGATGAATGAAATGGTGGAATGAAGAAAGTGGGAGGAAACGGGAGAACCCTGAGAAAACCCACGCACGCGGTGTTTGTCCACCACAAAGTTCACTTGGCGGGGACTGGGATCGAACCCGGGACCCCAAGCACCAGAAGTGAACGCTCTACCACTGAGCCACCGCATTTTGCTCCGTACAATGGTAGAAGTGATAACATTGCTAAAATTCCACATAGGCACCAATATTATCCATCAGTTTTCGTAATGGATAATTGGAAATGTTTGCGACTGACTTCTGCAGATACTCCAGCGCTACGTTTACAAGAACTTGGCGAACTCGCTTTTCCAAGAGGAAAAAGTCGCAGAGCGTAGGGTTAGAACTCCTTGCTGACCATTCAAGGGGCCACGGCGTCCCAGTAGAGGTCTGCACGGACCGAAATTTTTAACTCGAGCCAGGCCCGGCCTGTGAATTTACAATGTGAGACCCGACCCGTTTCCGAAATATGTTTTAGCTTTTAGGCCCGAGCCCGGCCCGAGCTCATGTGATAATCAAATGAGCCCGAAATAAGCCCGAATTACAGAAACTTAATAATTAACGCACAATTGTATTTTTATTTACAACAATTAGAGGTTTAATTTTGCAATTGTGCTTTAAAAGTTCTCCAGAAAGAACGGTGCAATATATATTGTTGTACAGCGTATTTACAAAGTTAGGCCCGAAAAGGCCCAAGAAATATGGTCGTATATTTAAAAATTTAGGCCCAAGCTCGTGCAGACCTTTACGTCCCAGCCACAGCGTCCTAAAAATGGGTTTCGAACCATGGACGAACAGAACGTGTGAAATGAGGCGGTGTCCCATCTTAACGTATAGAATATTCCCAATCCAGCTGACATGCCCGTTCCTGCTTAAATGTTATCTGATTTACCAGCTTACCGACTCCAAAAACTGTGGAGTCGACACTATTCTTGGTCATTTGAGACATTTTATTTTTCTCCTTTTCTCACCTCCGATGGCAAAGAAGACTTAACTTCGACTTTAACGCTATACGGAGTGTGACCATTCATTTATCGACATCGTAAATAATAGTTTCAACACTAATACCAGTCTTTTTTGATTAGTTTTGCATTTCAAACCTTCCCATTCTCTATAAGTATTGATGGAGGCTAAACTTGAACTTAAACAATTTCAGGAGAGTCACTATTGGTTTCAGGAACCCCGAAAACTATGGATTCGATCAGTGGCGTGACAATAGTCTTTGGCGCCCGTAGGCAAAATCTCTAGTGGCGTCCCCTCACCCATCGAATAGGCCCCATGCATGACCATCTATAACTTATGCGTACGCGTAAAAACGGCCATATACCGAAACCCTTTATCAGTGGGAGGGTATTGACAGTGTTTCTTTTTTATATCGTTGTGGTGTGTCTTTTAAAAGTAAACTGTACATATTTTCCTGTTCATTAAAAATATACTCATGTAAAATTCGGACTTTTTGCAGTGGTAGCATAAATAAACAGTAATGTATCAGTAGTATTACTAAAATGATTTCAAATGAATATATATATAGTATGTTACGATTTTACATAATTATAAATGAAATAATAACATTTTGAAACCGCTTATAAGCACTCTTTCTAGTTTCAGTTTTTTTTTAAATCGACAAATTGTATACAAAATCAGAAGTGTTTCTTTCTCACTTTTGGTTCTGCAAATTCTTTTATCAGATCAGAGCTGTCCAATTCATGAGCAAAGTTTTCACCCGCTCAAAGTGTGTTTTTGATGCCCTCCACCTAGTCCTAGCCTATATTTTAGATTTTATTACAGTGATATTAGGAAATACCTTCAAAAATTTATTTTGGAGTGCTCGTTAGCGCCCTGGGCAGTTGCCCGACTCTTGGTGCTTGTGCTTGGTTCTGTGTAGCCGCGATACGTGGCAATTGTACTGTGCCTCATAATCATGGCAATACTTTTTAATTCGTTTTAATCCAGATCTTATAGGTTATAGAATTTGTCATTATTGTTGAACCCTGCTGCGCAGGGGAATTGTGTTTAAAGTTAGTAAACTCAGTACATGTAATATAGGACATATATCGTATTAATGCAGGACGTTTAATTTCTTAATTATTCAGTGCTATAACATCTACGAGTTTAGAGTAATGTCAATAACTTAATATACAAATGTAATAAACTGCGAGTGAAATAAACAGAAATTTTTATTCTTGCCATGTTCAGAAAGGAGGACCGCGAAAATTTGGGGCTCTATTTATATAATTTGCTTCTTTTTTAATTAAAAGCCTGGTGCCCCCCCATATACTGAAACTTCCTGCGCCAGTAGGCAGTGCCTACCCTGACTACCCTATTGCTCCGCCATTGGATTGGATGCTAATTTAGGTCATTTTTAATTATGTTTATATATTCCCTACTTCCCATGCCCTTCTAGGAGTACTACGGGTATTAGATCTACTCCAGCTGGGAGGTGAACTTATGTTTAAAGGGCATGAGAACTGTCACCAATGAACTTAGGAGTTCCGGAAACTATGGATTCGACACTAATATCGGTCCTTTTCTATAATTTTTATTTGTCGCTCCCTGTTCCTTTTATTCCCCAGACTGTAAGACTGTAAGTAATATGCGTATCAATTTAGTTAAAAATTGCTCCAGGAGTTTCAGAGTTATGCTGGAACATGTGTACATTTTATATTTTCTCCTTTCTAAATTCTAAATTTTCTCCATTTTCAAGTGTTCTGTTTATACTTGTAAAAGAAAAAGATATGAGCATTAAAAGCAAATCACACTGCTAAGGAGTTGTAAATATCATATTTTGTCTACTTGTGTGAAACACGACGAGAGATAATACTTGAAATAAATGACAATCGATTTTAGACCTGAGTAGGTATTAAGGATGTGGAGCACAGACTAATACCGTCACCTTGAGCAAAAGTGAAACCATTCATGCTATCTAGCTATCTTGACAGGGCATTGCGAATTCCATCACATATCAGTGAATTGTCTCACGTTTTTGAAGCAGAGCCTGATCTTTATCAAACATTGTAAGCTGCACAAAGAACAGGACAGCTACCATACCTTGAGCGTGACGTGGCTGTCATTTAAGTCGGTGAAAGAATTACAATGAGAAGTAATGACATTTAACAGTGTAAACAGCATGTAAATGTGGAGATAACTTTATTATACTAGTTACAGTGGTAAAAATAATTAAAAGTGAAAATTAAGTATTTAGACACGATTTACATAGTGTATGTATTTTTAAAATATTTGTCGAAAGTAACAAAAAATAGTTACCAAGCTACAACTGAATGTTATTTCTACTTGATCCAATGGGAATTGTGAGAACATTAAATACATTTCAAATTGTATTTAAACTATTTAATTTTTAAACAAATTCATTAGTTTTCAAATAACGATAAATAATTTTTATTCAGTATTTTAGATTTATTCTACGGAATCTTAATTTTGAGGAGAATGCAAGCATGAATTTTTATATTTTCTAAACAATAATTCTTCCTAGTAGTATGTTGCCAATACGCAATTCGTATCACTATACAGAGACTGATCAGTGTTCGAATCCAGAGCAGTAGATTTTCTAGATGTTTTGCCAGAAACAGTTTGAGGTTGATACTTTGTTAGCACTTCAAAATCGTGAAGCCTATATTCTTTTTACGCAGAAAGAAAACAGTATCAATAGCTGTAATTCGATATTTCCCAAATTGTGCAAAATTGGTCGTTTTTCAAA